>NC_081311.1:194580000-194887500 GCF_026419965.1 Kogia breviceps
GGGGGTGGGGGGGGTGGGGGGGGTGGGGGGGTGGGGGGGGCATCTTAGAATTTTGCCTACCACAGAAGATATGGGTGAAAGAGCAAAGTTTGTGTGAGAATCTTAGCAGCTGACTTCTGGGCCAGGTCCTGGGCTTTAAGTGCTAAGTTATCTGTCTCCTTTAATCCTCAGAATTCTAGGAGTAGGTGCTACTAGTATCACCATTTTATAGAGGCAGCAACTGAGGCCCTGAGAGGTCAAGTGATTTTCACAAAGTCACACAGCTTTGTGAGTGTCCAAGCTGGAATACTAGGTTAACACTCTGACGCAGGCCCTACAGTGTGTTTTTGGAAAAGTTGTATAACCTCTCTGGGCCTCTGTAAAAGAAGGGGGATGAAGTCCATTTTCCATGGAGAGGTAGTCCAGACTTCAGGGCCCACATTGCAGGGGATGGGTGGGTTCTGGCCTGCCCTATCCTCATCCCAGTGGGCATGAGGGGTCCCTGATTAGCCACCTATGGCACCCAATGAAATGGGGTGGACCTGGGTCCCTGATGTCAGCCGTCCAAATGCACCTGTTCTGGCTTCTGCAACCCAAGAGCAGGATGTTGCCAGGCACTGAGGCTGGGGGCTTATGGTTAACCGGGGGGTCCCTGACAGAGCCACCGGAGCCCCAGGATCAATGGCCAGGAGATCACTCCTCCCAAGCCAGCTGGGCCCCTGAGAGAACTGAACACGGGCTTTCAGACCTTTGCCCAGGGGTGGGCACGTGTGTCTGGGGGATGCCTTTCCTACCATGAGGCTCTGGCTCTCCTGCATTGGCTGGGCAGGCTACAGCGCTGGAGGGGGAGGGGACCACGGAGGTGGCAGTGGCCCCCACCTGCCCCTCCCCATGAGAAAGACCGTCAGTCAGTCCCAGCGCAGGCACACAGTCGGCCTCCTCCCCGCCGCCCCGCCGCCCGCCCCACCCGCGTGCTTGAGCGCCTCAGTAATGGGGCTTAATCATAACATGCATTAGCTAGGGCCTGCTGCCTGCAATTACCGCTTCAATCAGCCACCCACCACCTCCCCCAGCCTCAGGCCACCTGTGGGGACACCCCGCCCCGCCCTCTCTGGGCCCCTCCCCAAATGCGGCACAGGTGCCCCGGGCTCCGCAGATGGACAGAGAAGTGACCCCTGGCAAGGGGTCGGGAGAGGGGGGCGGCCAGCGGACAGAGGACAGAGAGCTACCGCTCAGGGTCACAGGCAATTATTTTAAAAGCCTGTTGGAAGCCGCGCTGTCTCCCAGCGTGGCGGGCCCGTCCTAGGGCTTGCACTGCCCCAGGTTGCTGACACGCTTGCACGCACACACGGGTGTTCACACGTGCTAGCCACGCACACACGCAGGGACGGGAGTGTACCAGGGCACACGCAGTGGATGCATAGCCCTGGGGGGCCCACACGGACCCCAGAGAGGTGGGTACCGGCTGCCTGCAGGGTATGGAGGCACAGGGAGGCCCCACCTGAGCGCCCCTTTGCACCCCTGCCCCACCCCCCAGCACAGACGCCCTCCCATCCTTTGGCTTCCCCACCCCACCCCTGGGGCACAGGGGGTCTGAGCGGAATTGGAGGACTTCCTGTTCCATCCAGCCTCAGAGCCTGGGGGAGCTGGAGAAAAAGGGGTGAAGGCGAACCTGGCAGGGGGAGGGCGTGGGGGAGGGACTGCTGTTGTGCTGTGATTCTCTCTAATTGCTGTTTTGCTGAGAGGTAATTAAAATCCCTTTTTATTTCACACGTCAGAGCCCTCACCAGCCTGTGGAGAGGGCACAGGGGGAGACTGGGAGATGGGGGCAACTGGGGGCCAGGGGAAGGGACAGGGAGGTAGGAAGTCTGAGCCCAGACTACCAGCCCAGCCCGCCCGTCACGAGGCCCAGCAGCAGGCGTTCCCAGCCCGGCCCCTGACCCGGCCCATGAGCACAAAGGGTCTGGCCCCGGCCAGGATCTGTGCAGCCCATCAGAGACAACAAAGCCACATCTGCCAAGTGCCTCCTAGATGCCAGGCGCTTTGCTGAGCTCCTAATTCATAGGATTATTACACAAAGAGCTATTACCAAGTAGATACCATTATTTTTCCATGTGTCAGGATGGTGACAAAGCTGAGACTCAAGGATTAAGAAACAGCCAAGACCCGCTGGCTTGTCCGAGGTGGAACGGGATTGGAGGTGGCCTGATGACAAACTCAGAAGCATATGTCAACCTGACCCTCCAAGCCACCTAACTGTCCACTCCTGCAGAGCCTGCCAGAGTTCCACAGCCCTACTCTGACCCTCCTCAGAGTCTAGAGGGAAGGGCCACAGCCTTAAGACCCCTGCCCAAGGCCCATGAACAGCACTACGCCTGCCACTCTGGACACCACGGTCACCTGCTGACAAGTCCCTTGAGGCAGGAGAGGCATGGCTTGCCCTGTCCATCAGGACCTGTGGACACTCCCCAGAGGCCTAGATGGGGCCAAGAGGCTATGGCCAGATCAGAACCCAGACCAATGCCCGGTCAGTGTCGGGCTGGAAAGAAGCGAGGCCCCTGCCTTCTCCCGGGCCGGCTAGGGGTGGTGGGCTAAGAGCAGCTGGGCCTTGCAGGGTGGGGCAGGTGAAAGGTCACTGATCAGCACCTGTTTCATACCTCTGTTCTGTCCCTTCCTGTGGGCCAGGAATTGCATCACCCCATCCTTTTCATCATTCCCATCTCTGTTACCATCAGCACCACTGCCATCACCTTCTCTATTGCCACCCTCATTTTTGCCAAGTTCACCATCAATACCTCCACCCGTCATCATCACCATCACTTTCTCAATCATCATCATCATTTCCATCAAAATCACCACCACCATCATTGCCATCAGGGCTCACACTGCACCAGTCACAAATGCCCTAACAAAGGGCATTTGTTCGTATTGAATTCTCATAATACTCAAGAAGTAGATGCTGGTATCACCCTCCCATTTTACAGTTAGGGAAACCAAGGTGTACAGTGAAGGCGCTTGGCCAAAGTCACAGAGCCAGAAAGCAGCAGAGGAAGGACTTGAACCGAAACTGCCTGATACTAGAGCCCAAAGTCATAGCCAATATACATCACCACCTCTCAGTCGAGGAGCCTAGGGAATCAAGCCAGAGGACAAGGGGAAAAGACAGTGGGGAGAGAGACACTTGGTCTACTCAGGATTTAGCGATCAGAGGCACCCCCTCCTCCTGGCCCGGCTTCCTGAGGACCCAGCAGCAGCAGCCAGCCACCTCGTTGCTTTGCTGGGCCTTGGCAGTCCTACCCGAAGCCTCCCTCTGGCTGAACTTTGCCAGGGATGGAGGTAGGAAGATGGTCAAAAGGAGCCATATCACTTGAGAGGCTGGATTCTAGTTTTGTCTCCAGCCAGACAGAGGCCAGCGTGCCCCATCTCCCTCAGCAGCCCCTCGTTTTCTGGACCACAACATTCACCTGTTGTGCACGGTGGCCAAGTTGGGGATGAACAGTCAGGCCTGAGGGCTGGGGGGCAGGGAGGCGGCTGCCCACAGGGACAGGGCATGCAGCAGCTCAGCAGGATCCTTGGTGATATCTCAGGACACAGGACTGGATTGTAGCCAGAAAAGTAGGCTCTTCCCAGGGCTGCCAGCCTTTCTCTCTTCAGCCCAGGGCATTGGCCTTGTTGTATTGCTCATTCAGGGGGGCCAAAAGGTCAATCATGTCCTCAGGGAACAGCCAGGTACCTGCCTCCTTGCCTGAGGTCTGACGGGAGTAGGAGATGGGGGCTGGGGACTGCAGAGGAAGGACACCCTAGCAGCTCCCTGGCCTCTCAAGGGCAGGCATGGTGACCCTGTGCCCATATAGCTCGGTTCACTGGCATCTGTGTGTAAGCAGAGCAAGGAAGCAAGAGAGGAAGGGAAGAGGCAAGGATCGCTGAGCAGTGCAGAGGTCGCCAGGGTCTCCCGGGGTCTGCAGAAGGGAGGGAGCTGCATGCAGCAGCCGGGCCCCAGAGCAGGGAAGGGTCTTATCCATCATGTGTCCCCAGCGCACAGCGCTGGCACTAGCAGGTACTTAACATTTATAGACTATGAAAGAACGAATGAAAACAATTTCAGGATTGAAACTGTCCTTGAATAGGACATGACACCCAGTGAGGTAGCTTTCCATCACTGGCGAAAAAGGATTAAAAATCTCAGGCTCTGGAGTCAGATGAATATGGATTAAATGCCAGCACCACAATTTCCTAGCTGCGAACGTATCACTTGGCCTCTTTAAGCCTCAGTTTCCTCATTCAAACGTGGGGACAATAATGTCCATCTGAGATAATGCACAGGTGGGCAGTCTCCTGGAGGGACACTGTACGCACCTCCTGGAGGGAAGGCTGGGGCCAGCCAGAAGCCCTCAGCCTCGCTCCGCACCTGCGTCCGGGCACCCAGGACCTCCTCCCACACCTCATTCTCTCCACTGAGGAGCATCTGGGCATGGCTGATCCCAGCAAGGTGAACTGCCTGGTCGGCTGCCCCAGTGCAGTGAGAAATCCCCATGGGGCAGGGCCAGGAGGCAGGACAGAGGGCAGAGACTTCAGGAACCAGGTTCCTGGGGCATTTGGGAGGTCGCTGGGACACCTGGGAAGTGGGCTCCATGGAGACCAGTGGAATCTGGGACCAGGGGGGTGAGTCCTCTCCCTGAGACCCACTGAGCTACTTTGCTTCAGTCCTTCCTGTCTCCGAGCCTCAGTTTCCTCATCTGTAACATGGGAATAATTACAAGGGCAAAGCCTCAGGGCTATTGCTGGGTTTATAGGAAGTGATGCCATGAAAGCCCCCAGCAGCATGTCCGGCATACTGTGGGCCCCCAATCACACACACACACACACACACACACACACACACACACACACACACACACCCTGGTAGCTGCCCATTCCCTGGGCCGTCATGGCTCCCCCAGGAGACCCAGAGCCCCATCACATCCCCACCCCCCCCTCACCCCGCCCCGCTCATCTGTGGCTGCGATGCACACTGCTCTGCCCTTCTGTCAATGTTCTCTGCCAGCAAATGGGCCAATTTTTTAGCATTACAGAGATTTGGCCAATTTGGCTGCCCTGACAGAAAGGCACCGTGAACAGCTGCCTGGAGGCGGGGTGGGGTCAGAGAGGAGGAGAAGGAGGAGAAGGAGAAGGGGGGCCTGGAGGGCTGCACCACCTCTCAGGCTGCTCCCAGCCAGGCCCCTCTAAGTCCCGGGCCAGGGGGTTGGAGCCAGTGGGGACATTATAGAGATAATTAGCCCCACTTAGGCACCTCCTTCCCCATGCACGGGCCCTGTGCTGAGCACTTTGCTTATCTTTTCTCTTCTAATCCTCCGATAACCCTCTGAGGCCAGTTCTATTATTTGCTCCATCTTCCCCGGCCTGGAACTTGGGCACCGGAGGCTCAGAGCTGGCCCAAAGTCACAGAGCCAGAAAGTGATGGAGCTGGAATGTGAGCTGAGACAGCAGGCAGGCCTTTTAACCATTCCTGAGCTCAGTTTCTAACTAAAGGCTGAGAATTAGGGCAGGACTCCCTCTAACCATCCACCCACCCACCCACCCCCACCTATCCAATCCCCCATGCACACACACAGACAGACACACACACACACACACACACACACACACACACACACACACAATCTCCAAGAGCTTCAGCCTCTCCAGGCTGCTGGGGATCTCTACCAGTCACACATGGATCTCCATGTTCTTCCCTTCCTGGCTGAGGGTGCCTCAACTTGAGGTTCCCAGACCCGGCCTCTCTGCAGGGAGAGCCCTGAACGCCACAACTGCCAGGCATCAGCCGGGCTCCCAGCCCAGAGGTGGGCTCTCCCTTCCTGCCCAGGCTGTGGGCTGGGGCCCCCAGGCCAGCTGTGGCTACTGGAGCAAATCATGGGGTCAGTGCCAGGCTGGAAGTGAGGCGTCAGCTGCGCCCTCCACCACACACTCTGGGCCCTTCTGGGAGCAAGAAGGCAGATCTGCCAGGGAGGATGGGAGAGGAGGGAAGGAGAGGGAGCGAAGGAGAGGAGAGGGGACTGCCTCTCGGCTGGGGGAGGGGGTTGCAGGGCTCTGTGCATTAAGCGTTCAGAGAGCACAATATTTCATTGCCCGCAGTCGCAGCCAAGACATCAACTACTTGGGGAGAGCAGCCTTAAAAGCCTTTTGATTTTATTTCTTCCACTTCATTTTTTTTTCTCTTTTCCTTGCTGGTGTCCTTGACAAGGGCTCCCTTCCCCCTCTGCCGCCCCTTCCTCAATACCCGCCTCCCACAAGAGGCCAGGGGCCCCGGGGCTGGGGGGCCTGCAGTACCTCCCAGCCAGACCTAGGGCCCTGCGTGTGAGTGGACATGTGCGTGGCTGTGTAGCTGGGAGATTGCTATGGTCCCCGGTGTCCTTTTGTGTGCACCAGGGCACCACTGCGTGCATGTCTGGACGCATGCGCCTGTGGGCGTACACCTGTGCGCGCACCCCCCGGGAAGGTCCACCGAGGTAAGAGACACGCGAGCAAGGCCGGGGAGGTGACAAATTCAGAGAGCAAAACGGGGTAGGGGGCTTCCCTGGTGGCGCAGTGGTTGGGAGCCCGCCTGCCGATGCGGGGGACGCGGGTTCGTGCCCCGGTCGGGGAAGATCCCACGTGCCGCGGAGCGGCTGGGCCTGTGAGCCATGGCCGCTGAGCCTGCGCGTCCGGAGCCTGTGCTCCGCAACGGGAGAGGCCACAGCGGTGAGATGCCCGCGTACCGCAAAAAAAAAAAAAAAAAGGGTGGGGGTAGGGAGAGGAGGCGGAGGTCGCACCCTTAGGAGTCGGCCTGGTTGGACCACACCGTGGACCCAGTGGAGAACTCCGAGGGCCAGGGCGTCCCCCGGCGGGGGGCGGGGGGCGGTGCATGGAGACACAGGTGTGCACACGCGCACACAGGCGGACACGTATATAGGCAAGCACGCACTCACTGCAGAGACCCAGGCGGGCCCGCTTGCTGAGGGACTCCTGGCGGGGCGCCCCTGACGTCAGCTGCCGGGCCGTGACGTCACCACCCCCGCCCCCGCCCGCGGGGAGCTCCTTCTCCTCCTAATAGCAGGCGACGCGGAATTGCACATCTGTCTTGTCGGGAATTAGTTAATTGAATCAGGCAGCCCGAGCTGCCGCAGCGACCTCGGCCTTGGCCCGGGAGGGGGCTGGGCGGGCGCATGGGGGATGCTCAGTCTGGAGGGCGGCGAGGGGTGGGGGGTGCTCACCTAGACAGGGGCGGGGAGACCGAGCTCTCTCGGAAGTACTGGTCATGGCCCGCTCAGCCCCCCGCCCCCTCCCAACCCATCCAGGGCATAGAACAAGGGCCTGGCGCCTGCCGGGGGAGCCGAGGGGCTGGCTGGGGACCGCACCCCTGCGGACAACGCCCAGGAGCCCTCCCCTGCCCCAGGGCACTCGGGCCGCCGGCTCCACCCGCCCCTTGGGCTTGACCCTTCTACCCTCGCCTCCGCCCGGCGGTGCCGAGAAACGCTGCTCATTCCCGAGCCCGCCAGCGCGGCGGCCCTCCCGCCCCGCCCCCCCCACCCACCCCCCAGTTTCCCCGGGCACCTCGGGATGAGGAGCCGCCGCCAGGCGGTTTGTCAGAACTGTTTAAGCGCCTTGGAGATTTCCTTGTGCCCTCTCCTGGCCCTGGGTCCCTCACCTCGGGAGCTCCCGGGCCTGTCCCGGACCCCCTTCCCTCCCTCCGTCTCCTCGCACCTCCGTCCTTAGGTGACCCCTCCCTCCCCCACTCTTTCCTTCCTAACTCACAAGAGAGGGCACCCGAAAGACGTTAGAGAGGGAGGCTCTCGGAGAGATCCGGGTTCCAGTCTCAGCTGTGTCTCTTGTGAGCTTCCAGACCTTGGCATGTAATTTAACCTCTCTGAGCCCCAGTTTCCACATGTGACACTAGGATAAATAAAAAGAGCTTGTTTAACTGGGTAAAATTAAATAATATATGTAAAGGGCTTACCACTTATCCTATTCTGGTAGCCTATAAATTGTAGTTTGAAGAGGGAGGCAGAACTGTCATGGGGGTGTGGTTTCTCTAGAAGGATCCCTGGGCAATTGATGAGAAAAAGCATCACATTTTGGACTGTGGTAATCTGAAGGGCCAGAGAGTCTGCGGGGGGCTTCCACCCACACCAGACCCTCGCCTGGAACTCAGGCTCCACCTCCCTCTACTCCTCCCCAGGCCCAGCAGTGCCCCACCGGCCCTCTCTCATTCATTCCACACCTTTGCCTAGCTTCACAGCTTCACAGATTGTCAACTTAATCATAAATGCTTAATCCTTGAACAATAGCATCCCATTTCACAAATGAGAAAGAAGAGGTTCAGAGAGGTTAAGTGACTTGCCAAAGGCCTCACAGCTATGACATGGCATAGCTGGGATTTGAACCAAACTTCTCTGGCCTCAGATGACAACCACTCTCCACTGCTCTGCCTCCCACTCTGAGGACCACTCAGTTGCCAGGAGACAGCAAGCCAGTGGTTACTATGGGAACCAGGCTGATGTGGAAAGTGGAAAGAGTCTGTGTCCAGGCAGCAGCAAGAAGGCTCCAGGTGGGCTCTGCAGCCCCTTCTCTGCCCCTCCCATGGAAGCAGCTTGTGGCTTTCAGCTTTGGGGCTTGAGTTCCTGGTAGCAGATGCTCAGTGAGAAGGCCAGAGACAGGTGCAATGGTGATGGATTACTCTGAACACTGCCCCTGCAAACCAAGAGCCCTGGTGGAGGATGTGGCCCCAAAGATGGGGCTGAGGGGCAGACAGCCCAAGCCAGGGAGCCTCACACTACTGCTTCCCTCAAATTGGCTGAGTGCAGAGCTGAGCCTGTCCCTGGGAAACAAGAGAAAGGGAGGGCCCATGGTGGGGCACAGAGCTGTGCCAGAGGGCTCTAGATCTGGGCAAACACCTCAGTTTTCCCATCTGTAAGAGGGGAATGATCTCCACAGATATTTTTTTCTTGTCTTTATTTCAGTGAAATTATTGTTATTATAATCAAGATTTTTATGTAAAACTTATTCTATTCATGACAATGCCAGGTTAGATATCCCTTCTTGAGTCATTGTAGTGTTAATAGATATTTTTTTACATATACAAGTATCTATTCTTTTTCAGATTCTTATCCCATTTAGGTTATTACAGAATATTGAGCAGAGTTCCCTGTGCTATACAGTAGGTCCTTGCTGGTTTCTACAGACACTGTGTTGAGAAAATTAATAAAAATACATGGGGGCTTCCCTGGTGGCACAGTGGTTGAGAGTCCGCCTGCCGATGCAGGGGACGCGGGTTCGTGCCCCGGTCCGGGAAGATCCCACATGCCACGGAGCGGCTGGGCCCGTGAGCCATGGCCACTGAGCCTGCGTGTCTGGAGCCTGTGCTCTGCAATGGGAGAGGCCACAACAGTGAGAGGCCCGCTACCACAAAAAAAAAAAAAAAAAAAAATACATGGGGACTTTCCTAGCAGTCCATTGGTTAAGACTATGAGCTTCCACTGCAGGGGGCACAGGTTCGATCCCTGGTTGGGGGAACTAAGATCCTGCATGCTGCGCGGTGCTGCCAAAAAAAAAAAAAATTAACAAAAATACAAAGCACCATAACTGACACATAGACTTCACTAGCTGTGTGACCTTGAGCAAGTCACTTAGCCTCTCTGAGCCTTTGCAAATGAAGATAATAATTGTACCTGCCTCATAGGGTTGTTGTAAGGATTAAATGAGTGAACACAGCTAAGGGCTTCGAACAGGCCTGGCAGGCTTTAAGGGCTATGTATCGTGTTGGCTGTTCTATTTTTATAGTAAATGCTCAGTAGCTCCAAGGGGTCCTGGTCACTCTGGACCCAGCTCCTTTTCTCTCTTGTTCTCTCAGGAGAAAATCTCCCACTACCCCTCACCCAGTGCCGGGAGAGGAGAAGCAGAACCAAGGAACAGGGGTCTCTGGGGACTCAGATCTCCCTACTCAAAGTTCAGGGGCCCAGAGCCTGGGAGGCTGGGGCCAGGGGCAGTGAGGAGGTGGCACTGTCAGCTGAATTTGTTCACCCGGCCTGTCAGTCCCTTAATCTGATCCCAGAGGAAAAACGCAGAGGCTTCACTCTGTATGACAAATGAGGAGGGGAGAGGCCTGCCCTGCCTGGACTCTGGGTGAGTAATGGCTTTGCATTAAGATATCAGGCCTGGACAACGCATGTGCTCCTGCTGCAGCCCCACCCCCAGCAAAGCCGGGAAGAGAGCCTGGGGGAGAGAAGGAGGCTTGCTGAAGACCGAGCCCTGCGAAGGCGGGGGACTGGGGGACGCTGGGGGCTTTAAGAGAGGGCTTGGGAAGGGCTGGGCGGGGGTGGGGGGTGGCGGAGACAGACGGGCCACAGAGATATCCAGAAACAGAGACACAGCAGGGAGAGAAGAAACAGAGAGAGAGAGGGAGACAGAGAGACAGGAAAGGACTTGGCGGGGGTGGTGTGCAAAGAGGGGAGGTGCCTGTACTCACACGGGGCAAGGACGCCTTAGTCAGGGTCACGGTCAAACTGGGGGGGTCGGCCACCAAGGGGGAGTCAGCCTCCAGGGAGGGCCAGGCTGGAGGCCTGGTGTCAAGACTGGCCTTGGTCTTTGATGTCCTTCTACTTGGGGCTGAGCCTTTGGGGCTGGGAGGGCACTGGTCACCACCCAGTCAGAACTGGCTTAGGCCAATGGGCAGGGCCTCCAGCCACATGGATAACCTGTTTCATGGAGGAGGGGGGCCAATACAGAGGGGAAGTTCCAGCTCCAAGTTCCTGCAATGCTTAAGGAGCCCCTCCCTCACCGAACCTCCAGTCCACCATAGCCTGGGTCCCATGAGGCAGCATTTGCTGGGTTGAGGGCCCTCTAGAGGAGGAGAAGATGGGGCCGGGTCCAGAGTAGGACTTAGAGACAGTGTGGTTCAGAGACAGGGGGTCCAGAGAGAGCAAAACAGGTGGAGACAGACTCCAGACAGACCCTGGGGCAGCCTGCCCCTCTGTCATGATCTCAGAGGTGCGTTGAATACTGGCCTAAACAGCAGACCTTGCCTGCCTGGGTTCAAATCCTAGCTCCACCCTTTCTGTTGTGTGACCCCCAGCAGGTTGGGTGACCTCGCTGTGCCTCACTCAGACCCCGTCTGTAAAGTGGGGTGATTATAACCCCTACAGCAGGAAGCTTCTGTGAGGAATCCCTGAGTCAGTACCTGCAGGACACCTAGCACGGGGTCTGGCAAATCCTAATGGTTCAGTGAACTTCACAAATTGCTGTTAATTGTAGTATTTCCCCCAGGCACCAACCATACCCAGGTAAGCAAGATGACACCTGGAGCAGGTCCCCACAGCCCCTTTTATTCCTCAGAGGGGTTCGTGCCCAGACTTGGGAAGCCTGCCTCACCTTGGTAAGCTGTCGACCTCTCCATGCCTCAGTTTCCTCATCTGCAGTATGGGCGTACCTTTAGGCTTAGTGGAGCCAGTGCGTGTAAGCACTTAATAAAGTCTGCAGTGGCCTGGTTCAGATGCCCTCTGCTCGGAGAACCATCACGACCGGGTGTGCCTGTGTGTGTGTGTGTGTGTGTGCGTGCACACACCCGTTGGGAAGCAGGGAAGGTCTGGGAGCCTCCCAGAAGGGAGATGCTCAGACACAATGATGAGGCGAGGGGGAGCCCCAAATCCCAGGCCCAGGGCCCCAAGTGTTAGGGAGCAGGGGCCAGGAGCCCAGCTGCCTCCACTTTCTATGCCCCCTCCCTCCAGCATAACCGTCACCTGCGGCCCTGCCCTCTTGTCCCCCTCAGCCCCATTCATGCCGGCTGGTCCTACACTTTGCTCACGCGGGATTTCACAGGTGGGCAGATCTGCCCGGGTCTGTGGCTTAAGCAGGTAAAAGACGATTCACAGAACAAAGAGCAGCTGTCTTGGGGAAAGGGGGGGAGGGGGTAGGGTGGAAATACACGTCAAGGGCAGAAAACGCAGGAGGCTCACTCCCTGAAACTCAGAAGAACACAGGGCAGGCGGCTGTGCCCTACTGCTGGGGAGGCCTGAGCGGAGACAGGGGCGGGGGTCGCCATGGGGGCGGTGCTTCTGAAACTGACACCCACAGGCCATCCTCTGCGGGGGTAACTGGGGTAGCCATGGTCACTGAGGTCTTCCTCAACTGCCCCAAGATCTCGCCCTGAATTTCCCAGTTCGAATCCCTTGTCCCAGCTGTGAGACCCCTTGGTTTTGCTTAGCACCCCCATCCCTCCTGGGGCGTGCTGGAGTGCTGGAACTTGGTCCAGGGCTTCCCAGTTCTTCAAGGCCTGCGTCTCTCACGGAGCGCCACAAGGAGGCGCCCCACGCCTGCTCGGCCCCGTCGGCCCGGGACCCGCCGGGCTGGTCGGTCGGGAGGAGGGGCCTCCTCGGGGTCCGGCCGTGGAGTCCCGCCGCGCCGCTCAGAGGCCCGCGGTGCAGCCGCGAGCTAGCGCGTGCCCCGCAGAGCCGCACATCCTTTCTGTCTCTAGAATCCCCCTCGGGTGGCGGGCGTCCCACTCGAGGGTCTCTCCCGCGATGCTGCTCCATTTGCATCCGCGGGCAGACGCGGTCCAGGGCTCCCACTGTTTCCCGGGGCCCCACCTGCTGAGTCCTCGGCCTTCCTGCGAGCACAGGACCCAGAGTCCGGGGCCTGGTTGGGGTCACCTGTGCTGCGGTTCCCCTTCCTCTGAGGCCCCATCCCTCTCTGAAGGTTGGATGGATTAACTGTTCCCAAACCTGGTTTGTTAAGAATCGGCCAGAGTTTAAACACCTATTCTCGGGCCACTCCAGCTCGAGGGCGGACCTAGAATCTGTAAGTTTATCCAGGGACCAGCTTCCCCCCGGGGGCTCTGGCTCCTTCAGTCCTGCTCTGTGATTCCACCAGGGAGCCCTCTGCCCTCCAGGAAGAAACAAAGTCCCTTAAATACTATTTTTTTAAAAAAACTTTTTAGTAGATAATACACCCAATTGATTCAAAAATCAAAGCAATGCACAGTAAAAAGCCTTCCTGCAACCCTGTCCCCAAGCACCTGGTTCCAACCCCTATATAGCTGCCAGGTGTTTTATTAATTTCTTATGTAGTCTTCTGAAGAAAATTAAAATCTATGCTCTTATTTTCCCCCATTCTTATACAAAAGGAAGCATCTTATGTACACTTTGTTTTGCATTTTGTCTTCACTAAATCTACTTTGACATTTTTTCCATAAGGATAGATTCCTTGTTCCTTTTTTACAGCTGTATAGTATTCCATTGTGTGGCTATACAGTCTATTTAATCCAGTCCTTTCTTGAAGAGTACCTGGGTGGTTGCTCCTTTTTGGCTCTTACTAACAATATTACAGTGAACATCCTTGTACATCCGTCATTTCGTGAGTGTGCTTTTGTACAGATAAGTAGGATAAAATGCCCTGAGTAAGAGTACTAGTCTCACAATGGGAGCGTATGTAACTTGGGTAGGTACTTGCTCAGGTATTGCCAATTGCCTTGCATGGGGCTTGGACCACTGGGCACTCCCCAAGCAGTGACTAGACTGTTTCTCAGCAGCCTCGCCAACAGAGTGAACTGCTGAACTTTGGGATTTTTGCCACAAATTCACTTGTGTTCAGTGTCCACAGGAAACCTGCCTTTACCTCCAGACTATAACTCCACTGTCTGCATCCCCCCAGGATGCCGGCCTTTTCCTTCACAGCACTTTGTGCGTTTGAAATTATATACGTTATGCCATTATTATTTCTTCAACAGTTGCCTACCACCACCAGCCTATAAGCTCCACGTGGGCAGGGACTATACCCCAGTCCCCAGCACAGCACGGGCACATCAGACATGCTGACTACCCCTTTGTTGGCTGGGACGGCCCCCTGTGTGCCCCACATCCTAGTAGGTGCTTTGCGTGGATGGCTTCAGATGCAACTCTCAGCCACCTTACATGGGAGGCACAGGTAGTAGCTCCATTGAGCAGATGAGGAGACTGAGGCTCAGACAGGAGGTGACTTGCTCAGGGACTCACAGCTGGTCAGTAGGGAAGTCCTGTCTCCACAGCCCTTGTCCCGCTCCCCGAGACCTTGGCTTTACGTCTTCCTTACTCTGGCCCGTGGGGGCCCCCAACCACCAGGAACAGTCAGGTCTGGGTCAAGGGGGCTCCAGGTTCAGGATCGCCCCATCCCCACCACACTGCCTGAAACGGTGGAGAGCCAAGCCGGGGGCTTGTCTGAGCCCCTGGGGCCTTGTCAGCTTGCAGGCTTGGACCCCCTGTTTGGCGGCAATGCCAGGGCCCCAGCGACCCTGGTGGCTGTGCAGTCACCAGAGCCCCTTCCTGGAGGCCCCGTGGCTGCGCTGGCTTTGTGCCCGACTGTCTCTCTGCTCCCCCGTGGCTCTTTGTGGCGGCTGCCTTCCTCCCTGCCTCCCATTAATCGTGTGTGCAGGATTTATTTGCTCTGGCGAGTTATTTCAGCAAATGCCATCTGGGTGTGCCCGCAGGTAGGAAGAATGCTCTGCTGCCGCCAGAGTCATGGGGCCCGGCTTTACTGTCAGACTGAAAGACATGACTCACCAGCACCCCTATGGTAGCCTGAGCCCTAGGGTGGGACACGAGGTACCCCAGGGACCCACCCCACCTCGACATCACCACAACCTCAGCATCCCAAGAAGCTTGGAAGGTCTAGCTTGCCCTACATTTTTTTTTACTGGAGCTTTGCCGCCCCTGCCAAGGCTAGCTGGCTAAGGGAGTGCAGGACGAGATTAGACCCGATGTCCTCACCCTGAAACAGCCATTCAGAGGCTTCTTCTGAAGACCCAGGTGACGGCTCTTTTCAGTTCCCCGATCTGGGGAAGGAAGGGGTCCTCTCTCCCAAACCCCCTCCTCTCTGTCACTGCTGGGCAACCCGCCTGATTCCCATGACAGTCATGGAGGGAAGCAACCAATGCCAACTCTGCCACCCCCTTGCCACCCCCACAACACGTGTCCTCCTTCCTGGGGGGCCCTTCGGTCCCCTCATCACCCTCGGCCCCTCTCATCTGTCAGCAGGATGCAGCAGCCCAGGACTGAGTAGCGGACATGGCCCTGAGGCCAGGACAGGAGACAGGGGCTGCTTGACTGTGATTTCAGGTCCTGAGTTAGGGCCCCTGGTTATCTGTCCACTTACAGGCCTTGGACACAGGAAGGAAAGGTTGGGACAGTAGTGTGCAGGGGCCATCCACCTGGCCCTGGCCCTCACCCTCACCAAGCCCTTTGCATCCCACCCATGCAGCCCTCCTCTGCAGCATCTCCAGGGGCCCAGGTCCCACCCCTGGGGGCCTGCTTCCTCCCTTGATATCTTCCAGTCTCAGCCCAGGACCCCTGCCCTCAGCCTGCCCTACCCCACCCCAACCTGGCTGCCGCTAATGCTGCAGATAACTCCTGCTGTCTCAAAGCCATTACCCTGCAGACGTGCTGCACTTCAGCGTGTGTGCGTGCGTGCGTGCGTGTGTGCGTGCGCGCGCACGGGGGAAGGACTGTGGCAGGCAAAGCGCCTTGCTCGTGCCTCGCTCACTGCCATCATCGCCTCGGGGCGATTGATGCTGCCCCCACCTCAGGTCCGCTGCCCTGGCTGCCGGCCTCCACTGGACCCCGGGTGAGGGGGCCTGCAGCTCTGGGCAGGGGCTGGACGTGCTCAACTGGAGGGTGGTGAGGCCTTGCAGAGGCGTCCTGGTGAATGTGTGCTGCCCGCTTCTTCTCCATGGGTCGTAGCCAGACTCGGAGAGCGGCTGAGCCCCTGCGCACTCGGTCTCCCAGACCTCAGGGGCCCGGGGGAGTAGAACCAACCTAGGGGTGCAAGATGGGTGCTGGAAGGGCTTTGGTGGCATTTGAGGCCCTGGTTTCTAGCCTTCCACCTCCCTCGGATGCCTCCAGGCCTCTGTTCTCCCGCCGTCTGCTTTGTCTGCCATTTGTGGACACCCACACTTACCCCCTGGTGCCATCACAGCTGCTGCACCTCACCCCCGCTGCCTCAGCACGGCCAGGCAAACCCTCCGCCCATTCAAGAAGAACCTTTGACCTTTGTGTCAAGAACCTTCGGCAAACCCTGATGTGTTGACACAGACGGGAGGCACCCGTGGACTCAGGAGACGGGGCTGGGCGGTGGTCAGGGGAGTGGCCTTCAGCCGCAGGTGGAACTGCTTTTAATCTCTGCTTCTCCAGTTTCTGGTGATGTGGCCTTGGCCACGTCATTCAATGTCTCTGAGCCTCAGTGGCTTTATCTGTAAATTGAGTCTGATAACACCTGCCTCAAACAGTTATTATTAAAGGTTTAATACCTTATAATACACTGAACCACAAGAAATTGCTCATAGGAGACCAGTTTTCCACATTAATATTTAGAGGGTGAAATACTACACCAACAAACTTTGTATCATCATTGATAAGCTTTCCACTTGATGCCCTGCACTTTGCTTTCATATCCTTCATGTTTTACATTTGTACAAATGCTTAAAGAATTCAAACTAAGTGGGAAAGCACAAAGAAGAAGGTACAAAGCGGGACTTCCCAGGTGGTGCAGTGGTTAAGAATCTGCCTGCGAATGCAGGGGACACGGGTTCAATCCCTGGTCCAGGAAGATCCCACATGCCACGGAGCAACTAAGCCCGTGCGCCACAGCTACTGAGCCCGCGCGCCTAGAGCCCGTGCTCCGCAACAAGAGAAGCCACCGCAACGAGAAGCCCGTGCACCGCAAAGAAGAGTCGCCCCCGCTCGCCACAACTAGAGAAAGCCCGCGCGCAGCAACGAAGACCCAATGCAGCCAAAAACAAACAAATAAATAAATTTATAAAAATAAAAAGTATGAAAAAAAGAAGGTACAAAGCAAAACAAAAATAAATCTTCCTATCAGAAATAGCCATAATTAATGAATAATAACCATTTCCAGAAACCTCTTTTGGCAATGATACAGGTAGAAGTTTAGAGAGGTAAATAGATAGAAATATTGCTATGAGAAGGGATCTGATTGAAAATTTATATATAATTTATTAAATTAAATTTTATTTTATTTTAACAAAAGAAAATAAATGGAAGGAAGTTGAAAGAAACCACATAACTCCAGTAAATATGTCTTTATCAGAGACGCAGTGTTTTCTAAAAAGATCATCTCATATTAACAAAAAGATTTGAAAGGAATGGGAATAAAAAGTATTGATTAGGGAGAATCTTTCACGTAGGAGGGGGAGAAATGGGAATATTTTAGTAGAAATTGAAGGTGTTAAATTAGCAAATTTCAAGGAAACACAGCTGACAGCAAGATTGAGAAAAGAAAAAGAAAACCTATGGAGAGAGATGGCAAGAAAGAAAGACAAAAGCTAAAAAAAAAAGGAGAGGAAACAGGCAAAATTGTGGAATGGTTTGCAGTCTTTTAATCACAAAGTTGAACAGTGGGATTCAAAATTTCACACATTATTAACTTAAAGGAAATTTGCCTCCATGGGCCCTCCTTACCTAAAGGTTTCTATCATGTTTAAATGGGAGAAAGATGTAATTTCTGGCACGTTGTAAATATTGACATTTTCCGATAAAACTGCTGCAGCTCTTTTGAATGTATTGGACCATTTCGATGGATTTCATAGGGTTCAACCTAAGAGGTGAACCAACCAGCCCGCAGCGGCCTACAGCGGCGCTCATCCTGGTAGATGCTGTCCGTAGCAAAACACCTAACGCTCCACGGACTCTTCTGGACTTGAGCTTTTGTATTTTCTTTGTTTCCGTTTTCCTGGTATTTTTAGCAAAATTCACCCTAACTCTCCAACTTTTCTCACTAAATGAAGAAGCAAAGATGTTGGAGTCCATGATTAAAATGGAAAAGCAGAGCCACGGCCCCATCCCCTGCAGGGTACCAGTGGCCAGGGTAGAGGGCTGGCCCCACTGGAGAAGGCTGGACGAAGCCTGGGGGAGGTGGTGGGCATGACCCCTTTCTCCTCCCAAGCACTGCAGAAGAGGCTGACAGGAAAGGATTCTGGGAAAGGATGGAGACCGCAAGCATTATGGAATGTATACAAAAGGCTGGATTCTGAATTGGGGGGAGTGTAGAATGTGGTCTGGATGTTTCCATGCCTGTGGCGCCTGCCGAGAGTGCTGGGTGAGAAGCCAGGGGTCTCGCCAGCCACAGAGAGCCCTGGGTGCAGGTTCCAGGACCAACCCATTCTCCGAGATCCACGGAGCCTGCAGGGGGCAGCCCCCGACTCAGCACCCCATCCCCAGGCAGCACCCTTGCCTCTCCCTTTTAAAGTCAAGTTCAGCCTGGGAGCTTCTTGCTGGCCCAGTGGTTAGGATTCCGCTCTTTCACGGCCGTGGCCCGGGTTCAGTCCCTGATCGGGGGACCTGAGATTCTGCCAGCCGTGCAGTGCGGCCAAAAAAGCACTCAAATTCAGCCCCAAGAGAGGGAGAAGTCAGAGCAGAAAGTAAAGCTGACAAGCTGAAGGAGACAGGCCATGCCTGAGGAAGGGCCTGCGGGGCAAGGGGAACCGCCCTACCCAGACACCCTCTGAGCATTAGGCCACGCAGGACCTGGAGAGCCCCTCCCCTTGCCGCATCCCCAGGTCCCATTCTCTCCAGTTCTCCAGGCGCCAACATCTCCCCTGCTGCCTTCCAGGATCAGGCCCTTGGGTCCTCACCACGTTCACACAGGGAGACAGCCTCCCATGGATTCGCAACGTTTACAAGGTGCTGATCTAGAGCAATTGATGACAATCCCTGCCAGCCCTTTGCAGGAAACCTAACAGGTGTCCTTTTAATCCTCCCAGCAAGATGGATGTTATTACCTCATTTCCCAGACTTGGGAACATGCGGTTGAGAGACAGGGAAGTGTATGAGTTTCCTGGGCTGCCGTCACAAATGATCACAAACTGGGTGGAAATTTATTCTCCCACGGTTCTGGAAGCCAGAGGCCAAGAAAATCAAGGTGTTGGCAAGGTCATGGTCTTTCAGAGGCTGTTTGGGAGAATCTCTTCCATGCCTTTCTCTTACTTCCCCTGTCGTCGCCAATCCTTGGCTTGCAGCGACTCCTGTCTCTGCCTCCGTTGTCACATGGGCTTCTGCCTGTGTGTCTCTTCTCTTTTGTAAGCACACAGTGGATTAAGGGCCCACCCTACTCCAGTATGACCTTCACTTAACCTATGACGTCTGCAACAACTCAATTTCCGAATAACATCATATTCTGTGGTACTGGAGGCTAGGACATCAACACATCTTTTGGGGAACACAGTCGAACTCACAACAGGAAAGCGCCTCATCCAAAGTCACCCAGAGGTACAGTCAGAACCACAGGCCTGAAACCTGAATCGCGGCCGGAGCAGCCTGTCATCCCAAGGAGAGCCCCGACTTCAACCTCTCCTCACATTCCAATGAGTCAGAAGCCAGCTCGTGGCCGCTTTTGTTGCCTAGCCGGCCACTTTTGGCCAGCAGAGGAGGCGGGCATAGCTGCGGATCCCACTGTCATGTCCTGGGACACTGCTCTCAAAGGTGGCCTGGTCCACTGCCCCGGTCCAGGCATGGTCCAGGAGGTCAGGGTGGTTAGGGTGGGGGAGGGCCGGGCACATCCATGGCATGGAGGACCCTGATGGGGGAGGTAGCGGAAGGTCCTCTCCCAGAGGATAAGCGTAGAGACCTGAAGAGGCAGCTTCTGCCCCAGGGTGGCAGGTGCCCGGGTCTCTCCTCACCATTTCCAGAGGTCCAGGGCCCCCGTACATCTTCCTCTGAATACAAGAGAGAGGGCTCCGTGCCAGCAGGGAGACTGCGGGGCTGGCCCACATCAAGAGCCTGGGGGGGGGGCGGTTTCCAGAGATAGCGACAGAAAGGTCCAAGGTTCTCTCCCTCCCTCTTCTGGAAGTGGGAGGTTGGGGCTGAGACTTTGTCCCTCCCGCAGGGACGTGCAGTAGCTGTGGCCTCAGAGGGCCCTCAGGGCAGAAGGGTCAGCAGCCTACGAGGCCGGCTCCCCTCTCAGGCTGGAGGCTGGGGCCTGGAGGGGAGGCTGAGAAAGCGGGAGCTGCACGTGTCACCAACAGAGCCTTGAACCCCTTCTGCATGCCTCCCACACCCTGGATCGTTATCCTGCCCCCAGTCCCAGAAAAAACAAGGAGGCAGAGAGGAAAGAACCGGGGAGCATCAGGAGAGGGGGAGAAACCAGCTCTGCCGCCTGCTGGCCGGGTGGCCCCCTGATCCGCTTCTGTCTGAGTTCAGAGATAACTGACAACCGTGTGAAGTGCTGGTTCGGACCGGCTCCCAGCCGCGCGTTGCTCCCCGTGACCCACACTCCGAGGGAGACGGATGGGACTGGGCAGAGTGAACGCGGGCCTGACGGAGAACGGGCCACAGTCCAGGCCCCACCCCTTATGTGGAAAGGGAGCTGATGGCGAGGAGGGGTACCCGGGGACCCAGGACTGCTTTGGACAGATGGAAGTGGAATGTGCTAGTCCCTGGACCAGGAACAGGCCAGTAATCATTTCCTCACTTGTTCAGCAAATACAGTGTGTCAGCCTCTGTTCCAGGTGCTGGGGAGACCACCGCGATGAGATGGAAAGCCCTACTTCCCTGCAGCAGACAGACATCAAAGGACCGTGCTCACAACTGCAGATGGTTCTCACCAGCTTATTGGGGAATCTCGACACAGCAGGACGTAGATTTGAAACCATCTAAGTTTTCCAGGCACTGCCCTCGACTGTGCCAGGCAGAGGTCACTTTCCCGCTGCAAGGGGCAGCTCTCTTTCCACCATGGGGCCAGATTCTGAGCGTTCTCCACCCCCCAGGTTTGAGCCTTCTCCTTCTGGGCATTGTCCGTTGAAACTCCAGGCTCTGGCCTGATAAAATCACTTCTCCCTTCCCCGAGCTTGGGAGGGGCTTCAGGAGCTCTAGTGGAGGTGGGAGGGTGGCTAGGGGTCTCCCCTCACCTTCCGTTCTTCAGTGTTGGGATAGGGAGAAAGAAAGGGGCATCTGCTCCTGATTCGCCTGGGCCAGGGAGAACCAGAGCCGAGATCCTAAGGCTACCGTAGCTCCTTTTCACTGAGAACGGGCAGTGCCCGATCAGGGTCCAGCCTGCCAGCTGACGGAAGGGTCCCTCAGGGCAGTGTCCCCGGGTACAGGGCCCCAAGCTCAGCAAGGCCTCCCATTTGGTTTAATGTTCCACATGCCACCATCTTGAAATTCTTAGCAATTGCTGAACAAGGGGCCCTACGTTCCCATTTTGCACTGGGACCCCAGCAAACTGTGCAGCTGGTCCTGCCTGCCGGACACGGGTGATAGCAACATACGTCTGGCAGCATTGTACCCATCACACCCTTCATACCCTTCCAAAGCCTGAAGCCACCAGTCTCATTCACACTTGGGGCCACCCCTCAGGCCTGTGGGCACCAGTGGAAGGCCCTCTGTAATTGCTTAGGGACCAGGAACCTCAGAGGTGGTGGGGGGTATGGGCCCCTCCCCACTAGGCGTTTCTGGGGGCCCCAGCTGGTCACCGAGTCCTCTGGCTGAATTGACCTCCACTGGGCACTGAAATGCCAATCTCTCCTTCTCCTGGCTCCCTGATTCCTAAGCAAGAGTTTCCTTGATTCCTCTGGGGATTCCAGCCTTCCTTCCCGCTTGGCTGGAGCCGTGAGGGAAACACTCTCTCCACCAACACTGTGCCACCCCCAAAGGTCCACCTCCCCTGTCCTTTTGTCTGATCCACTTGGAGGAGGTGCCCTGGGGGAGAATGGATTCGGACAGGGGTCCTGCAGTGGTCCCTGCAGTGGGGCAGGGAGAGGAGGGAGCTGCCCACTCAGCTAGACTGTGGCGACCGAGCCTCTTAAACAGGCAAGAGCCCCGCTGGACAGCTTGCAACAGAGAAGCGACTGCTCTAAAGAAGATACAAGAGGGTGACGTGACAGAAATGAGAGGAACAGCAGGGACAGTGGCCGGAAGGCCTCTCCGTCACATTCCAACGAGAGATGTAGCTAAGGAACAAGTGCACCCGTCGCCAATAATAAACACAATCATCTCATGAAACGTGGATTTAGACGTGGTTCTCAAGAGGTGGCCTGTGGACGTGGATGAAGTTGACCTGGACTCAGGGCGGGGTCTAGACAGAGGAGAGGGGTGGGCTGTTTTCCCAGCCATGGGAACAGGAGTGGCAGAGGAGCTTGAGGCAAAGCTCAAGCTCTGGGGCTTGAGCGGAATTGCAGTCCGTGCTGTGAGGTCCCTCATTGTTCTTTGGCGGTGGTGGGGCTTTTACCCTGAGGGGAGTTGGGGGTGGAAGGAGTAGTACAGAGACCAGCAGCTCCAGGTTTTCTGGCTCCTCCCCCTCCTTACAGACCAGTGGAGGCAGAAGGGAGGCCAGGAGGCAGGGCAGGAAGGCTCTGTCTTGGTGCCCTGGCCTGGTTCACTTGGCTTTGGCAGAATCCAAGCAGCAGAGGGACTTAGGTGCCGAATGGGCAGAAGTGTTCTCCCCGAGGAATTCCCCAGGGGAAGTGTCCTCCGTCATGAGGGGCTTTTGCTCTAGGCCTTAATCTCTCCATCTTGAATGCAAGAACCTATGGGCGGAGCTTGGAGGATGCTTCTGAGCTGTTGGCCTCCATCGAGGCCTGCTAGGCTTTCCCACCCACCTCTCTGCTTTCTGGGTCTCTTACCTTGATGGCTCTCTCTTGGAACCACAGACAATTTCCTTTTTTAAAAAAAAATTTTTTTATATATTTATTTGGCTGCTCTGGGTCTTAGTTACAGCCTGAGGGGTCTTTGTTCCCACGTGTGGGATCTTCATTGACACACGCGGGATCTTTAGTTGCGGCGTGCGAACTCTTAGTTGTGGCATGTGGGATCCAGTTCCCTGACCAGGGATTGAACCCGGGCTCCCTGCATTGGGAGCGTGGAGTCTTAGCCACTGGACCACCAAGGAAGTCCCACAGATAATTTTCCTTTGGACACTTTCTCAAACCTTTGTTTATGCTTCAAATACAGGCTCTGTTGAACTAACACCCTCTTGCCAAGAATTTGGAGATTACAGATAAAAAGCCCCAAACCCCATTCCCCTATGCATTCCCCATCTAGATATACATCCTATCTAGAGATATAGATATTCTGATGAATACAGTTTCCAACTTCACAATATTCACTCACAGTAATCCACACTCAGACAGTATTTTCCTGGCATTCCTGAATCAGAGGTATAACCTTTATGAAGTGTGGTGGTAATCGGTGAGAGGGAAAAAGTGGTGTGCTGATAAATGCCAAAGGACTGGCTCTCCGGGGGAAAAAGAGCTCTGATTTGTAGCATTTGCTGATTCCCGTGGCGTAAATACTCCAAACCTGGCTGATTTCAAGCTACCAACGTGATGTCACCAAATGCAGACTTGGGAAGAGATGGGGACAGTTGGCTCTCAGGAGCCAGTCGGAACTGACCCCAGCACAGCGCTGGGTGCGTGGGCTAATCCAGTGAAGTTCCATGGGGTGGGAGCCTCACTGTGGTCAGTGCCCAGAGAGGTTGAGGAGCACGGAAATGATGGGGCTTTGCAGCCATCCGGGTAGGAAGAGAATCTCAGGGAGGAAAACAGAAGTCACGCTTATTGTCTGCTGCCCACAGTGGCGCAGAAGGAAGAGGTTGGAGAAGCTGCTGGCTTTGGCCGCCCACTCTCCGCATCTCACCCACCGCCCCCGTGGGAGCCCTGACTCCAGGCTATCTCTGCAGGTCTGCAGTTCTCTCTTTTAGAGCGGGGAGAGGTTCCCACCAGGGCACGTTCACCTGGGCAGACAGAGCGAGAGCTGGAGAAGAAAGGACAATGTTACCGAGGTGATGTCATGAGAGATCCATTCTGAAAAAGGACCAGGCCTGCCAAAGCCGCCCTGGGGTCACCAGCATGCATTGGGGCACCAGGACTCATTGTTTTGGCCCCAGGATATTCTCTGAGGGGCAGAAGAGCACCTCCTCCCTACCCCAGGAGGGGACTTGGTCCCAGGAGAGCTGCCCGTTTGTGGCCCTTCCCGTGAGACTCCCCAGAAGACTCCCTCCTGCCAGATCAGGGTCATAGCAACCAAGAACAATGCTGGGCAGGCCGAGCGGGCCCTGCGCAGGGGCAGGGGGTCTGGGAGAGCAGCAGAAGCGGCTGGGGCCTGTCCTTCCCAAACTGGGCCACTGGCGGGGCCTTTCCCCTCCCGCCCTCCTCTCTGGGCCACCCCAGCGTCCGCCTGTCTCTGCTCCTCCCCGCCCCACTACCCCCAGGGCGGCAATTACTGCGCTACTTAGGGCGCTTTGATCATCTTTGGAAATGGCCACATCGGGGAGGGACACTGCCAAGCAATTAGGGGCACAGAGGCTGGCAGCTAGGGTACCTCCTCAGGGGGTGGGGCTGCTGAGGACCCTCAGACACCCCCTGTGTCCTCCCTCCAGGAGCATCTGCCCCCAGCATAGCTGTAAACTCCTCAGGGAACAGGGGAGATGGGAATCCCGCCCCCCCCACCCCCCGCCCCCCGCTCTGGGCCCTGGAGACAGGGCCAGCCCCTGCCCACCAGCCCCCCTCTGCCTGGCCCCCAGCCCAACGGTCAGCTCTTCTGGCCTGTCCAGGCCCCTTTGATGGAGCCGCAGGAACAAGGGCTCCTTTGACAGAAGGGGGGCCTCAGAGCCCGGCTGATGAGACTTCAAAGGTGAGGGGTGAGCCCACTACCCTGTTCCCTCCCCCCACCCTGGCCCCCCTCCCGTGTTCCCCCCCAGTCTGTCCTCTATATAGCCCCCCAAGCCCCATTTCCCGTGTGGGCTCCTGGGAGTTAAGGGCCAGGTGAGGAACCGACCGAGGGAAGCCGGTCATTTTGATGTAAAAGAATAGAATCGGATGAACTGAGGAACGAGAACTCAGCGCCCAGGGGCAGGCACCGAAGGATAACGCCTGGAGGGTGAACCCCGAGGGGGAAAGAGCACAGGGCCGCTGGCCGGGGCTCCCGGTCACCATGCTGCTGGCTTTGCTGCTGCTGCTGCCCTTCCCAGACCCGCGGTCTGCCCACGGGCACCCGCTGTACACGCGCGTGCCCCCCAGCACCCTGCAAGGTGAGCCCGGGCAGCTCTGAGGGAGAGGCCGAGGTGGGAGGAGCACAGGGCAAGGGAGTCTCTGGCGGAGGACGTGAGCTTGCCCTCCCAACTCACAAGGACATTTGGCCCTCTCTGCCCACCCTGCTGGGAGCAGGGGCCCGGAACTGAGACACAGGTGGGAGAGGACAGGGGAGGACGAGGGTGGAAGGGGAGGGGGGGCCGGCAAGCACTGCCAAAAGACGTGCTTTCCAGAAGGTTCTGGGTTTAGCCGGGAGGAAGGGGGCCCAGGGCGACATCCCCTTGGCTATCTGGACCCCAAGGTGGGCAACTCGGCCATGGTTATTTTGTGTCGGTAAAAGCCTGAGCTCTGTAATATCTATACCTTTGGGGCGCTGTTTTTCAAGGTTTCTAAGGAAAAGCCGTTTTCAAAGATCCCAGCCCAGCTCAGCTGAAATTGCAGAGATACCTCGGGCTGAGAATCTGAGACCGTGTCTGCTCTGCGTGCTGGGGCCTGGGGCCGTGGGGCTCTCTGACCTCCCCCATTCTGTCCCAGGGCTCCTGGAGCCCAACCTGCTTCCCCACCGGGTCTGCCAAGGCAGAGCACAGGGCTGGGGCAAGGCGGAGGAGCTCCTCCCCCACGGTGCCTGACTCGTGCCCCATGTCCTAGCAGCTCTGTCAGCCCAGGGGACGGAAGTGTTGCAGGCCGCCCAGAGGAGAGCCCAGTGGGCAGTAAATCGGGTGGTGATGGAGATCCAGCACAGACTGCATGAGTGCCGAAGCTGTGCCAATCACACCCCCCCATGCCCTGGTGAGCTGGCGCTGACTGTCCACCCCGTCCCCTCCCTCAGACTTGAGCCCTGCTTGGGGACAGAGACTGGCTGAGGCTGCAACCAAGATGATGCTCAGGAAGGTCTCCTCGAGTGGAAAGGGCACACCAGGCACGCGCACAGCGTGTGCAAAGGCAGGAGCGCAGGAACAAATAGGTCTAGGCTTACTTGGTGAGCAGTGAGAAGTTTACGGCAGCTGAAACAGACCCTGAGTGCTACCGGGCAGGGTAAGGGGGGTGGGTATGTGGGCAGGGGTGCCGGGTGAGGTGGCCAGAGGGCTCGGGCCCAGCCTGGGCTGGAGAAGAGTGGAAGGCCGTCCGTGAGGCTCAGGGGTCTGTTTCTCAGCAGCACCTGGGAGTCCCGGGCCTCGAGCCCCCCTCCTCCAGGATCCACCTGAGCCAGGTGAGGCTGAAAAGGCTCGAGGCGGGCAGGGCTGAGAGCAGGGTGGACCCTGGAGGGGTCTCAGCGGTGAGGATGAGCCTGACGCCGCTTCGGCCTTTCTAGGGCAGTGTGGCGAGAGGCGCCCGGGCGCTGTCAACGTGACGCGGGCGCACGGCCGCATTGTGGGGGGCAGCGCGGCACCGCCCGGGGCCTGGCCCTGGCTGGTGAGGCTGCAACTCGGCGGGCAGCCTCTGTGCGGCGGCGTCCTGGTGGCGGCGTCCTGGGTGCTCACGGCGGCGCACTGCTTCGCGGGGTACGTCGGGCCCCAGGCCCCTGCCCAGCCCGGATCCCCAGTGCGGGGTCCAGCTCTTCCGGGGTCGGCTGGCGGGCACCAAGCGCGAGGACCGGTCTCTGCTGCCCCCTGGCGGCGGCCGGCCCCTTTCCCGCCTCAAGGCGCCCAGGCCGCCCAGCCAGGGCGCCGATTCTCCGGGGGCCCACCGTCCTGGGCCTTCTCCCCACTCGGCGTCGCGGCTTCTCCCGGGCCCGCCCTCCCTGCCCCCCGGCGGAGGAACAGCCCGGCGCGCGGGCTCGCTGGGTGGGGCCCGTGGGCGGAGGGCAGGGTCTCCAGGGGACCTCTCTGCATCCTTGTGCTGCGTGTCTCCCGCCGCTCGCCCCGCAGCGCCCCGAACGAGCTTCTGTGGACGGTGACGCTGGCCGAGGGGCCCCGGGGGGAGCAGGCGGAGGAGGTGCCGGTGAACCGCATCTTGCCCCACCCCAAGGTGAGAGAGAGGGTAGCCCCCAGGCCCTCAGAGTTGGGAACAGCACCCCACCCCCACCAGCGCTGACGCTGCGCCGCCACCCCCTCCCCAGTTTGACCCTCGGACCTTCCACAACGACCTGGCCCTGGTGCAGCTGTGGACGCCGGTGAGCCCGACAGGGGCGGCGCGCCCCGTGTGCCTGCCCCGAGAGCCCCAGGAGCCCCCCGCAGGCACCGCCTGCGCCATCGCGGGCTGGGGTGCCCTCTTCGAAGGTACTAGGCAGGGCAGGGCCTGGGTGAGCCGCGCGTGTGCGTGGGAAGATTGGGGGCCGGGGGTGATGGAGTTTGGGAAGGCTGGGGTGTAAGAATTCTGACCTACACCCAGCTGTCTTCACAAAATGCTGCCCATCTCGCAAAGGGGGGGGGGACAAGGAAGGCAGTGGGGGGAGGGACACCTTCGAAGCAGGACCCCTGCCCCTCAGGCCTGAGCCCCTTCCACTGCTTCCCTGTAGATGGGCCTGAGGCTGAGGCGGTGAGGGAAGCCCGTGTGCCGCTGCTCAGCGCCGACACCTGCAGAAGGGCCCTGGGGCCAGGGCTGCGCCCCAGCAGCATGCTCTGTGCCGGCTACCTGGCCGGGGGCATTGACTCGTGCCAGGTATGAGCCCCGACTGATCTGGAGGGTACTAGCGGGCCACTCCTCAGGGGCGGGACGGCCTCCTTTCCTTCTACAATCAGGCTGTCGTCACTCAACTTCTCTGAGCCTTTATATGCTCATCTCTAAAATGGGTCCAAGAGTGGTAACCCCAGTAGAGCTCAGAGCTGCTTTACCCTGCCAGGCATAAGGCTGTCATTGAGGGTGACATGGATCGATGCAGTGCCCTCTCTCTTGGCTCGGATCCTCGCAGGGTGACTCTGGAGGCCCCCTGACCTGTTCTGAGCCTGGCCCCCGCCCCAGGGAGGTCCTGTACGGAGTCACCTCCTGGGGGGACGGATGCGGGGAGCCAGGGAAGCCTGGGGTCTACACCCGTGTGGCTGTGTTCAAGGACTGGCTCCAGGAGCAGATGAGAGGTGAGCGCCCCGTCCCTATTCGCCCCTCCCCAGAGTGTCCGGCAAACTGCCCTGGGACGAGCCCGTTTCCACCCTGCCCGCCCCCAGCCTCCTGCGTCGGGAAAGCCTATCTTCCTCCCGGGAAGGGCTTTGGGGGCTAGGGTCTAAAGAGGGGAAGCGGGGGCGGAGTAGGCTAGCCCCTGACGCCCCTCGCAGCCTCCCCCTTCAGCCGCGAGCCCAGCTGCAGGGAGCTTCTGGCTTGGGACCCGTCGGAGGAGCCGCTGGCAGATGCCGCCCCGCCCTGTGCCTTCTACGCCCACCTGTGCCCGGGGCCCGCGGGCGCCTGTGCGCGCCTGGCGCACCAGCAGTGCCTGCAGCGCCGGCGGCGATGTGGTCAGTCCCGTTCCTGGGGCTGGGCCGGGGGCCCGAGGGTCTGGCCCACGTCTGACAGCCGCTCGGACCCTTGTCGCGCCCGCAGAGCTGCGCTCGCTGGCGCACACCCTACTGGAGCTGCTGCGGGGTGCCCAAGAGCTGTTCGGCCCGCGCCCGGGGGTGCGGCCCCTGGCTCCGGCCCTGGCTCGGCTCGCTCCGTCGCTCCGGGATCCTCCCAGGCACCCCTCCCGCGAGCAGCGGCTGCACTCAGGTACCCCAAGCCCTCGCAGCCCAGCCCCCGCCCCACCCCAGCGCGGCCGAGGCGTTCCCCTAACCCTGTAGCTCCCCAGGATCGCGGGCGGCAGGCACTGGATTCCCGAAGCGGAGGTCGGAGCAGCGCGGGGAAGCGAACGGTAATGACGCCCCCTGCCGGCGGTCGCCAGTGGAGTAGGCCAAGGGCGGGCCCAGGCCCGCAGGGGCTTCTCCCGGGGGTCTGCAGCCGGGAAGCAGTTTCACCCCGCGGGCAGACCCGCTCTCGCCCTCCCTCGCAGCAAGGCGGATGATTCTTTGGGGGAACTTGTGACTTTGGGCCCTCATCAGTGTCAACAGGTGCCGGGCTTTGTGCTATCATTTAACCTCTCTGAGCCTCGGCTGCCCCTGGGCCGCCCCATCTGTTGCAGGAGGAGAAATCTGCCCACTGGGAGGTGTTCCAGAGGCACTGGTGGGCATACCACCCCGGTTCCATGCTGGTGTCAGTTCCCTCGTATTCCCAAAGTCTCTCCCCTTCCTGCAGGCTGCCCTGGGCTGGAGCCCCTGTGGCAGAAGTTGGCTGCCCTCCAGGGCACCCATGCCTGGATCTTGCAGGTCCCCTCCGAGCGCCTGGCCATGGACTTTCACGAGGTGGGTTCCCGGGCTTCCCAGACTCCTTCGCAGTGGCCTCGGAAGGCTAACCTGGGTCAGCCCTGACGGGGAGGGAGGCGGGAGAGACCCTACCCCAGCAGCCTGGGATGGAGGTAGTGGGTGGTGCCCAAGGGGGAGGGGATGGGGAGGGCGGCTGTGTATGAGCTGGGTGCTAGGTGGGTGTGAAGGAGTGGGGGGGAGGTGTGAGTGGAGGAGCTTGTGGGGGTGTCCAAGTGAGCAGAAAGTGTGCAGGATTGGGGGAGGGGGCCGGGGGAGGGCTGGGTCTGAGTGAGAGTTTCTGGGGGCAAGGAGGAAGGGGACCGAAAGTGGGGTTGCGGGCCCCTGAGTTGTCTCCTCCCTCTGCAGGTCCTGGCAGACCTGGGCTCCAAGACACTGACCGGGCTCTTCCGAGCCTGGGTTTGGGCAGGCTTGGGGGGCCGGCACGTGGTCTTCGGCGGCCTGGTGGGTCTAGAGCCAGCCACGCTGGCACAAAGCCTTCCCCGGTTGCTGGTGCAGGCCCTACAGGCCTTCCGCTTGGCAGCCCTGGCGGAGGCAGAGCCCTAGGGACCCCGGATGGCTTCAGGGCAGCGCCAAGAACTGGAGAGGAAGGGGCACCACCCACTCAGCCCTCAGTTTCCCCCCAGCCAGGTGGCCCTGAGCCGCGTCTCCACCCGCAGCCCCTGGTCAGGACTACTGCTCCCAGGGCCTGCGGAGGGTCCGGGGAACATGATGACAGACTGTCATGGCCAGAGTTGGGTGTGGGCGGGCGCGTGGGGAGAAGGGGTCCTGGGCCCAGCGTGCCTTCCCAGATGTACCATTGGAAGATCATAACTGCTTTAATAAACATTATTTATGATCTACGGAGATCACTCCAGAGCTTTCTTAGGATGGGACTGGGGTGGGTGGGCATGGGATCTTTGGGGTTAGGGCCCAGCCTCCGGAAGCAGTTAGTTGATAGAGGTCACAAAGACACTGGAGAGGGATTGCAGAGCCCCCCATCTCAGCATATCGGTCTACCTCCCAAGAAATGGCAGTACCACCGCTTGTCACCACCCTGCTGTCCACGGCTGACCAGGGCCGCCCCCAGTGTCCCGCCTCTCCACCCAGTCCCCACCCTCACCACTAGCGGTGGGGAGTCCCAGCCTGGGATCTTCGCCTCGTGTCCTTGGGCTCCTGCCCAGCTGGCCAGTCCCCGTCCCTGCGCCTGCATCACCTGCCCCAGTTTCTCCAACCCCGCCACAGAGCCCCGAGGTGTCAGGTTGCGCTTCCGGCGGCCTCTTCCCTTGGCGCCGCCTCCCACCCTGCACCTGTCCCCTCGGCCACCCGCCCGCATTCCCCAGCCCTGCCGACAGGAGGGGCCGACCCAAGACCCAGTCAGAGGAGCAGGATGGAGGGGAGCGTGTTAACGCTGGGGCTGCTGGCTGGCCTGGTCGTGTGTGGTAAGAGTGGCCATCACCCCTCCCCGGAGGGTCCCTCAGGACCCCTACCCAGGTCCCCCACGGCATTCTCCCCTCCCGTCCCCTCCCACGTGGGGCTCCCTCTCCCAGCGTCAGGCCCACCTCCCCACTTCCCATGCCATTCCTCCCTGGAGGGGCCAACCCCCCCCGGGGCCCGCTCCATGCCCAGTAGGACCTCAGGGCGGCATCCTTCCCGGGCCCCTGTCCCCGACCCTCCCCAGGCAGCTGGGGCCTGAACGAGGAGGAGCGGCTGATCCGGCACCTGTTTGAGAAGAAGCTCTACAACAAGGAGCTGCGGCCCACGGCGCACAAAGAGGAGACCGTGGAGGTCACCCTGGCCCTCACCCTCTCCAACCTCATCTCCCTGGTGAGTGGCTCCTCCTGGCTGGGCTGGGGAACGGTGGCAGGGGTGGCTTCCTGGAGGCCTGGCTGTCTCCTGGCCTGGGATGGCCACGGAGGAAGGTCGAGGCCCCATCATCCCGGCCTCTGGAAGCTCCTCTCCCTGGGAAACGCACTCGGGCCCTCTCCATGCCTCTGTGTGCTGCCCACGGGCCTTGGGCTGAAGATGCCCCTTTCCCTCCAGCTTCAGTTCTGGGTGCCCCCGTTTCGCACCCATGACACACGTGAGAGGCCATATGCCCACCCTGCTTCCTGGTCTATCCATCCACTCCTGGCTGCTGGGGGCAGGCCATTGTCATGGTTTCCCCCGGGTGGCAGCCGAGAGTAGGTGCCTGGTGAAAGGGTGCAGGCCCCGGGGGGACAGTCCTCCTGTTTGATTACAGAAAGAAGTTGAAGAGACCCTCACCACTAACGTGTGGATTGAGCACGTAAGGAGAACACCCCGCACAGAGCCGGGGGTGGGGAGGGTGCAGGGCCCAGGTTCGCCTGTGCTCGCTTCTGCTTGGGGGATCTCCAACCTGCCTCAGACACTGTCCTCCGGGGGAGACTGGTTCCTGCCTTCAGACAGACCCCAGGCCCGACCGCCCTCCCCATCAGCCGGTGCTGCCACCAGCCCAGATAGAGCCTTCCGGGGATTAGGATCTTCACCTAGGGAAAATTGTCACAGTGTCCTGATTTTATTAGAAGGCACTGTCTGCTACCTGTCAGAAACTCCTGATACAGACGTAAGTCTTCTACGTCCACAAGGGAAATACTGCTCCCTTAGTGGTGCAGTGCACATCCTACACGGCTGTACACAGCTGACCTGAGTCCTGACTCTGTACCCACCTCCCCCGACCTCTTTTGTCCCAGCCCCAGACCCTGTCCATTCTTCCCCCAGGGAAGTGGTTGGTCGGGGAGCGGGGGGAGTGGGGGAGCCCGGACAACAGCAGAGCCCACTGCTGACATTTCTCTGGGGCTTCCAGGGCTGGACAGACAGTCGGCTGAAGTGGAATGCCAAAGATTTTGGGAACATCAGCGTCCTGCGTCTGCCCTCTGACATGGTGTGGCTCCCAGAGATAGTGCTGGAGAACAAGTTGAGCCGCAGCCCTCCCTGGCTTCCCCTCCGCCGCTCGGCCTCCCTTCCTTAGGCGTCTTGAGCCTCCCCCTCCAGTCCCACGCTTCTGACTGCCCGCCCTCCTCTGCCTCCCCCAGCTCGGCCAGCTCCTGGCTGGCCAGCACTCACTGTGGCCCTTGTCCCTGTCCCCCAGCAATGATGGCTCCTTCCAGATTTCCTACTCCTGCAATGTGCTCATCTACCCCTCAGGCTACGTGTACTGGCTGCCGCCCGCCATCTTCCGCTCCTCCTGCCCCGTCTCCGTCACCTACTTCCCCTTCGACTGGCAGAACTGCTCCCTCAAGTTCAGGTGCACCCACTTCTCCAGCCACCCCTCCCCCCGGGGCACCCCGCCAGGGGCTGAGGGAGGTAAACGCCCTCAGGCGGAGGCCCCTGCGTGGCCCCCTCCACCCGTGAACCTCCTGTGCTAGCCTTTCCCCCATCGGTGGCACCAGCCAGCGGCTGAGGACCACCCTCCACCTGCTACCCTCCCCAGTTCCCTCAAGTACACGGCCAAGGAGATCACCCTGAGGCTGAAGCAGGAGGAAGAAGGTGGCCGCCCCTACCCCGTGGAGTGGGTCATCATCGACCCCGAGGGCTTCACAGGTGGCGCCGGGAGCAGCAGCTGCTGGGTGGTCCGGTCCCTCCAAAACGCAACCCCCCCCCCCGCCCCCGGATACAGTCACACTGACATCCCCACCCCGGAGATGCACGTGTGCGTACGCACGCCTAGGACACGGACACCCAGGGACACGGACGTGCAGATAGCCACAGGCCGGACCCTTCCCGGTCTGAGCAGGGTCCCCGGGGATGATGTGGCCGACAGATTGGGGGGGTGGGGTGGTTAGCCTTCCTGTCCCCAGAGGGCCCAGGGGACGGCTGGGGCTTCGGCTGTCATCCTCAGGGTGTGTCTGTTGCCCCCTCGCAACGCCCCCCTCCCGTCTCTGTGACCAGGCTCAGATCCTTTACTGGGCCCCGCCGCTTGCCCCTGTCCGTCAGAGGAGACCCACGTCCCGCTGGTCCCAAGGCTGGTACATCATGGGGGGGAGGGTTCTTACTCTCACTGCCCTGTTATCCCCAAGCCTCCTTATCTGAACCACATATGGCCTCAGCTTCTGTTTTTTCCAAGGAGAAAACGAAAGATCGGTCCCAGAGGAAAACTTCCCCCTTGTAGAGTGAAACGTCCACCCCAGCCCCCAGGGAAAGATACCCAGAAACAGAGTGTGACCCCTCCTCCGGGCCCCCAGCCCGCCCCCTGCCCCCCAGCCCGCCCCCGTGCCCGGCCTGACCCCACGGCATCCGTGTGCCACCCTCAGAGAACGGGGAGTGGGAGATAGTGCACCGGCCAGCCAGGATCAACGTGGACCCCAGTGCCTCACTGGACAGTCGCAGCCGCCAGGACGTCACCTTCTACCTCATCATCCGCCGCAAGCCGCTCTTCTACGTCATCAACATCCTGGTGCCCTGCGTACTCATCTCCTTCATGATCAACCTGGTCTTCTACCTGCCGGCGGACTGTGAGCCCAGCCCCCCGGCCCCTCCCCGAGGGCCCCCGAGCTCGGCCACCCCCGCCCTGCCCCTCACTTCCTCCTGGGAGCCACTTGGGGGTCACCACCCCTGGCGCTCCCCGCCCGGGGTCCAGGGACGAGGGGCACGTGGCCTGTCAGCGGGAGGGCCCTGTGACCCTGTCACACATCCCCCAGTGGACAGGGCCCCTGGGGGCTCCACTCCTCTTGGACCTCCCTCTGCCTCTCATGATGGGCCTCCCAAGGACCCTAGGGAGAACTACAGAAGTGTCCGTTTGTCAGGGCAGAGATCGGGTCTGTGTGGTCCCCACTGTGTGACCGTGGGCCTGGCTGTTGAGCCAATGGGTGGGTAACAAGGTCTCTGGGAAGCCAGGGCACGGGGCGTGCAATCTACACACACCTGGTCCGAGGAGGGCACATGTCATCTGTGGGCACTTGGCTCCAGGACATTTACTAAGAGCAGGGCACAGTGAGTTCCAGAGCCAAATGTGACCCCGCCCCAGACCCTGACAGACAGGGTAGAAACTACAAGACTAGGAGTGCAGCCTGGGGGCGGTGGGGTGGGAGCTGGAGGCTGGCCGCAAGGCGCATTGCAGACCGAGAAGCAGCGCCGGGCCAGGGCCGTGGACCCAAGACCTCAGGGGCCAGCACTGCACAGCGCGCTCAGGGGCGCAGGTGGGAGGAGCAGGGCGGTGCGGGGCTGGGGTCTCTGAGCAAAGGGCTGAGAGCAGGAACGTCATCTGGGCGTGAGGATGCCTGGGGGCTTTCTGTGCGGGGGCGGGGGGTGGGGAGGCACAGAGGAGGTCTGTGATTTAGGTGGGCCGAGAGGCCGGGATTGGCTAACGAGGAAAGCAGGGGTTCCTCGAGCTCCCACCCAGTGCCAGGCAGCGTCTGAGCATTCAACACACGCTCTCTCACTTTGGCCTCCCAGCTTTTAGTGGTTGAGGAAACTGAGGCACAGAGAGGCTAGGCTGCTTGCCCAAGGTCACCTAACAGTCAGTGGCGGCTCCTTAGCCCAGGGCACCGTGGCATCGTGAACAGTAGTGCAGGGGCCGCCTTGGGACCCTCCGGGCCCCGGGCCAGAGGTCCCAGCTAAGGATGGGCTCCCCAGGTGGCGAGAAGACATCAATGGCCATCTCGGTGCTCCTGGCCCAGTCTGTCTTCCTGCTGCTCATCTCCAAGAGGCTGCCAGCCACATCCATGGCCATCCCCCTCATCGGCAAGTGCGTGCCGTCCCTGCCTGCCTCGCCCCGCCACTCCTCGCCCTGGGCGGGGGCTCCAGGCTGCACCTGTGCCCGCAGGTTCCTGCTCTTTGGCATGGTGCTGGTGACCATGGTCGTGGTGATCTGTGTCATCGTGCTGAACGTCCACTTCCGCACGCCCAGCACCCACGTGCTGTCCGACGGAGTCAAGAAGGTGAGGGGGCTCAACAGCCAAAAGCTGGAGGTTGTCCACGTGCCTCTCTGCAGGGAGATGGGCGAAGCCACAGCGGTACACACAACAGGGGGTGCTACCCCTGCTGCTTGCTTCCCACGCCCCAGGCTGAATATTACATAAAAGAAGCCCCACGCTAAAGAGACTGCAAGATTTCCTTTCTGTGCAGTTCAGGGACAGGCAAAACCAGCCTTCAGTGCCAGAAGTCAGGATGCTGGTTCCCTCTGGGTGTAGGTAGCAATTGACGGGGGTGAGGCGGGAGGGAACATTTTTGAGATACAGTTCTTACCTTATCTGAGAGGTGTCTACACAGCTGGATGCATCCGTAAAATTTCACCCAGCTACGTGCTTAAGATTTGTTGAGTCTACTGTGTGTTTGTTATACCTTGATTCAAAGGAAGGTGAGCATGGTGGGTGCAGGGTGCCCAGGAAGGGGACTGTCCTTGCCTCCTGGCCTCTGCAGGACCACCTGGTCGTTTTGGGACAGCGGAGGATAGTTTAGCGACTCTTTTGGTCTTAGCTCTGCGTTGGGGGCATTTTTCTTACTTTTTTCCCCCTGTATATCATTCATTTTCAACAAACGAGTTCTTCTCTATGCTGTAATGAGAGAGTTGGAAGCAACCTAACTGTCCATCAGTAGGGGATCAGAAGAAAAAACGACAGCATCAGACTGGGTAGCACTTAGCGTCAAGCCAGGAATGGAGTCACAGGTGTTTGGATGTGGGAAGGTGACCCACGTTTGTAAAATGGCCCCTCTGACCTGCCATAGCTCTTCCTGGAGACCCTGCCGGAGGTCCTGCACATGTCCCGCCTGGCAGAGGATGGGCCCAGCCCTGGGACCCTGATCCGGAGGAGCAGCTCTCTGGGCTACATCTCCAAGGCAGAGGAGTACTTCTCGCTGAAGTCCCGAAGTGACCTCATGTTTGAGAAGCAGTCAGAGCGTCACGGGCTGGCCCGGCGCCTCACCACCGCACGTGGGTCCCTAACGGCTTGGAGCTCGGCCCATCCCTGGGAGGCGGGGTGAGGGCAGGCCCCACGCCCACCTCTGGCCTGGTGTCCACAGGTCGGCCCCCAGTAGGCTCTGAGCAGGACCAGCAGGAGCTCCTCAGCGAGCTGAAGCCAGCTGTGGACGGGGCCAACTTCATCGTCAGCCACATGAGGGACCAGAACAATTACAATGAGGTGAGTAGCCGCAGGGTTGCTGTGTACAGATGTTCGGGTAGTGCACTGATCGAGCACATCCTATCTTAAGGGGGCACAGTTCCCCTCAGAGATACCTATCGACTTAGATGGGGTTCACAGTGGGTGCAGATTCCAGGCCTCTCGGGGAGGGGGATCCCCTGCCTAAAATCCCACAGCAGTGTGCGGGGCCAGGCACACACTCAGATATACACACAGGCGCACAGCTCTGCCCTCTTGGGGCCACACTCTGGACCTCCCTTAGGGTCCCTTTTTTCTCCCAGCTGCCAATCATTTTCTGTCCCTGCTCAACTCGCAGCTTGATACTCCAGACAAAGCCAGACTTTTTTTTTTTTTTTTTTTTTTAAAGCCAGACTTTTAAAAGGCAGCCTTATATGGTTGTTCAGTACGATACAACTTAAAAAAATTCTCCCCTGACCACGGGGCATATTTTTCTAGTTCACGTATAGGCTAGTGGCAGCACTGAGAGGCTGGGAGGGAGTCTGTGTGTCTGCTCTCTGTCTCCCGGACAGACAGAATGACCAGCCCCGCCTGTGGCTGGAGGTGGGCCTGGGCCCTCGCTGGGGACATGGCAGCACATTCCATCTGCTGCAAGCCCGAGGCAGGCCCCACAGATACGCCGAGGCCGTGGGCCCCAGCTTGGGCTGTGAGTCTGTGGTCTGAGGGCCCTTCTTACCCCACTGCCTCCGTCACCCTTGCCCCCAGGAGAAGGACTGCTGGAATCGGATAGCCCGCACAGTGGACCGACTCTGCCTGTTTGTGGTGACGCCGATCATGGTGGTGGGCACAGCCTGGATCTTCCTGCAGGGCGCCTACAACCAGCCTCCACCTCAGCCTTTCCCTGGGGACCCCTTCTCCTACCGGGAGCAGGACAAGCGCTTCATCTAGAGTGGGCCTGCCCTCCCCGGCCTGGCCCAACAACCAGGGCAGGTGGTGGGCCTGAAAGGGATGTACAGGGGGTGGGCTGGATAGCTGTGTGGACAGGGGTGTCTGGGAAACAACCAGATCTTCCTGGGCAGACCCGTTCCCAGCCCTGAGACTTTCAGCCCCGTTGGTCCTGCCAGGCTGGGGCAGAGATGAGCTGAGGTCAAGGGAGGGAGGGGGAAGCCCTGAGTCTCAACAGTGGTTCCTTTGCAAATAAAGCCAGGAGCCACCGGAGAAGGCCTGAGAGCGGATGTGGGCTGGGGGTGGGGCAGGACGATTTGGGGGGAGGCAGAGGGCTGGCTCAGGGACCAGGGAGGATGCCACTGAGGCTGGCCTTTTGGGACCCCTCTGTGAGGGGTCAGAAAGACAGACATCTTCTTGCCTCCCTCTCCCTCAGGTGGGCTCCTGGGCCTTTACTTCCAGCTCCTCCAGCCGCCTCCCTCTGCCAATCCCTTAGTCTTGGGCTCCTGAGGCCCCCCCTGGAGCCGAGGCTGGGGATGCCTCTCTCTCCAGGCCCACTAGGGGAGGGGTTTTTTGGCAGGTTTGGGAACATCAGGGTTGCAGAATGGCCTTCCCCAGCCCTCTCTGCCTCGGCCACTCTATCTGGGTCCCCCTGGGAAGCTGAGGATGGGGGTGGAAGGGTCAGGTTCAGCAGCCACAGAGGCCAGAGGTCAGCCTGTCAACCTCAGGTCACACGCACCGTCCCAAAGCCCCAGAACTCGGCCATCCCCCCCAGGCTTGTCCCCTTGAGCACCTACTCCTCCGCCCCCAAATAGGGTTGCCAGACAAGACTTGGGACATACTTATACTAAAAAATGATTCATTGTTTAACCTGAAATTCAAATTTAACTGGGAATCCTGTATTTTAATTTGCTAAATCTGGCAACTCCACCCCAAAGGGAGCCCCCGCCAGTCCTATCCCAAAGGCCAAGGGCTGAGGCTGCAGGAGCCTGAGGATGTGGTTCTGTGTGGTAGCCCACCTCCAAGGTGTCCCCAGTGAGCCACACCTCCTGGCATTCATACCCTCCCACACGGTACCAAGATTGGTCTGTGTGACCGACAGAAGGAGGCAGAAGTGACAGTGTGTCACTTCCAAGATCAGGTCGTAAAAGACATTGCAGCCACTCTCTTTCTCTCTCTCTCTTTCTCTCCCTCCCTCATTCATTCTTAGTTGGCTCTCTGACTTTGGGGAAGCCAGGGGCTTGATGAGCAGCCCTGTGGAGAGGTCCAGACGGCAAGTAACCGAGGCCTCCGGCCAACAGCCCTGTGAGTGACCTTGGAAATGGATCTTCCAGCTGAAGTGGCTCCTTCAGCCACAGTGGAGCCTTCAGATGAGATCACAGCCCCACAAAAGGCTCTGAGCCAGAGCCACCCAGCTAAGCTGCTCCTGGATTCCTGACCCTCAGAAACTGTGTGAGATATTAAACATTTGTCATGTTAAGAGACAAAGCTTTGGGGTGGTTTGTTACACTAGCAGTGTGACCTTGGGCAAACCACCCCTCATCTCTCGGCTTCAGTTTTCTCATCTGCAAAGTGTGGATAAGTCTAGCTCATGAGGCGTCTTGAAGATCAAATTTGCTAGTAGGAGTAAAGGTAGTTACATGTGTCTTGCAAATTTTAGGGGTGGTTATTTATCTCATTCCTCATTCGTGGGTCTCTCAGTCACTGAGGACAGGCCCTTGGGGCCCTCACAAGGGCCTCCTGCATCCAGACCTGGTGTGGTGACTGACAGAGGACTGCAGCAGGTTGGAGGACCTGATTCTTCACCTCCTTGATGTGCAGGCTTGAGTCTCCCAGTTGAACCCACGTCCCTCAGAGGGAATCAGTGACCTCATGAGCTCAGGTATATAGAAGGCAAAATGTTTGGTCTTCCCATGGAACTGAAGAAAAGATAAACCATTTAAAACCAAAACTGACCCCACTTACTTCTGCTTTGCAATATGAACCTTCCGAAAATTCAAGGGACAAATCTTTAATTTTTTCCCCTCTGAATAGGAAAACTAGCTTAGACTTACACCTTTCAGATGAGCAGGCAGTCCGGGTCTTCCCTGGAATTTTTCACCAACTCTGGGGGGTCCCTTTCTCGTGCCCAGAGACAAGAGGGCCCAGATCTGATCCCTCAACCACTGTCGTTGCTTTGCCTAGCCACATGGTGGCGCTGTTGGCAGCAGATTTTACACAGTCCAATAGGGAGGCCTCAGTGTGTCGAGCCTGCTCAGGTGGCACCTTCCAGAGAAGCAACCCCCAATGCCCCACTAGACCAAGGGTGCCTCTTTAGCAGGTTCCCGGGGTCACAGTGGGTCCCCCGACAGCACCCACTTCCCCAACACTCCAGCCCCAGGGTGCTGTCAGGACTGGTCCACCCTACGGTGGCTGCGTGGGGTGGGATGGTTCCGGCGGTGATGCGAGCGATGCGGAGCCATGGGGAGCCATGGGGAGCGGAAGATGACGCTTCGCTCGCTTGCTGCTCACCTCCTGCTGCGCGGACCGCTATCGGTCCGCGGCCCAAGGGTAGGGGGTCCCTGTCTTAATGGGTCCCATACTTCCCCCTTAACCCTTCCAGGGCTGAAACTGCGACTCCTCAGAGATGCCCCCCCCCCCCCGAGAACACCAAAGGGACCTCTCAGAGCAGAGAGAAGGGGAGAAAACAGGGGCTAAAATCTGCATCCCCAAAAAACTTAAAAATAAATAAAATCTGCATCCAGCGGGAGGTGGCACAGTTCCTACCAGAGGGAACTCAATCTCCAGAGTCTTCCTTTTCCCTCCCAGACACTCGTAGGGAAGGGGAAAGAGAAAGTCAGAAATGTCGGGCGTCAACCGACTACCTACGCCTGGGGTGGTGGAGGGGGAGGGAGACAGGCGGTCCACGATTTAGCAGAAGCCATTCACTCTCTTGGGCAAAGAGCCGTCTTGGAGGAGAGCAGAGAGGAGGAGAGACACTGCTCCGCGAAACAGGTGAGGGAATTGAGTCCAGGGGACACCAGAGGGCAAAGTGGGGAGAAGGAGCCATTGGCTTCGTGTACTCCAGGGAAAGTGGGCTACACAGCTAGGTGCGTGGTGAGAGCGAAGTTTGAGGTGGGGGGGGTGCTGGGGGCGGGCTGTCCAGGAAAACTGAGTGTGGAGCCCAAAGCAGGACCGAACGCAAGGACCAAAGTAGATCAGGGAAGACAGGGGCCACCACTGTCATGCCCCCACCCCCCCCCCAAAGTCCTGGGGAGGACAACAGAGACTTGTGGCCCTGCTGCAGTGGCTGGGGTCTGAGCCAACCTCATCTGGATCTCCAGGGACAGGGCATGTGCGTGGGCTGACTTCTAGTTTACTGACACGTGTTAAAATGCCACAGGCGCCATTTGCTTGGGGGGAGGGGACACGCCCTCAAATGGTGCTTTCCCTCCAGCCCTCAGAGGCCTCCACCACCCTGTCCCACAGGATGAGGAAGAGGGGGTGGCACATATGGGAACCCGCGTCCTCCGTCTCGCCCACGTACTGGGTCATGTGGACCTGTCTGCTTCGAATAGCTGGTCAGAAGACAGGTGGCCAGCTGACAGCAGGGTCCTCGGCTCCGAGATCAGCCTCAGCCCCACTCTTCCCCTGACCACAAACCGCAGCATGGATGGAGCTGGTTTTCTGGCCCCTCTAGGTCCCCTCATCTGACTCTACAGGGGCCACGACCTTGACCTTGCCTGCCTGCCCCCCTTGGACTGTGAGTCCCTGTGAGTGGCTCGGGCTTATCCCTGGGTCCCCCTGGCCTAGAGCTGTCCTGCCACACACTGGGGACTCCATAAATCTGTGGATGATTTAATAAACACTGAGGCCCCACTGAGGAGCCCCTATTCAGGGGCTGTCCTATTCCCTGGAGCCTGCGTTCCCAATCTTCCTTGGCTCTCCTTCCTTTAAAGCTTACCAGACCCAAGTTCCATGCCTCAGAGACCAGAGAACCCTGACTTGATCCCCCCCCATTTGCATTAAGGTGTCATTGCCTGGGGGCCCTAGTGCATCTCTCCCATGGGCACTTGACCCTCCAGTGTCTCGGTCTGGTGGAGTGACCCACGAAGATGTCAGGGACCACGTCATAGAGAAACTCAGGAACAAAACACGCTTACCCAACGGCCTTCACACCTCCCCAGATCCTGACCCGCTGGAGGGGTCACAGGAGGAAGGGTCCTCGGCCGGGGCCCTCCTTCAGCGCTCTGCCTTTTTCTCCCACACCCACCTGTCCCTGGCTGCGTCCTCAGCCCCCCGGCTGGAACACGGACAGAGGACTGGGTCGGCTGAGCCTGAGAGTGGGGATGGAGGCTGGACCGTCTCTGTTGGGGCAGACAGGGCCCCTCTTGTCGTCCCCAGCCCAGGTAACCTGAGCTCGGCATTGTGTCCATCCTGGAACAGCTGACGGCGCTGGGGTCAGACAGCTGGTGGGGTGGGGCTGGTCTGGCCGGCCCGGCTGGGGAGGGAGTGTGGGCTGTCACATGAGACCCAGAGGCTGCATCCCTGTATCCCAGTCCCGAGGAGCTGCAGTCGCACCCCTGTCACCGCAGAGAGCCGTGACACCATGCACGGGGGCCAGAGGCCGCTGCTTCTTCTGCCACTGTTGGCTGTCTGCCTGGGTGTGGACACAGGGGGTCTGGGGCCTGGAGAGGCCAGGCGCAGGGGTCCTAGGCCTCAGGGGATGGAGGGTCTCGGGGGCTACTGGAGCCTGTCCCCCACACCCGGTTCCCTACTTCCCCGTGTCACAGCCTCCCGTGGCCTCCCGCGCATTCTGCCCCAAAGCCCCCGTACCCAGGCTCACCGCTGTCTGTCGCAGGAGCCCAGGGCCGGAACCAGGAGGAGCGTCTGCTCGGGGACCTGATGCACAGCTACGTCCCCCACCTGAGGCCTGCCAAGCACGATTCGGACGTGGTCAACGTCAGCCTGAAGCTGACTCTCACCAACCTCATCTCCCTGGTGAGCACAGGCCTGTAGGACGGGGGCGGGGAGGGGATCCCACCTGCCCCTGGGATCGGGGGGCGGGGGGGGGGAGAGGAAGGGGCTGGCTCCAGCAGCCGGGAGCAGGCAGGGCCCGCCGGGGAGAGACCGGGGAGCTGGAAAACTCCCTTGGGGGCCGCCCGAGAGGCTGGGGTCTTGTGGGGACTAACACCTAGCCCTCTGTTCTGCGCCCCCAGAATGAGCGAGAGGAGGCCCTCACCACCAACGTCTGGATAGAAATGGTAAGGAGCCGCCCTGCCGCCCTCTTTTCCTCTAGCGGCGCCCACCCTGGGGCCCCAGGGCCCTCGCAGCCGCCTGGTTCCCTCCCGTCCCATCCCCGCCTCTCCTGCCCCCCGGGGCTGGGCCCCGGTTCCTGGGGGTCGGGGGGCCTGGCAACCCCTCCCCCTGCAGCAGTGGTGTGACTACCGCCTGCGCTGGGACCCGCGTGACTATGACGGCCTGTGGGTGCTGCGGGTACCGTCCAGCATGGTGTGGCGGCCGGACGTCGTGCTGGAGAACAAGTGAGGAGGTGGCACGGGCGGGACAGACAGTCGCCAGGGCGGGCCCAGCGGGACAAGGGGGCTCCGGGAGAAAGAGGCAGGCGAGCAAAGGGTGCAGCCCGGGGACGCCGCGGGCACTGGGCCACGGGGGCTATAAGGGTAGGGCCGGGGGCCAGCACGCCTGACCCTGGACCTGGCTCCACCGCCTCCGGGCTGGGCCGCTGTCCCCGTAACGTGGGGATGAGGACAGCTCTCTCGCGGGCGCCCACGGGACAGGCGTGGGAAGGGCTGCCCTCCGGCTCTGGCACTCTGTGGGAGCTTAAGCGCTGTCAGGTGCTGTCAAGACCATTAACGACGAAGAGAGGTGGGGAGAGCGGCAGGGATGAGGAGCTGGGCCGAGGGAGCCTGGCGCACGGGGGGCGGCGAGGGGGGGCGGCGGGGGGGCCGGGGGAGGAGGGGTCCCCAGGCCAGGAGCAGACCGGCCAGGGGTGTGGCGGGCTGGGAAGCGTTGGCGTCCCCGGGCCCCACCCACACGGGGCCTGGCCTGTGCGCAGCGTGGACGGCGTATTCGAGGTGGCCCTCTACTGCAACGTGCTCGTGTCTCCCGACGGCTGCGTCTACTGGCTGCCGCCCGCCATCTTCCGCTCCTCCTGCCCCGTCTCGGTCACCTACTTCCCCTTCGACTGGCAGAACTGCTCCCTCATCTTCCAGTGAGGCCGTTGGCTGGGGTGGTGGGGATTTCGCTCTAAGAGGGGCCCTGGTCCCTGTCGGGTGGGGACCCAGGGGCCTGGCTCCACCTCCCTGGGGCCTCCGTGTCTGTGTCAGGCCCAGATGCCTGAAGATGCCCGTGTCCCTCCCTGCTGAGCCTCGGGCCCCTCGCTCATCCTCCTTCACTGCCTCAGTTTCCCTGCCTGTGCCCGGAGGAGGGACATCGGTGGCTGGGATGGGTGGGCGAGAAGGCACACACAGGCCGACCCGCAGGCACACCCGCACGAGGCCGCTACGCCCTACAGCCCCGCGGAGGGGACGGCGCCGTCTCAGTATCCTCGCCCATTGACGGGGGAAAGGGGGTCTGTGAGGGGGTGTCCCCGGCTTTTAGAGGAGCAGTCTTCCTGAGACCCTCCTCAGTAAGCAGAGCCGAGAGGTACACACTGTATATTTCCTCTCTTCTCACCATCGGCCCCTCCTGCCCCGGAGACGGTGGAAGCGGGGAGCACGGGGTGGCCCTGGGCTTTCGCCACGAGGGGAGTAGTACAGTCAGCTGCAGTCTCCTGCTCCTTCCGCTCAGACTTCCGCAGACCCCAGAGAGCCTGACTCCCCGCCCCCGCGCCATCCCCTGCCAGGGTTGGGTGGAGAACTCGGAAATTCCTGGCTGCACTTTTTGAGGCAAAGCTGCCCACAGTTGCCCTCAGGTGATGGTCTATGTGACCTCATGGGTGAGTCTACGCACACTCGAGTTCATCCTCTTTCCCCCCGCATCTCCCAGGTCCCAGACCTACAGCAGCAACGAGATCAATCTGCAGCTGAGCCAGGAAGATGGTCAGACCATCGAGTGGATTTTCATAGACCCCGAGGCCTTCACAGGTAACCTCCACCCAAGGGCCCTGCTGGAGCTGGCTGTGCGGGCAGGGCCAGGCCGAGCTCACGCCCCCTCCCGTGTAACTCAACATGAAAACGACAGTAAACCACAAAATACATATATTTAAAGGCCCAGCAAACCTCTGATTTTCCCCATGATCCTTCCTCCGGTTTGGGCGGGAGGGGACCAAACATCCATCCTCCCACACTGTTCCCATCCCTCGGTGGCGCTCCTCTGGGCACGCGCCGGTTGCCCTGTAGCTGGGTCACACGGGCTGCAGGGATCTGCCCGCCCGCCCGCCCTGGGCCCACCCCAGCCTGCTGCCCACAGAAAATGGAGAGTGGGCCATCCGGCACCGGCCGGCCAAGATGCTGCTGGATGAGGCGGCACCAGCCGAGGAGGCCGGCCACCAAAAGGTCGTCTTCTACCTGCTCATCCAGCGCAAGCCCCTCTTCTACGTCATCAACATCATCGCGCCCTGCGTACTCATCTCCTCTGTGGCCATCCTCATCTACTTCCTTCCTGCCAAGGGTACCTAGCGCCGGTGGGAGGGGAGCCCCGGCCCCGGGCCGGCGACACAAGGGATAGCCGCACGGGCAGAACGGCACCCCGACCGGGGGCCGGGGACACGGACGCCTTGTGGGGCGGGGGTGCCCCACGGCGGGGAGGTTGAGATCCGCTCTGAGGGCCTCTTGGTCACGGGCAGCGGGTGGTCAGAAGTGTACCGTCGCCATCAACGTGCTCCTGGCCCAGACCGTCTTCCTCTTCCTTGTGGCCAAGAAGGTGCCCGAGACCTCCCAGGCAGTACCACTCATCAGCAAGTAAGGCCGGCCTCACGCCTGCGCCCACCTCCTCCCCCCCCTTCTCAGGAACACAGGGCACTGCCCTCCTGCCACCCCATCCCCATCATCCTCAACGCCAGCCCATCACCCCAAGGGATCTGGGGGAATCAGCCGCGACGGGAGGGGGTGTCATCTGGGGTGGAGTGCCGAAGGGCCAGCCCCGCCTCCTGCCTTCCCCACCCCGGCAGGTACCTGACCTTCCTCCTGGTGGTGACCATCCTGATTGTTGTCAATGCCGTGGTCGTGCTCAACGTGTCTTTGCGGTCCCCCCACACACACTCCATGGCCCGAGGGGTCCGCAAGGCAAGCTCCCCGCCCCCGCCCCCCTCCAGCATCCTCCTGCCTTTCCGCTTACGTGCACCTTCCCCTGCACCTCTGCCCCTGGGCCTATTCCTCACCTACCACATTCAGCAGCTAACCTGCCCCCCGTGCATCTAGAAGCACATGCCCCACTGGATCAACAATAACATCAGGCGCTTACCACGCGGCAGGTGTATTACGTGTACTAACTTATTTAATCTTCGTAAGTCCCCTATGAAGTGGGTATTAGTATCATCTCCAGTTTACATATGAGGAAACAGAATCACAGAAAGGTTAAGGAGTTTGTTTACTTGAGGTCGCCTGGCTGGAAAGTGGAGGAAGCAGGATTCTGCCCAGGCGGCCTGGCTCCAGTGCCCGTGTGATCTGCAGCCCACCTGAAGCAGTCAGCTGGGACCCTTGTTACAAATGCAGACTCCCAGCCTACCCCGGGCATCCTGGGCCAGGGGTGGGGCCCAGGAACCTGTGTTTGCAGCAAGTGCCCTGGTGATTCCGACGTGCACGAAAGTTTGGGGGCCCAGGTTCAGTGTCCGGCGCAGAACAGGGAAGCCGTGCCGGGGCCAAGCCACTGCCCCTGAAGTGCAGCCTCTGGGCCCCCAGCGCCTGAGCCCCTCGTGCCAACTACCACCTCCTGCTCCGAAGCACGGCCTGGCCGCCCAATCACGCAGGAAGGTCTGCCGGCCGCTAAGCTAAGCCACCCGTGACATGCCCTCTTCAGGTGTTCCTGCGGCTCTTGCCCCAGCTGTTGCGGATGCACGTTCGCCCGCTGGCCCCGGCGGCTGCGCAGGACGCCCGCCCCCGCCCACGGAATGGCTCCTCCACGGGGTGGTCCGTTAGAGCTGGGGAGGAGGTGGCCGTCCGCCTGCCCCTCAGTGAACTCCTCTTCCGGCAGCACCAGCGCGACGGGCTAGTAAGGGCAGCGCTGGAGAAGCTAGGTGAGGCTGGTGGGGGGGGGGTGACACTGGGGACAGCCCTCCCCAGGGACTTCAGACGGGAAGGGTCTGTCGGCCAAGGTGCCAGGCACAGCAGATGAGAGTTGGGCAAGTGTCCAGTTTGAGGAGAGAGGGGCTGGGGTCTCTAAGGAGAGGCCACTTTCTCAGACTGTTTCTCCTCCATTCCACTCCCAAACCTTACTCTCTCTCTTCCACAGAGAAGGGCCCGGAGTCAGGGCAGAGCCAGGAGTGGTGTGGCAGCCTGAAGCAGGCCGCCCCAGCCGTCCAGGCCTGTGTGGAAGCCTGCAACCTCATTGCCTGCGCCCGCTACCAGCAGAGTCACTTTGACAGTGTAAGCCAGTCGGGGGTGGGGTTGGGGTTTGAGTACCTGCTGAGGGACTTGGACCTGAGATGGGGCAGGATGAGTGGGGTGGCCATGCTATAGGCAATAGGATGGAAAAAGTGGAACTGGGAGTGGGGCCGGGGGCCCGTGGAAGAAGCCGGGTTGAGGCCTGGAAGTAGGTGAGAAGGGCTCAAGGAAATGAAGAACGGAGGCCTGCTGGATGGCCAGGGGTGGTACAGGGCTCCAGCTTGGTGCCCCCGCTGGTATCCCATCCCCTGCCTCTCACCCTCAGGGGAACAAGGAGTGGTTCCTGGTGGGCCGAGTGCTAGACCGCGTCTGCTTCCTGGTCATGCTCTCGCTCTTTGTCTGCGGCACTGCTGGAATCTTCCTCATGGCCTACTACAACAGGATGCCTGCCCTGGCATTCCCTGGAGACCCCCGCCCCTACCTGCCCTCGTCCAACTGAGCCGACCAATTGCTGCTAGCCGTGTGGAGTCTTCTCAGCTGTGTTCTGCCGCTGAGGTCATGAGTATGCTCTTTGGGACACACCCTTCAGGGCCATGTGAGCCAACCGTTCCTGAGAAAAGCTGGGGAAATAAAAAGACAGAGCTGGAGCCCTGGAGTGGTTGGAGATGGGATGCCGGAAGAGTGTGTTAGTGGGATCAGCGTCTACATGGCACTGGCTTGCTGTTCCTAGCACTCCCCCCACTTGAGCAAGGTGTTATCGACTCCCATCATTTCTGAAGCCCTAAGGACTCTGTTTTATCCTATCCCCAACTAGGCAAGGTCCTATCCCTCCAGGCCTGGGCCTTCCTTCCCTTTTACAAGTTCCCTGCAGGCTCCTAAAGGAGGGAAGTCAAGAGAAAAGTGAAGAGTAGCAGCCAATGCTCTATCAAAAGAAGGGGAGCAGCCCACTCCAGCTGGCATCTGCCTACTTTCTTGGGGCTGTAAGCACCCAATACTCATGTGCACCAGTGACCTTTCCATTCAGATGCATTTTTTTTTTGCCATCGATCGCCAAACATTTTATGAGTTTTATTATCTTTTTCATTATTAAGATAAGAGCTCCTCACAGCATTATGGATAAGCAAGAATCACCATTCCCCCATGTTTAGGATGGGCAAATTGAGGCCTAGAGTAAGAGGGGCGTCCCAGAACAATGATGGCTAAATAAGGGCTGGAGTCCACAATTCCCAACACTGACCTAATCTTAGACACTCTAAGAAAGTTCTATGGCCTGGAAAACGGACGCCTCTTCCTTCTCTTCTCAAAGGCCAGGGAATTTGCACTGGTCTCAAGGAAGAGCGAGGCAGGGAGGCAGGGAGGCAGGGAGGTTGGGAGGCTGGGAGGCTGGGAGGCTGGGAGGAGACCCTGACCAGCCTCCCTTTGCCCTACTTAGGAAACGAGGGCCAGGGTCTTTCAGGGCTGGGAGTGGGGTGGGGAGTAAGGCCATGCTTTGAGAGTGTAACTGGGGCCTGAGTTTTGTTGGTGACAAGACAACTTGGGCAAGTCATTTGTGCTCCCTGAGCCTGTTTCCTCATCTGTAAATATGGGCACAGATATCAGTTCCTATCTCCCCTCATCACAGGATCAAAGGTGCGGGTGAAAGTGATTAAAAAATGTTAAAGTGTCACATAAAGACCTGACAATGGGACATATTTGGGGGTGGGAGAGGCCCTCCCCCAAGCACAGGGTTGCTGGCTTTAGGGATCAATCACCAGCAGGTTCATTTCATTTATTCCAGTGTGTGTGTGTGTGTGTGTGTGTGTGTGTGTGTGTCAAGCAGGTTCATTTCATTTATTCCAGTGTGTGTGTGTGTGTGTGTGTGTGTGTGTGTGTCAAGCAGGTTCATTTCATTTATTCCAGTGTGTGTGTGTGTGTGTGTGTGTGTGTGTGTGTGTGTGTGTGTGAAGCAGGTTCATTTCATTTATTCCAGTGTGTGGTGTGTGTGTGTGTCTCTCTCTCTCTCTCTCAACCTGACTGCCTCAGAAGGCGGAGATCAGCTCTGTAGCTCCTGGCACAAGTAAGCAAAGATTAACAATAGCCACCACTTATGAAGGGTTACTGTGTCTAGCGCCTGAAACTGATTATCTCGTTCAATCCACCCGGCAACTTGAAGAGGCGGGTACTACAGTATAGTATGGCCAGTACCAAAGAAGAAAGAGCCTCAGGGAGCTTAAGAGAGAGTCCAGGATCGTGCAGCCCCACTGGGGTTGGACTCGGGAGCCGTGAATCCAGAGTCTGCGCCGTCAGCTACTCGGAGCTGTCTTTCTCGGAGCCCGCCGCGGGAGGGGGTCAGCACGCGCTCCCCTGGGCAGGGAGGGCGGCCGGCGGGCAAGAACAGGCACAGAGTCGAGGCCCGCAGCCCGCATGGCCACCGAACCTGAGCAGCTCCGCGCAACCGCCCGACGACTGCGTCCTGGCATACCCGACCCCTTCTCGGCCAGCTCGCCGACGTTCCGCTGCGCCCGCGCAACCGGAAGTGGTCGGACCCTAGGCGGAGGGACCTGGCGGAGCGGAAGTCACTCCGTGAGGCGGTGGTGACGGCGGCGGCGAGAGGATGAACAACAAGTTCGACGCGTGAGTGCCGCGTGGCCGCCTCCCGGGGCCCCTTCCCTCAACCGTTGCTCGCGTCCGCCGCCGCTGGGACCGCGGGCGGCGCAAACTGCGGCACCGGTCTCCCTTCCTGGTTAGGGCTGCGGGCCAGCTGGGCCTGGGCGGCCGGCGGGGAGGAGGGGGTTGGGGAGGAGGGATGCAGGGGTCTCAGGGACCCCAGGGTCGTACGGACCCAGAGCGAAGTGCGGGGTCCGGGCGGGAGGAGGTGGCCGTGCCGCCTGGAAGGAGATTTTCGGACACTCTGCCGGGCGGGTGCGGGTTGCCAGCGGCGTGGAGGGGCGGAGACCGGAGGTTTGGGTGTTTCCGCAGCCTGGCTGCTCTGCTTCTGAACCCAGCTTTTCTCACACACTCCCTCTGGCCTAGGCAGGTCATCTCTCCTGAGTCTCAGTTTTCTCATTCGCAAGGTGCGGACGGTAACAGAGCCCATGTCGTAGAGTTGCGAAGATGCAATGAGGTAACGTGGCTGCCGCGCTCAGCGCAGTGGCTGCTCGGTTACGGAATTCTCATCTTCCCGAGACCCCTTCCTGCTTCCGTTCTCTTCCCCCTCCTTTCCCCCTCTTCCAACACACTCTCCAAGAGCTGCTCAGTTTCTTGCCCAAGGGGTATACTTGTTATTGCCTCCTCCTGCAGTTCTGTATGTACCCTATCTGTTGTTTGATTTCTAGTTCCAGCATCAAACAACTGGGAGGTGCAGAAAGGAAATGCAGGATATTTTTGCGTATTTCCCTGCAGCGATTGTATCTGGAGGTAGATTATGTTTGGGCTTTCTTCTAGTAGTCCAGTAAATCTGTCTTATTTTCCGAAGACCTGGATTTCCAGTCTCAGACCCACCAGTTGCCAGTTATTGGACATTAGAAAAGTTACCCAGTCTCTGAGCCTCTGTTACCTAAACCGCATTAGTGGTTAGTGCTCTGCTGCTGCAGTGAGTGTGATAAGGATCATATCACATTCGGCAAATGCTTAAAGGTACTTTAAGATATAAAGTACTACATGTAAGATATAAATGTAAAGTGGAATTACTATTAGTTTAGGTTGTGACCCACTGTTGCCCATGGGAAATCGGAGTTTTTCCGGTACCTTGAGTGCTGGTGTGCAAATTCCGAGGTCCTGGACTCCAGCACTCCTGGCAGCTCCTCAGGAATGCTTCCTGGTTGCTGAGAGGGCTCTGCTACTAGAAAAAAGTCTTTGGGAGTTTGCTTCTGCAGTCCACTGCATAGCTGAGCTCATCCCTATACTAATTACTACCTCCCCCCGCCCCCCACCGCCCGCCCAGTCGTAAGCCCTGCAACTCCTAGCTTCACATCGAAGTCCTGCCTCAGTGGAGCTTTCCACCAACCCTATACCCCTTTCTCCGCCGAATTGAAGAAATCAAAATTTCATTTTAAGAAGGCACTTCATGGGTAATCTGGCCCAGCCCTACCCAGATCATTTGGAGGTTTGCAGTAAGCTAATTTAAGAGTGGCAGATGGCTTCCACGGGCATTTTGCTATTTTTCACATATTATTTCTACTGATTCTAACAACCCTGTAAGGGGGTCATGTTACCTCCTTTTACAGATAAGGAAAATGAGACTCTCTGAGATTAAATAACTTGCCCACAACAACAGGAAGGGCCATATGGTGAGATTCAAACCCAGGTTTGTTGTTTAACATTTGTTCAAGCACATCTTGACAAAAATTAACCTGGGTCATTTTTGATTAGTTCTAATTGTTAACTATTCATTACTGAACATCTGTCTTCTAGCTATGCAGGAAAAAAACAAAGCTGTCTTTCCTTCGAAATTAGCAATTGAAGACAGCACTCCAGCCCTTAGTTTTGTTTTTGTTGTCTTTGTTTTTCATGCAAAAAAGTGTGCAGTGTTTAGACCACGGCTGCATATTTGATCTCTGCATTCTTCACCACATGGCTCCTAAGGACATGTTCCAGTTTGCCAGAGTCCTAAAAGTCCAGTGCCTGGAGTTGAGTCCTGTAGTCTAATCTGATGGGCTCAGATGAAAGAGGAGCTCTAGTCTCCTTTTCTGTGTGGCCTTCTATGGACCTAAACTGATAGCGCCGCCCCCCCCCCCCCCCATCAAGTCTTTAGCTACCATTGCCATTGATCCTATTCATATGTAAAAGCCTAAGATGCTTTCACTGTACTGCAATCCCAGGGTGTTGAGCTTGGTTTTCAAATCTAGATGCCATATTTGATTTTGTCCCTATTCTTTTTTTCTTAGCCTTGGCCCATTCTTAATTATTGTCTGAACCACCTATTCGACATTCATCCTAGTCTGCCTTGTATCGCTTTGATTTTAGAAATCCATTCATTAAACGTGTTTGCTTTCTGCCACTGCCTGATGCTGGACATGTAAAGATGAATTAGACCAAGTTCCTACCTGCAGTGAATCGTCTAGTTAGAGTATGAGGATATACCTGGGCAAAAGCTTGGTGAGCTAAGTAGGTGCCACTCAGCCTGGACGGCTTCAGATGCTAATTGCCTGCCTAAGTGTATTGAGCACTGATTTTTCTGTCTGGATTGTATCTTTGCTCACATCCAGCTTCAGGCTGGTAAGAGTAGCCTCGGGAAGACAGGATGCAAATGGCTTGCCTTAAGTGTAGGCTCAGAGGGCAGAGTGGTTGCTTAGCTCCACCCTCAAGAAATGACAGCATAAGATGAAGGTCTATTAGGGTTTCCTTCCATTTACTATCTTAGAAGGGAGTCGGGAGGTGGGGTCCAGGGATCACAGTAGCATTGTTTCTTCTCTGGCATAATTATTTTTGTTATTTTTCTGTTTCCTAGTGGTTAGCAGCAAAAGCGCTAAAAAGGCATTTATGTGCTTCGCTTGGGGCTAGAAAAATGTAAGATGCTGGGGTGACTGTGCCCCTCTTTAACCAAGATTGAAGGGAAAGGACCCCAAAGGATATAGTGGGGAGTTGGGAACTGAGGAGAGAGAAGTGATGTGAGTCCCTGTTGTATGCCCTAAAGAAGAGAATTAGGAGCTGTCTTGGGCCTAAGCCTTTAAAAAAAACTCATGAAATGTTCATAATCAGGAGACAAAAAACTGGCCATGACAGTACAGCTGGGACAAGTACAAACATTTATATGCAGATGTTCAGAAGAGGGAATCCCAACTCATCCTAGAGAGAGATCAGGAAATATTTTCAAGAGAAAGTGGTCCTGGGCTTCCCTGGTGGCTCAGTGGTTAAGAATCTGCCTGCCAATGCAGGGGACACAGGTTCGAGCCCTGGTCCCGGAAGGTCCCACATGCCACGGAGCAACTAAGCCCACGCACCACAACTACTGAGCCTGCGCTCTAGAGCCCGCGAGCCACAACTACTGAGCCCGTGTGCCACAGCTACTGAAGCCCGCGTGCCTAGAGCCCGTACTTCGCAGCAAGAGAAGCCACCGCAGTGAGAAGCCCACGCACTGCAACGAAGAGTAGCCCCCACTCGCTGCAACTAGAGAAAGCCCGTGCACAGCAACGAAGACCAAATGCAGCCAAAATATAAATAAATAAATAAATAAATATTTTTTAAAAAGAGTGAAAGTGGTCCTTAGTCTGAGTTAAGTAGGGGAAGAGGAGCTCTCTGAGCAGAGACCAGGTGATGAACACAGCGGAGGGGTGAGGTCGGGGACTGCCAGTAGGTTGACCACTGGAGGGAAGGGAGTTTGTGGTACCATGCTGAGGTCAAACTGTGTGTCAGGTATTCCGCAGGTATTCTTAAACACACAGTGTGCTTGTAAATGTTGTGGGCCTTGCATGCTAGACAGGTTCCTCTTGGAAAGGAAACCAGAACAGCTCAAGTTTAATGAAGGGGAAGGGGCATTGTAAGCACCATTAGGTCTCCCAGGGGTCCAGGGAGGGTGAACCAAGCCAAAGAGATGGCAGCATCACAGACAGAACCATTCTCCTTCCCACTCTCTGCTCATCTGCTCATTCCCTTGGCCCCTGCCGACTCTCTGTGGTCTTGCTTGAGCACTGATTTTTCTGTCTGGATTGTATCTTTGCTCACATCCAGCTTCAGGCTGGTAAGAGTAGCCTCGGGAAGACAGGATGCAAATGGCTTGCCTTAAGTGTAGGCTCAGAGGGCAGAGTGGTTGCTTAGCTCCACCCTCAAGAAATGACAGCATAAGATGGCTTTTCTTGTATGAGACTCGTGGCTTTTCTTGTATGAGACTCCTATGACTGCCCCAGTTCCTGAGTCCATATGATCTTTCATCTCCTGGACGAAAAGCTGAGGGAAGAATTGGCTCATAATTTTGAACAAGCCCCTGAGGCATCTCTTATTGGCCAGGCTGGGCCACCACCCTTTAGTCTGGTGCCCTTCACAGTCATGTCTTGGCCAGGGTGGGGTTGGGGACGGTCATGGCACCGTGCACAATCTCGGGAGTATATCCTACAGCTGGGGCCGTGAAGTGGGCAGAGCAGGCACCCCAGCGCATACCTAGCCCATCCATTCTAACATCTGAGCGCTTTTTATGTGGTAGGCACTGGGGATTCATGGGCAAAAAGAAAAACAGTGCAAAATACTTGGCAGCGTGTTTCTGCATCTATAAGGTAATACAGGCATACCTCTCATTTTACTGCACTTTGCAAATACTACTTTTTTTTCTTTTTTCCTTTGTTTTACAAATTGAAGGTTTATTACAACCCTGCGTAATTAGATGATGGTTAACATTTTTTCACAATAAAGTATTTTTAAATTAAGATACATACTTTTTGTGTGTGTGTGTGGTATGCGGGCCTCTCACTGCTGTGGCCTCTCCTGTTGCGGAGCACAGGCTCCGGACGCGCAGGCGCAGCGGCCACGGCTCACGGGCCCAGCCGCTCCATGGCACGTGGGATCCTCCCGGACCGGGGCACGAACCTGCGTCCCCTGCATCGGCAGGCGGATTCTCAACCACTGCACCACCAGGGAAGCCCAAGATACATACTTTTTAAAGACATAATGCTATCGCCCTCTTAATAGACTACAGTACAGTGAAAACATAACTTTTATATGCACTGAGAAACCAAATAGTTCGCGTGACTCAATTTATTGTGATATTCGCTTTATTGCGGTGATGCGGAACCAAACCCACAGTATCTCTGAGGTATTCCTGTATCTGAGTTACAATTTGACCTCTTCTAGTACCTTTCCTGAGAATTGCCAGATTCCATTTGACTGGCTAGGGCTGGAAAAGTGATTTCAGAAAAGATCTGTAAGTTAATGGTCCAGCTCTAGACTAAACAGCATTCTTACTATCTTTGTGGATTCACCTTCCATTTATCTTTTTGTCTGGATCCAGTGAACTTTAGGTTCACTGAAAGCCTTAGTATTGTGTTTTGGGGGGTGGCAGATTATGCTCAGAGACAGGTTTTCTTTGCCAGTAGTTGATTTGCCACAGATTCAGTGTGGGAAATTACAGTAATTTCATAAGCCGATAGCATGCAGATGTCCCTTATTAAGCTAATAAAGAAATAACATACTCAAAACCAATGATAGGTTAATCACACTGTTATTTCAGGCAAGGGAAGATGAAAGGGATAAAGTCCAAATTTAGTTCAGTCGTACCTTTACATGAATTGGTACTGGATGAGATGGCTTTGCCAACCAACAGCTGAAGTCCAGCTGCCCGCTCAAAAATAAAAGTCACTTGTTGCTAGAGCACGTTGCTAGGAAACTACAGCACTGGTGTTGGTGGGCAGGCTGATCTTTGTGGGGTCACTACGCAGTTTGTCACCACTGCTAAAGGAGTCACCTCGACCACAGCACGAACTAATGTCCCTTCTCTTCCTGAGACTGCTGCAGGGTTTAACATCACTGCCAACCAGGAGCGAGTGGCTCAGGATCTTCAGAGAGCAAGATCAGCAAAGGATAGCTTTGCCCGGACAGAAATGCTTGGATATTCCTCACACAACTCTCAGTATTTATAGTCTAAATGTCCCCTCACCATAGTTCCTTCTTTATTTGTTTTTATTGATAAGGCCCCAGCGGTGCCACTCAGCAAGTGAGCTGCTAGTGCTTATCCATGACAACAGATGAGATGACATCCTAACACACTTCATTCTTACATCAAAACAACTTTACTTCTAAAAACAACTTTTTTCTGGTCTTTGTCATAAGCAGGTGGATTAAAATATCTTCATTTAAGTCATAAATAAGTGGATTTGAAATCATAACAAACCACTACACAACCCTTAGGGTGGTTTCACTGCTCCTGAAAGGGTGGCACCTAAAGTACCTTTGACTTAAAAGGCAAGAAGACGTTCCTTTCTTTAATTTCTTTTTCTTTTCATTTAACATCAATTCAGCATCTTCTTGTGCTACATGTTAGGGCAGCATCTTCTTGTCCTAGATGCTGAAGATACAAAGAGTAATAAGACACTGTTCTAAGGGCCCCCTCTAGTAGGAAAAACAGATGTGGGAGGAATGGTACCTTAGGCTGAGTGGGTAGTGTTTGCAGATAACGCAGACATGGGAATATAGGTTGCTTGGGGAGGTGGGAGGAGGGAAGGAGGTGCCAGTTGACAGGAGTCGGATTCTAGAGGGTCTTACCTTTCATTGTACTTCATCCTGCGGGGTGGGCATCGAAGGGCAAGGGACAGTTGAGAGTTTGAAGCATGGAAGTTAACTGATTAGATTTGCATTTAGAAAGAACATGCTGGTGGCAGTGTAACTGAGATGGCAGGGGAAGAAGGCCCCAACTAAAGCAGTAGCAGTGGGGAGGGCTAGGAAAGATGGTTAGAAGAAGTGGCAAGAAAGAAAAGTAAGTTTTTTAACTTCATTTGAAATGCCAAAGCAGTTACTTAGTGCAGAAATTCTTCTCATTGTTGACTACTTTGGCAAAGAAAACCATCCCTTTCACCTTTACCTCTTGCTTCTTTGCGCAGCCTTTTAGAAAACTAGAATGTGGTGCTTTCTGGAACTCACAAGTTAGCTGAAGGGCAGCTTCATTTTTGTTTAATCCTCCTAATTGCCGTTCTGCATTCCTTTGCCGTCTCTCATCTCGTGTGCACCTCATTGTCTGTATCTTTGAGTGACTGCGGGCTGGTTTCATGGTAGTTCGTTTGGCCTGGTAGCTTTGTTGGATAAGCAGGAATCAGCGCAGTCACGGGGGACGTCGTTTTGCCTTTGCATTTAGATTGAAAGATGACGACAGTGGGGACCATGATCAGAACGAAGAAAACAGCGCACAGAAAGACGGTGAGAAGGAAAAAACGGAGCGGGACAGGAGTCAGAGCGGCGGCAAGAGGAAGGTGAGCTTTGTGCCGCATAGGTGTGCCTGCCGTGGGACTTGAGGCCTGGTTACCTTGGGGAATCGGGAAGATGCAGATTAACTTGATGGCATCCTATCTTGTCATATCGGATTTTGTTCTCAGAAAAGGTTGTTGAATCACTGGAGTTCATTTTGGGACTTAGCGCTTTTCCCTTGCCACACGATCTTGAGATGCTGCCTTGCTTTCCAACGTTCTCCTAGCCTGAGGTAGGGCAGATAAACCCTGGAGTTTAACAAGGATGTGAATTGCTTTAGAAGCCGCTGCTCAGTATTTCAAATACTGCACATCACTTAGAATTTTTGACTGTTTAGTTAGTCTGAGCTGGTTTATCCCACAGTACTGAGTACCTTCCAGATGCAGGCATTTTAGGTGCCAAGAGGACACAGAGGTGAATGAGACTGTGGATGAAGGAGTTTACACTTAACAGTACCAGTAATACTAGTAGCTGTCATTTATTGAGTACTTACTCTGTGCCAGGCATGGTGCGAAGCACTTTACCTCTGTTAATTAATTTGATCCTCTCAGCAGCCCCGTGAGGTGGTGGTTATTATTTTCCCCACTTTGCAGATAAGCAGCTGAGGCACCGACTGGTTAAGCAACTCGCCCAGCGTCATTAGCCAGTGAGTGATAGGGTGTCATAGAGGAGGCAGACTTGGCCTGGGACTATGTCGAGGTCAGATACAAACATAAGTATCTATGATAGGAATTAGAAAGTTATGAAAGCATCAAGAACAGAGAAAATGTTACAGGAACTTAGAGTCAGTTAACCACTAACTTACTGTGTCAGCAGAATCTTGAGCCCACTGCAGGTAATTGAGGATGTATCCTTTTGAAGTGTGGAGGTGGTGAGGGGTGACACTGTAAAATGTTTTCTCAGCCTCAGAGCATGTGAAAAATGCCCAGATTAACACGCCTTCTTTAATTCACAGGCTGTTGTCCCTGGGCCAGCAGAGCACCCCCTGCAGTATAACTACACTTTCTGGTACTCCAGGAGAACCCCTGGCCGCCCCACCAGCTCACAGAGCTACGAGCAGAATGTCAAACAGATTGGCACCTTTGCCTCTGTGAGTACTGGCTGGTTCAATGCAGCGAGCCTTGGTAGTACGTTCACGCCTGTGTCTACATTGTCGTGTTTATATACCCTCCTGGTAACATACTTAGGATTCTGGTTTCCTTAGTTGACTGACCTGAGTCTCTGAAGTCAGATTGGCTCGTTCCTAGATTTCTCATTACACGTCCATAGGTAACATACGTCAGTATCAATAAGTATGTGAATTGTGGAACTGGTCAGAAGGGGACAATACAGAAATACAGGCTTGTTTAAGTAGGTATTTATTGAGTCCTTACTGTGCGCAAAGTGTCATGGGGGGGATACAAAATTTTATAGTACGTGGTGTCCTCATGAAGCTTCACAATAAAGTTGAGAATAAAATTAGAGTTTTTGTGTTTAATAATCTCCCATTAGGGTTCTGGGTATGTTAGTGATTATGCGTAAAGTAGCATCTTTTTTCTGTGTTCAGAAAGAAAAGGAAGTCTATTTTTTGTGGGTACTGTCAGTACAGAGAGCCCACACTCTGACTTAGCTCCCTCACAGGTAGCTAGAGTTGTGCACTCTGAGAAGCTGTCTGCGACTAAAACCGGTCTCGTTCAGTGAAGATTATTGTATATTTTGTAGGTGCAGTACAGTCGATCTCTGGGCCGGATCAAATGCAGGATTTGTTATTTTCTTGAAATGATTGAGGTATTTGTCTGTTTAAAATGCAGACGCTGGAAAAGAAAACTATAATAGAAAATAAATTTTACAATACATTAGTAAAGAGGAAGGACACAATAATAGGCACTTGGTGTGATTTCCTTCGATCATTACGATAGCCCTATGAGGTCGGAGATGTTATCCGTATTTTACAAATGAGGAGAATGAGACTTGGTTAAGTATCTGATCTGAAGTCTCAAGTCTGATAATTTACTTGACTAAGTGGAGGAACCAGTATTGAAACTCAAGTTGGGTAGGCTGTAAAAACCACCTTCCAAAGCCTATACTCTTTTACTCTTCCATATACCAAAGTGCATGCCAAGAGGCTCCGATTTTGAAAAATGTTGGTTTACTAGAAGAAGCTATATTTATCTGTTTATTATTAATCAGATATGCATATATAGCTGATAATCAGATTATCTCATTACTATGCTGAGTTGATATAATTTCAGTCAAAAGCAAAGATCTTGTTTTAGTTGGCCTGTGCTCTCTTACCACCAGTAAATTTAGGCTTTTCTGAATTATTAAAAATAGCTTGTGCACTGGTACATATTTGGTTCAAGAAATGTTGAATGAATTCAAGGCACAAATAGGGTTCTAAAATGAATTAAAAACCTTGCCCTTAGGGAAATAAGACATGCCCAGGAATTTCCAATACAGGGAGGCAGTGGGAGGTGCTGTGAGAAAGGCATGGCTAGAGTGCTCTTGGAGTGCTGAGGGAAGGAATTAATTTCAGCTTGGAGAAAGCCTCTTTGGGTAGAGATGGGTTTGAGGTTGAATTTAAAGAATTTGAACATGTGATAAGAAGAGGAAGGAATTCTTGGCAGAGAGAACAGTAGAATTAATCGTAAAAATATCCATGTAGCCCTAACACTCCTGAGTGCACAGAAATTTTGATTGCTTGCTATAGACATTACAGGTAAAATGGCAGCCGTTATGCTGTAAACAACTGGTTACGCGCTCAGAGGATCAGAGAAGAAACTGAACTGGGGAGTAAGTTTTCATTCAGGAATTTGTTCAATTATTTTAGCATAATTATAACTATTTCTAGCATTTTTCTTTCCCTCTTAAGAAAGTTAGATATGAATTTACCCGACTTGCTCAAGGAGGGTTTTTGTTCTCTTTGGGCATATATGCTGAGTTGAACATTTTATCATCAGCAGCATCTTAGGTTAATGTTTCTTTATACTCACCAATGTCATGTAATTCAAGGCATTGGGAAATGCCTCACAATATTAAATTCCGCACAAAGAAATAATTACATTGTAAAACCAATGATGCCAAAGCAGTATTTCCCATTTGTCCTCAGTCCTAGTGTTTGATAACATTTAAAACGTTCTTGAAGTTAAGGTAACTAAGAAAGCCGTGTCTCGAAATGGAAAGAGTATTGGACGTGGGGATCGCAAGTGTCATCTGTTCTGCTTGACTTTGTGGGCTAGGGCAAGTTCTGAAACCGTTTCCTCAGGTAGTTGAGATGATTTCTGAGGTCTTTTCTGCACTTCATATTCTGAGTCTAAATGTTTATTTTTTGGTTTCAGTTGGGAGTTCCAAAAATGAAAATTGCCTTAAGAGAAGGAAAAAAGATAAAAGTTTAATACTGTTTCTTGATCTGCTTACTATTTCATCTCTCTTACAGTTTGGATATAGGATTCTGGCTCTAAGATTATATAGGATGGCTTTAAGGTTGGTGGAGACTAAAGGGTTAATAAAGCAGTGCTCAACTGGAGGATTGGGAATGGTTGGTGTGCTTTGTCCCCCCCACCCCCTCAAGTCCTGATTCACCAGGAGCCACGGTTTCTAGGAGGCGTACTTCATTTCTTTGCACTGTGTTAGGGTGGGAAAAGATTCTTGCTCACTGTATGCATATGACCACTCACTGCCCCAAAGCACTGGGTGTAATTAAGCATGGCAGTGGCTGAGATGAAACACTGCATTGAAGTCCTACAGATGGCATTCATTCCTAATTTCTTTGTAACCTGAGACATTTCCCGTGTTCCTGCTCTCTAGAGGAATGGAAGGCACAGCCATTTCACACAGTCTGAGGTCTGTTTCTCCTCAGTTGCTCTCCAGATCTGGGAGTATGACCTGAGTCTCTGTCTGCTTGGTGCCTATTTTCAGCTGTGCATTATGGAATCTTGCTTCATGTTTAATTTAGAGCCAGCAGTGTCTTGGCAAATGCCAACTGTTTCTTCAGACTGTTGCACATTTTCTCTTTCCTCCTAAAGTGTGCGCTTCACTGGCCAGTACTTTGTAGCTATTCTCCATGAATTGCAGAGGAATAGGGAAGTAATCTCTCCTATCAAATCACTAGTGAGAGAAACAGAAGTAGCATGATGAATATAAATAAGCATACATTTTATAGAGAAATATGTCTAATTTTCTAACAGGACTGTGAAGGAGGAGCAAAGAGAAAATTTCTAGCTAAGGAAAGGGACTTAAACCCTAAGTGAGAGGCTAAGTCCTGCTTGGTTTTTGGACCGTCCTGGCCTTAGCAAGGGCACCATGGTATGGAGTAGTGCATGTGCTTGATTCTGTCACTTAATGCTCAGTTTCATTATAGCTAATGCTGTATTTGATGGGAAACATCTTTGATCAAGAAGTGCAGTTATAAATAAGTCATGGGCGTGTAATGTGCAGCACAATGACTCGTTAACTCACACAGTTAATAATACTGTATTTTTTTTAAGTGATTTGGTTCTAAAGAAATACATTCAGGCTGAGGTTATGTGGCATTTAATCTGTCTGAAGACTGAAGTGGTTTTTATTGTGTAAAATCAAGGTCCTCTTGCACCGTGTGATGATTATCCTGTGACTTCTGCAGGAGAGTATGTATTGACATTGACCAACTAAGGCTCCTAGCTGAGGCTGGCATTTCTCACCTAAAGAGTTTATTCTTGGGGCTTCCCTGGTGGCGCAGTGGTTGAGAGTCCGCCTGCCGATGCAGGGGACACGGGTTCGTGCCCCGGTCCGGGAGGATCCCACGTGCCGCGGAGCGGCTGGGCCGGTGAGCCGTGGCCGCTGAGCCTGCGCGTCCGGAGCCTGTGCTCCGCAACGGGAGAGGCCGCAGCAGTGAGAGGCCTGCGTACCGAAAAAAAAAGAGAGAGAGTTTTTTCTTGTATCAACAATATTACATTATTCTTTTATCAAAATATACAGTATGCTTTCCTCTAACACGCCTTCCTTCCCACACAGTCCCCCAAATGAAAACCTAACCTCCAGAAAGTAGAGCCTCTAGCAGAGTGTCTTCCGTGTTTATGCTCTTCTCTTAAATAAATCTCACATTCATTCAAAGAAGCGTAAGAAACATCACTCTGCTATCTTCTCTCTGAAGGTGGAGCAGTTCTGGAGGTTTTACAGCCACATGGTACGTCCCGGGGACCTGACGGGCCACAGTGACTTCCATCTCTTCAAAGAAGGAATTAAACCCATGTGGGAGGTGAGAACTGAAAGCCTCAGACTGCTTTTCTGAGCAAGTTTTCTGTTTTGGGGGTTTTTTGTTTTTGTTTGTTTGTTTAAAGCCATGTCAAAATTAAAAGTATTTTATCGTCTTCTCGGGACTTCCCTGGCGGTCCAGTGGTTAAGACTGTGCGCTTCCACTGCAGGGGGTGCAGGTTCGATCCCTGGTCGGGCAGTGAAGATCCTGCATGCCTCGTGGTGCTGCCAAAAAAGAAAAAAAAAATTTTTTAATTCTAAAGAAGTATTTTAAAGTCTTCTGTGAAAGCTGCGTCACTGTTTGGTTCCTTGGAAATGGGACCTCTAGGAAAAGGCACTGATTCCATTGTTTGTCTGTGTGGATGGTTTTCAAAGATTGTTTTATCACTAAAGTGGTATTATAATGACATTAAAGGATTTTTAAAAATTACTCTTCCCATAGAACTGGTTGTGTGTGTGTGTAATATATTACCATAGGGTACATATGATTAAAGTGAGTAAAAATAAGCTTATGGGCAGCAACTGGAGACCCAGAGCTGAGCTCTGTGATCCCTTTGCTGTAACCCATCTTCTCTATTCTGATGCCAGAGTGTTTTTCTAGAGGACAGACGGGATCACCCGCACATACCCCAGTTACAAATCTTACGCAGCTCTCCCTCACACACGTGATCTTGCACCTAATTACCTTTCAGGACTTGTCACCCGTCATCTCTAAATCCTCCCTTCACTGTAGCTACACCTTCCTCTTTGTCCATCTTTTTCCATCTCTGTCTCACAGCCAGAGTCTGCACACTGCCATGTTCTTCCCAGTGCCTGCAGAACCCTTCACCTGCTTTACCTGGCTAACTCCTGTGTCCCTCAGGACCCCCCTTAAATGTTTCCTTCTTCTTGGGTGTTTCTGTCTTGTTCTTTCTGAACTTCCTATGCGTATCTCTGTTACAGCAGTACCTGTCAGACTGTCCTGCTGTAATTAATTTTCTTGTCTGTCCTCTTCACTAGACTGGATCTAGGTAGAGACTGTGGCTTCATGTCTGTATTTGGGACATGGTGACTCTTGATAAACTTCTGGTGAATGAAGTAAGGAGTGATCTGTGTTTGAAATCTGACATCATTTCATTTTGATGTAGTTCTGAAAAAAGAGGCTGATGGTGATTATCATTTTGGCTGTGCCGCGGCTTGCGGGATCTTAGTTCCCCGACCAGAGAGATCGAACCTGGGGCCCCGGCAGTGAAAGTGCCAAGCCCTAACCACTGCACCACCAGGGAATTCCCAAGAGAGGATTATTTTTAAAGGTCCATTTGGCCATTTTTTCCTATAGAGTTGAATATTTGGGAAGCAACAAGACTTCTTAGTGATCAAGGGATCGTTGGCCCTAAAGCAAAAGCAAAAGAGCTGGGAAACCATATTTTAACTTTGAATGCTTTCTGTCTTTTCACAGGATGATGCAAATAAAAATGGTGGCAAGTGGATTATTCGGCTGCGGAAGGGCTTGGCATCCCGTTGCTGGGAGAATCTCATCCTGGCCATGTTGGGGGAACAGTTCATGGTTGGGGAGGAGATCTGTGGGGCTGTGGTCTCTGTCCGGTTTCAGGTAAGCCCCCCCCACGGGCAGGTCTGCTTCGCACGTTGCCTTTACTCTCCTCACTGCCTCCGATTTGCTTTGATGGTTCCTTCCGTTGTTCCTCCTGCAGGAGGACATTATTTCAATATGGAATAAGACGGCCAGCGACCAAGCCACCACAGCCCGCATCCGGGACACGCTCCGGCGAGTGCTTAACCTACCTCCCAACACCATCATGGAGTACAAAACCCACACCGACAGCATCAAGTACGTGTTGTGGGGGCTTGCGGGGGGCGTGTCCCTAAGTTTAGCAAAAGTAGGTCCTTAGTTGAGCCCAGAGGAATGTGGTCGGACGGAGACTGACTTCAGGAGAAGGGACAGACCAGTCTTCCCCTAGTGCTTCTGGCCACTTGTGGCGGTTCTTTGCTGGCGAGGTTCCCTGTCCACCTACACTGTGGGGTGCTTTGTATGAGAGAGAGCCCTTCTGCAGAACCCCAGTTGCACTGCCTGGGCTTGCTTTATTTACACAGGCTGTCTGGTCTTTCGTGCACTAACCACTGTCGTAAAATGAAGACCAAGTGCTCTTCTTTTTCTTGCTGTTCTTTAAGATAATTTCACTGAACAGTAAGGCCCTCCTCCCTGTCTGCCCCTCAGTCCACTTTTGCATGTCTTTTTAACCTGTTAGCTTCAGTCTGTTTTCTTTGTCCTGGGAAATCGACTTCGTGTCAGGAGTGATGACTCCATTTCCTCATGTGTAGAGCTGAACTCGTAGAGGAAGCAGAGGGGCGTGTCTGTGGGAGTAGAATCTAAGGGGAGCGTGGATGCCAAAGGGGAACTTAGCTTTGCAGTCTGCCTAAGGCTCAAGGAAGGGGAGCTGGACGTCCACAAATGAGAATCACTGGCCAGGGTTGCTCCTTCAGTGATTGAATGCCATAAAGAAATCCAGGTTATTCTGAAAGCGTTGTGGGGAGTGGCTATTAGATTTTTCTCACAACTGGAGGGAGAGCGAGCCAACTAGGAGTCAGGACTTGGAGGTTTAGTTCTCTCCTTTGACTCTAATATCAGTGTGTGCCTTTGAGAAGTCTCTGTGCCACTCTGCTTCAGTTTCCCTATCGGTAAAGTGGGGGATAATAACGCTTTACCCAACGGGGTTGTTTGAGGCTGATTTAATCTTTGTAATTGAAGGTCCTCAGATGGAGAATGCTCTTACAGGGCCAAGTATTATTGCTCTCATCGTCATCATTAGTGATAATATCATCCTCCTGCTTATTAAAAACATTACTAGTAATGAGCCCAGCCATGGTGTTCAGCAGGCAGACCATTTGAGAATCTTTTTCCCCTGAATTTACAGATCATATTGTGGGTGGAACTGGCTTAAATTAGCTAAGCGCCAGTTTTTAATTGGCAGTGCTGCCATAGGAGGTGGTCTGTATCACATGGCTGGGGGTGGCTCATCGTAGCCACCAGCAGTTACTAGCTAGCCGTGACCCTGATTGCTTGCCTCGCAGTCCGGGGTCAGCGTTGTTTTTCTCTAGGCAGATTTTTCCTGTTCTTTGTTCTGGAATACAAGTAGTTTCTGCCCTCCAGCCAGACTCAGTCTATAGGCTGGGGAGACCCACACCTACCTTTTCTATAGGACTCTTACATTCGAGGTTCCCAAATGCTCCCCACCCCCGCCCCCCCAGAAGCAGCGTTTTCACCTGGATAGGGAAGGGAAAGAGGTATTTTTCAGCTCTCCCCTCTCCGCTGTTCTCCCTCTCTAATACCCTGAAGCAGTTCTTCCTGACTTTTATAGAAACACGTACAAGTCCTTAGAGTCTAGGAGAGCCTTTGGGCTTATTGCCTTAGTCTGCTGCTTGCTGCTTTATCCAGAGGTCTGCCTAGTACTCCAGCCCTGCAGCTACAGGGACCAGAAAACCCTCCTTGATACCTAGATGCTACTTTTCCCTCGCGGCTCCCTCTCTTTCTCTCCCAACGTGCCAACATTTTGCACTTCCACTAGAATGCCAGGCAGGCTGGGCCCCCAAAGGCTCCTTTTTCAAAACCTCTGGAAGCCGCGGTTGAATGTGCCATGACCTTCTCCCTCTCTGGATGGCACCATCATTGAAGCTGGCATCATCGGAGTCTCTTGTTCTGTTGGCGTGCTACCTGGAAGACGCTTCTGTCCCGGACAAGAGGAATCGGAAGAGCATTTTATGTTTTAAGAACAGGCTGACACGCAGCAGCTACAACAACAGCTGAGATCACTTAATAAACGGTGCTAAACTAGCTTGTCTCATGCTCTTGCTCTTTATGGTGCATCAAAGAAGTGGCCTTTCAGACTGGCTGTCACCGTATTAAGGAATGGCACAGACTTCTCCGTGGAGGGCCATCCGGGGGAATGCGGCCTCGTTTGCATAAGCCCATTGTGTAACGTCACACGGTGTCTTGTTCCAGCTCTGCTGAGGTCCGACATAATGAGGTGATATCTAGCTCTCAAAATGAGACCCCGCTTTTTTGGTATTTGAATCTTAGTTTCCATCTAGTCATGCGATGACCAGAACAGAGTGATTTCTGATTTAGAATTCAGCTTGAAAGTCCGTAAGGTTGGAAAGGGGGATCCTTGGCCTTTGCTTTGCTGAGTTTGTCTTACTTCAAAGAAATCTCTTGCTTGGAGGTAAAGCCCTGCTTCCGTCTGTGTGCGGCTGTACGTATAGAGCTTCCTTGCTTTGTGTTAATGGGGTTTTCTCACTGTGCCAAAGCCGCCCAAGCCACAAGCTCTTTGCCAGCCTTCTCCCTTCTGCGCTCCCCTTAGAGCCGGATCGTCTTCCTCGGTGAGCCCGCCCGGCTTGCGCGCTCTCAAGGTTCTGGCCCTTCCCTCCCTCCCAGTCCCCAGGGTGGCTGTGCGTCAGGACCTGGTGGGGGGAGGTGTCTTTGTCCTGCTCAAGTGTGCTCCTTAGGGCATCTGAGCATACGTAGCACGTACCAGCCCCTCATGTGCTGTGTGGCTTGGTGTGTATGTGCTACAGCTTGGCCTTCAGGCCCCTAACCTGCATGTAGAATTTCAGCAAGCCTTTCGTTACTTTAGGCTTTCTGAGGAGCTACCACCAAAACCAAAAATGAAACACTTGCCTGCGCTAGGCCAGGTTGCCTGATCGCGCCTGTGAAGGTGGCTGTGGGCATGACGTGGAGTTTGCCAGAGTGGCTGTGCTCTTCCATTATGGCAGCAGCTCCCTGAGCTGTACCATCCTCACTGACCATCAGGCTCCACGTGGCCTGGGATCCCACAGAACACACACTGGGACTAAAGCGCCCTGGGCTTAGCATCCCGGAGGTGTTCGTGTCGTTGCTTTTTTCTATTACGCACCCCAGATTAGTTGGAGGACCTAGAAGATGGAGATTAGTTGATGTATGGAAATGCCTATTCTCTCTGTTTTCAGCGTTTGTCAAAGAATTAACCTTCTATGGCCCTTTCCCTCTTGCCTTCCACTGTAATGTTACATGTATTGACCTTAATTTCAGCTAATGTAACTGGTCCAGGGGATGAGCTTGATGTCACCTTCCAAAGTAAGAGTTGATCAGAAAGCACCAAACTGACCTCGAGACCCCTGTGATCCTTGCCACGTCGGAACAGAAACCAGAACTGTTCTGCTTTGTTCTGCTCCTTGTGGCTCTCCCACAGGTGTGTCTCTGTTTGAGCCAAGGAACAGCAGCTGCTTGGACTTGAGAATTCAAGGGAAATGAGGAAGAAAGAGCCAGCAGCTCTCTCCCACCTACTCTGGAGGTTAGGGCTCCCGGAAATGGTGAGGGGAGTTTTTTTAGGGATGGCTTAGATTTCTCAGTCAAGCGTACCTCCACCTTGCTCTGTTTCAGTCCGGTCTCCAGTGTCCTTCCTCAACTCTCTGCTTTGCCCCGGCTCCCCCTGACCACACTGCTTGTGGCCTCTTCCTGCTGCTCTCCTGGGAGGCTGCTGCTGCTGCTGCGCACGGGGCGTGACGAGCTGCTGTGCTGCCTGCCGCCTCGTGCCCCTGCTCCGTGCCTACAGCCCCTTAAGGGTGCATGGGCCCCACTGAGAAACGTGAAACTGCTTCAGTGGAGTGTTAGCTCAGGTGTGTGGCTCTTTCTAATGAGGCCCATCGTAGCTGAGACTTCAGAGATTTGGGTCCTCGCGGGCATCCAGTGATTCATTGTATCCGCCATTTTGAGGACAATCTCGTAACACAGCCAGACTTGCAACCCGGAATCGTGGGACCACCAGGATAAGACTTGGGGCACAGAGCCATATAGAGCAGCAGTGCCTTTTGTGGGGAAATTCCTCTTTGGAGTAGTCTCTTGAGTCCCTTCGTGCCTCTGGCCTGGAGTGGGAGAGGGAAGACAGGGCCAGCTGCACTCAGTGGGCCACAGTGTTGGGAAGGCTGACCAGGTCCCTCTGCAGAAGGAGCTGAGGGTAGGTGACTTCTCTCCATTCATTTATTCTAGAGGAGAAATGGGTCGAATCACGGGGACTTCACCACGTCTAGATTTCATTGTATTTAAACATGGAACTTCGTAGGCGAGAACCAACCATCCCTTCTCTTGCCATGGCTACATCATAGCCAGGGTGGCACTGGGTCATACCAGCGTAATTGCTGGGCTTTGCATTTGTGAAACGTTCCCCCATGCTGATGTTCAAGGTAAAGCCCAGACTAGCAGGAGGCCAAGTTCGTCCATGAGTATGAGGGCCAGCTGAGTGCAAGGCTGGGAACTGAGATTTGGGCCAGAGTAGGGGCAAGTACAGAGTTAACACAGAAATGAGATCTCTGCTCTCAGAATTTGCTTTCTGGTAAGTGAGCTGGTAAAAAGTGGTCTTTAAAGGGCTCATTGTTAACCTGTCATTTGAATCTGTTTAGAATGCCCTGTAGGCTATATTAATCTCAGGGTAATTTTAAAAAGATTGTTTTAAGAAACTCAATTTACATGACAGTTTTAACATTTAACTTGTTCTTTCTTTACCTTTAAAAGAAACAAGTTTTAATATTACTAGTATGCCTGGGATGCCAGATGGAAAATAGCTAGAACGTTCGCACCTAGTTTTAGGCGTTTGATTTGCCTCTTAGTCGAGCACTGGCCTGTGAGAACCAGCGATTGTACCAGTGACTATGATCAGCTATTTTATCTCCACTGAATCCATGTGAGGAAACTTCTTTGCCCACATTCTTCATGTTGAAGTTTTTACATATGAAGAAAATACTGCTGAAGAAAATGGGAGGGCAGTTTAATACTAAACTGGATTAGAGGGGAACTCTGACATCCATATTTCTGAAGGGTCTTGACACAGAGAACTTCTGTTTGGACTAGTGTAGGGCTTTCTGGAAACAAAAGGATAAATGAGGTGAAGCTTCAACACAGCCATGTAATTTCTTGTTGACACCTAAGTTGCTTAAATAGAATTTAAGTCTCACCTTTAGAGCAAGAGAGGGGCTTCCTGGGTCGTTGCCCAAGCGTCAGATTTTGCTTTCTCCTTACCTTCATTTGGAGTGAAGAGTGAAATGACCTTCTGACATCACTCACGGACTCTCAAAGTTCATCACATTACTATCTCTCCAGAAGGAGCTGTGAAGCAGGTGTCTCTCTGTGGAAACTGCGTTTGTGACTTGATAAAGACTGGCATGCTTATTGGGTGCTCTTCCATTTTCCTTCAGTTAACATACCTGTATCAGTATTTTGGCAATACTCTCTCTGAGGAAACCATTAACTTCAGATCAATCTCTTATTCTGAGAGATACATCATTAACTTATAAATGCTGTTCTTTACAAGAGGGAAATACTAATGAAACTGATGTGAATATTGCCTGGAAGAATGGACTTGTTGTGCCAGGTCTCTGTATTTAATCCCTTCCTATTTAAAAAAAGAAAAACTATCTGTAGGAGACCTACTGATAAAATATATTTTAGTGGTCATAATATTAAACCTGTAGGGAGCTAATAATTTAGCACATTAAACCCTATATGTTGTCACCACGGGTATATCACCCCTTTAAACCAAGAATGGAATAATTGACAGTAAGGAATTTTAGATTTAAAGGCACCAAATTACCCATTTTATATATAATTCCCAGGGAAGTTACCTGACACTCTGTCCCTAAGTGGCTGGAAAATGGTTAAGGCAAAAAGGAAGGACATAAGCTCCTCTCAGAAAACTGGAGGTGCGTTAGGGCTTCCAGATACACAGGGGATGTAGCTTTCTCCTGATTTTTGGCCAGCAGTCACCAAGGCCTTGGTCTTTGTGTAGCATCATTCCGGGAGGCTCCACCCTCAGTCACATTTCTTATCCCTTTCTAACTCCAATTTCTAAATTAAGTTAATAAGCATTAAAGTTGTGTTGAGCATTGGCCCTTGGAAACGTTGAGCTGCTGTGACATACGCGACTTAAATTTTAAGCTAATAGTTGGGCTTTATCAGAAACGGGTCTGAGTTTAGAAGGGTCAGATGGTTGGAAATAGTAAAGCAGATCAAGTGGTGTAATTTCCTCCTCGCGTCTCTGGACATTGTAATGCTGTTGGGTACCTGCCTTTACCGTCGGGGCGAGGCCTGATGAAGAAAGATCGTTTCTGCCACCTGTCCTCACGTCCCCAAGGCAGAAAGCACTGCTGCCCTTCGCCTCAGTGAATCGGACGTGTCTCCCGTGGTGGGTGAGCTTAGCTCTGACCTCACTGGTCTCCCCTGTAGACTTGTTGAAGGAGTGGCTAGAAGGACGTGCAAATCCTCTAGGGAGTAGTGAGGGCCAGACTTAGCCAGTGGACGAGCCAGGAGAGTGCCAGCTGCCCCTGAAAGGTGCCGGCCACCCTGCTAAGCTGAGAGGAAAGTCTAGGAGGGGAACCTCACTGCTGTGCTTCCAGGTATCGGTGGGCTCCACTTGACCCCGAGGGTATCTGAAATGGGGTGTGGGTTTATCTTGTCTGTTCTCTTCTTTGTTAAAAAGCCTTTGATCTGAATGTACTATTGTGTTTTTTGTCTCTGGTTTGCCAGGGCCTGGGAGGAGTTTCATGGCCTGGTGAACAGCAGCGGCCGCTGATCGGACGCTCCCCCTCTGTCTCTCACACTCAGGGTAGGGCCTTGTCTACCTTCTCTGTAACCTTGTGACGTACCTCTCAGCCGCAGGACCCTCTTCCCAAGGGGATGCCCTCTCCCCACTTGCCCCCAGCCTTGCCTCTGCCAGCATTGAGCCTGCTCCGGCCACTCCTCATCCACTGGTACCACAGTCTCAAAGGGAACCACTGAGTCCACATCCACTGACTTGTCCTCCCTAGGTCACATGTCTCCTGGTGAGCCCCCGGGCAGGTCAGTGAGCCTCACCACACCTCTGTTTTCTGATTTGGAAAATGAGGTTCCATGGACTAACATGTCTCTGGTGTCTTTGAATGCCAGCATTTTATGATTATAAATGGACCAGAGATCCATTTTCTTTTGCCCGGATGTGGCCATTTTTAAGCCTTCTGACGGTGTCCTGTGACTAATAGGACAGTTCCACGGCCACAGTATGGATTAGGTGAGAGGTGTGTCTCGTTTGCCGGAGGTGTTTGTCAGTTACGAGGAAACAAGTGATGGAACTTCTGAGTTTCAGCGGTTAAAGTGAACTGGGGGTAGATGTCCGGGCTGCGTAGGAGGCACGGTTCCAGGTTGTATTGTGGCTACACCACCATGTGTTTGCATAGGGAGACCCTGGGCTATCGAAGGCTGGGTCAGCTGAAGCCTTCACTTCAAGAATATTTGCATTTCAGTTAAGGGAGTTCCAAGTCCACGTCTGTCTCTTTAGCAGAAGGAGTTGAATTGGGTCAGTTTATTCTGGATGAGAGGAATGGATGAAAGGACAGTATCTCCACGTGCCCGACCCGAGAGCACATTCCCGGACAGTAACTATCGCGGCCCCAAACCCACCCTGAGAAATGGAGAGTTTCTAAAATGGAAAAAGAGCATATCAGCTGTACTAGCTGCTTCAGAACTCCCCTCTCCCGGGAGGGAAGGGGGGCTTTTTCAGGAGAAGGAGACCTACATTCCTCAGATGGGCTAAAGAGCTGGCATGACCCCGTGAGGGACGGAAGCAGGTGGCCAGGGGTCTGAGTAATAAACAGTCCCAGAATTCCTGTACACTCAGTAGTTTAATTCCATTATTATAAATTCAGCTTTTAGATGATAACATTAGATTTTCAAAATTGCAATCTAAAGAGTTTCTCTGTCAAGTATAGTCAATATAGAATTCTGAGATGGATGAAAAACATATACCAGCTCTAATACTGATACATTGATTTGTAGGCTGGAAAACAGCAGGTACTCAAAATAAATCAGTTAAATTTCCAGAGACCTGGTGCTATAATGGATTTGTTTTAATAGCATTAGCATACTTAATTCTAAGATTCCTTTTTTTTCTTTCTTTTTTTTTTTTGCTTTTAATATCCCTAAAATTGGGATGCTTACAGTGAATGTGATAAGAAAGGTTTTTGTCATAGTTTAATTGGCAGCATTCACCTCTTTTAGTTTTGTGGTGTGTGTGTGTGTGTGTGTGTGTGTGTGTTTTGGTGGTACGCGGGCCTCTCACTGCCGCGGCCTCTCCCCTTGCGGAGCACAGGCTCCAGACTCACAGGCCCAGCGGCCATGGCTCATGTGGGATCTTCCCGGACCGGGGCACGAACCCGTGTCCCCTGCATCGGCAGGCGGATTCTCAACCACTGCGCCACCAGGGAGGCCCAGCATTTACCTCTTAATGGTGGTACCTTTAAAATTCAACAGTATCTTAGGTTCCATAAAAAAAAAAAAAAAAAAGCTTTAAAATGAAATTGGAATAGACAGAATGGAAGAAGACTTAGAATTATTCCCTCTCCCCTTAGCTAACGCTAAATTCCCCAGGAAAAAGGTCTTTGAATTGCTTTGAAAAGTCATATAGTTGCGTAGGTTGCATAATTGCCGTTTTGTAGTCTCTCTGTTCTTTTTGTTGCCCCCCCCATATCTTTTTGGTAGGGCAGATTGAAGGGGGCATTCATGGGTTAGGTGTTCTCCTTGAAGCACAGACTTGGGAGAGTGAGAGGAGTATTAGAGTCTAAACAAAAAAACCCAACTCACTTCATTGTCCTAACAGACTTGAGAAGGACTTCATATTTCACCTTTATTGATTTAACCCTGTGAGTGGTGAAAGGGGTGTTCCCCGAAGGTGCGCATGCCCAGCTCGTGGTGGTTGGAGCTGCCATTTTAGAGGCCCCGAACTTCAGCCCTCTTGTCCTCCCTCCCTCTTCTCCCTTCCGAGTAGATCATTATCTATGAAGAAATAAAACTGCTGTTTAAATAATTCTTGGACCACAAATACTTTTCCTCAATTTATCTGACGTTTTGTGACATTACATGCGGCTGCTAATATTTTAGGACTATGTTATTTGACCTCTATTGCCATTACAAATAAACATTGCCCTTTTAACCACGGCTTCAGTAGAAGTCCCAGTTAGCTCCTGGTTCGGGGCGGTTGGGCGGTGGGGTAGATTCTGGGTCCCTGCGTGTCTAGGCTGGCATGCAGAGAAGCAGTGGTCTCTCTTGGTGGCGAATGAAGTCGGTGTGGTCCCTCGGTAGAGATGAGAGATTGAAGTTTGCCCTAGTAAACCTAGGGGGGTTGCAATTTTATTTACTTCGCAGGGAGGGAGAGAGGAGGAAGCCAGAGCTGGCCTGGGCCAGACAGCTGAATGGCCAGAGGATGATTCCCTGAAGACCGTGATGTAAAAATGTTATCGTTTCCTTCTAAACGATCTGTTATATCATTGAAAGCCATTGAAAAAAACAAAACCCAAAACCCTTCCCAATAGTCTGCACACTGCTAGGCGCCTGGAGGGTCGAGCTTTCCGGAGCTCAGTCTAGATTGTCTAAATTTTTGTTTGCTTTTAAAAGAAGAGAAGCCCATCTTTTAAAAAGAAAAAAAAAGAAAGAAAAATTGCTTGTGGCCTCTGCCACTTCCTGTCTACCCTCTCCCTTTCTCCTAATCTCTCTGTGCCCTGCAGCCTGGGGTGAGGGACATAACTGAGGATTAGTTCCCAGCTGGTTTGAGGTGAACACATTCCTCAGACTAAATTTGGCACCAAGCTCTTCTCAACCCACATTTTTTTTTTTTTAGAGGCTGGACCTGAGCCGCCAGCTGCCACCCGCCTGCTTCAGCCTGTCATTGTCAGGGGCCTGTTGCCCGCCCTCACTGCGCTTTGTTTTTCTTATATCAGACTGTGGAAAACCTCAGCTGGATTCTCCTGGCTCTGTTACTCTGTCCCTCCCCACTTCCATATTACAAATAAACCTTAGATTGATGCTGACTTCTTAGAGATTTCTGACTCTGAAGAGATCTGCGGCAACAGAATTAGAATAAATATCCCATATCTTAGTGGGAAGGTGTTATGGAGCCTTTCAGCTTACCTGCCACCGGGAGGGTTGGTTCTGGCCCAGCCCCAGCACAGTGCAGGAGTTCTCCGGAACGTAGGTGGCCTGCGAATGGTGGTGATTAATCCTAAAGATTCTCTTCTTTACATCACTAAACAGCAGCAAGGGCCGAGTCCGGATATTTGCCTGCCATCTCGCTTACTCCAGATAAGACAGATAATTCTCCCACAGTCAGAAGGTTCTCTGACTCTCCCTTCCCACACCCCTGGCTTTCTAGTCTCCCTGCTGATTGACTTTTGTGATCCAGTTGATCTGTGGGGACAGAGATGGCATCGGAGGGGAAGGAGGAAGCAGCAAATCCTCCTTCGTAACCACTTCGTTGTTAATAGAGGAGTCCCCCGTCGTGCAGACTCTATCACGGCCCAGCGTCCCTAAGGGGACTCAAATAGCCCACCTCGGTTATACCCGCTTTTCTCTGTCTTATGATCAGATGCATTCTTATTCTTTGCTAGCTTCTTGCGGCCCCTCAGTGGGGTCTGCCCTTCTGAAAGGCCCTTTAAAAAGATGATTACCCCGCTGAGTTCTCTTTGTGTTCAGTCTTCATCTCCTTAGATGGAAATCATTGAAATTCTCAGTAGCATTGATCATTGAGCTGCATGGTCATGCATGTCCGTTACAAAAATACCAGTGGGCTTTTGAGGTAACATCAGTTCCTTCCCAGCCAGAGTTCACCCACGCCAGCTCCATCCAGTTTCCCTCTCAGTGTACTTGTCCGCAGTTATTCTCTGTGTAGTGAGGGCTGTGAGTTACTGTCAGCCTGCTACCATCATGGAGGAGAATCTGTTAGCCAACAGCAGGAGAAAACTGCTGTTTGGCTGGGCTGAGCATATTCCTTGGGCAGTATTAATTCACTCGGGACCAACTGCCAGATACCCAATCAGTTGTAGCAATTTTAAGACAGGTCAGTTAAAACCAAAGCTTCTAGAATGTTCCATTAAAAGTAAATGGAAGAAATCATTCCAAAATCAGGTTAATGAGAATTTCTGTCTCAAAATTTCAGACAAATTTAAGTCTGAAGCACTGGGCCAGAGCAGTAGATGCTCTGGCAGTGACCTTTAAAGCCCCTTCCAGCCCTGAGACTTGGGGATTAAAATGGCGACGCGAACTGCTAAGGTGTTGTTGGATTTCTAGGCTGGAACAGGAGAGGTACTAGTGGGAGGCCAAACCTGTCTGCATCCAATAGGAGGCAACTAAGAAGACATCACAAGATCTGTTACACACACACACACACACACACACACACACACACACGTGTGTGTGCATGTGCTGAGTTTCTAAAGTAAAGTGTACTCAGGTTTCACCTCTTGGAATATCCTTTCATAAGCAGCTATAAGTTTTGAACCAAGGGATTTTGGGTCGGTTGGTTGATTTTTTTGAATATGTAATACAATCTATGGTTCAATTTTTTTTAAAAAATTGTGCATGTGAGTGTGTTTGTGTGTAAGAGACAAAGAGGTTTCCGTCCTACTCTTTCCTCATCTGCCCAGTTTCCGTGGTGTCCCTTTCCCTGTCACCACACCACGCCAGGTAACAGCGTTTTATTATGTATGACTTCCTTGAGGCAGATGTGAGCCCTGTTTCCTCCACCCTCACTTACACAGGAGGCAGCACATCGTGGCCACGCACTGTTCCATACCTTAGTGTTATCACTTTCTCTTGGCGATCTTTCTATATTAGTAGAGTTTCTTTTCCTTTCATTTTTTTAAAGCTGCACAGTATCCCATTAATATTTAGTCTCCTATTAATTAATTTTTAGTCCCCTGTTCACATGCGTTTGGGTTGTTTCTGACCTTTTGTAATTGCAACCAGTTGTGTCCAAGTGTTTGAAGGGACTTGGGAGGCAGGTTGCTGTGTTGGCATTAGAAGAGCAAGGAAGGAAGGTCCTGGGGTGTCAGGAGGGCCCGAGAGCTGCCGAGGCCAGGTTGCCCCGTGTGTGTGTGTGTGTGTGTGTGTGTGTGTGTGTGTGTGTGTGTGTGTTGTCTAGAGATGACCTGTGTATTGAATGTTCTCTTTTCTCCCATTTTTTTCTTTCAGGGACAATTCAAGCTTTCGAAATACAAAAATCACATTGTGAAAGTACACAAGCTGGCAATAATCCTTTTCTGTATGTGTGTGTTTGTCCGAACGGATGGGAGGCCTCCGGCTGGCCCTTCCACCTGCTCACGGAGGGGACGTCCCTGAGCCTCGTGCTCCCCTTTTGCACTCATTCCTGGAGGACGGATTCCGCTAGACACCCTCCAGCATCGCTGACTTTATAAAGCGGAAAAAATGGAAAACGTGACTTTCTAATAGACAAACTTTTTTTTTTAATGGGGTTCTGTTGGGGGAGTTCAGCCTTTCCTTTTTCTGTGTGCTGTCCAGATGCCTCCCGTGCACCCTGTCGTGCTCTCCTCTGCCGTACGAAGGGCGTCGTGACCAAGTGTACAAGCCAGAGCTGTCAACTGAGCGTGATCAGTATTATGAATGTCTGTGCATCCAGGAAAAGCTTTCTGTTGGAGAGTCCCGGAATAGCTATAAATGCTGTCTTCTAGATCTGCCATTAAATTATTGGGACGTTTGGTTTATTTCACGCCCCTCTTCCCCCAAGCCCACCACTTTCGGAAAGCGTGTTACTGATTTTGTATTGTCTCCTGCTTATGCCCTCCAGTCTTCCCTCCTGTGGGACTCTTTCCTTTTAGGCACTGCTGCCCTTAGAAGTTTAATCCAGTGGGCTACACTGGTTTCACTGAGGCGGCTTAGAAGGTATGACTTCATAAATTAAACCGGAGCAGAACCCAGTTTAATGAGGAGCTAGGTGATAATAGAGGTTCCAAGCACAGGATTAGGAGCTGAGGGCAGTTTCTGAAACTGTTTTGCCGGATGAGCAGGGCCTGTGTGTCCAGCCTGTTTCTGTGGGTTCTTGCAGGCCTCTGATTGAGGAAGGGAAGCAAAAGCTGGTTGTTGCCAGGTATTGACCTGATATGGTGAATTCTATGATCTGGAAACTGGGACATCTGAAGAACAGGTGACCACGATGGATGGCTTTCTTTGCATGGCTCTACCTGTCTGCAGTGGTTGGAGAAACCTACTTTCAGTCCTTATCACCTGGTGTATGTGTTAGCAGATGTGTGCTGATCCAGGATGCCCGGACGGAAACCTTGCAGCTGCTGCCGGCAGGCTCTGAAAATGACCAGGCACACATCAGAGAAGCTGGGTGATCTGACTCCAGAACGACTGAACTCAGAGAGGTCAAAGAGCGCCTAGGGTTGAAATAAGTACAGAGGACTGGTCCTACGGCAACCTCCAAGGAGCACGCTTACTTGGCTCTTGTGAGCAGAGATCGCAGTGCCTTAAATTAAGGCCTCTCCTAAAACCTATCCTTGCAGGCCAGGGGGCCTTAGCCACCTGGTCTCAGAGAAATCAATCATATGAGAGTAACAGGCATTTCCTTGTTGTATTTATATTACTGTCTTCCTACTTTCCAACTCCTGAACACCCTGGAATTACCACTGGCTTGGGATGTTTTTTCCTAAAAGAATAGGGGAGTACAGAGCCAAAAGGGAGGTGCTTCCATTACAGGTGACGTTAGATCAGATAAGATCTAGCAGTGACTTAAACTCCAGGAATATGAAGACTAAATTCTAGTGCCCAGACAGTTGTGAAGGGCTCAGACAAATACAGGAGCCACGTTGGCTAAACTGGGGAGCAAAGGCTGCCTTCTGAGTTCAGACCCAGGGAGGCCTTCACTTTTGCCTAAACTCAGATTTGCCATGAAAATTCCAAAGAGAGCAGATGTTTGGATTTGCCCTCCTTTGAGCATCTGCCTGACTATTATTAGTGTGCGAGCGTGGGTGCCTAAGTGTGTAACGTGTTCGTGAGTGAGGGTTTCGTCAGGCCGAGTGCTGTGGTGTATTGTCCATATTTGTGTTTACTTTTTTTTAAATCTCATTTGTTCAGATTTTTTAATCTCTTGTGTTTTCTAGAGCTGCACATGCCTCCCCCCACAACCTTTTCTTTGCAGTATTCAAGTTATTTTTTTTTTCCAACAAACACATGCTGGCTAGAACAAGAATTATTTCTGCTAGGCAGCATCTTACCCCCAGAGCTCTCCAGATCTGCCTAACAGCTTTAAGTCGGGGGTTGAAGAGTCAGTTTTTCCAAACCACCTGTTTTCCACGTTAGCTTGCGAGGTCTTTTCAATTCTTTTCGACTCCATGCGCCTCTGCTACACTGAGATAGGACACAGTTACGGTTACGGTATCACCAGTTGTAGAGACGAGGGGGAAAAGGTGCACCAGGGCCAACCCAGCAGACGTGTCAGGTTGCTGCTGGGAGGTGGGGTGTCATCGTCCCCTTTGCACAGGCAGGCTGTTTCCAGGACCCCTCAGAAACGGGTCCCCACTCCTCTCCAGGGCTCTTCTCATCTCATTGCTCCACTCGTGTGTGTGTATGTTTCCCTGTGACATTGGCAGTGACAGTAACTTCCCACCCAGAGGGAAGCTCGTGGTCCGCGATGCTCCAGGAATGAACTTCCAGGTATTAGCCAGGGGAGGGCCAGGAGCTGTGACAAGAGAGAGTCAGTGCTTCCCTTTCAGAGCAGTGTCTGCTGCAGTAATAAATGGAGACTATCAGCGAGAACCTGGCTGTGGACTCTTCAATGCAGTGGAAATGGGGACGCGGGTCGTTTGTCACTCCTGCTCCTGCTCTTCAGCGCATGGGTCTTCATTTTAAACGCATTCCAGAACAAAACGTGGGATGGTCCAGACACTGCAGTGTCAAGGACCTAGTGTATCATAAAACTTCTCTAGTTGACACTAATCGTTGCCATAGCAATTTACATTTCTAATATCAAAATATAGTTGTTAATTCTAATTCTTCTAACTTGGGGATGAGGGATATTGGAATGGAAGGGAGTTCAAAGGAAGGCTTCGATTCGGACGTCAGAAGTCCCCCCAGGCCTTAGCTTGGAATGTTTTATTTAGCCCAAAAACGGACATGGGTGGCGTTCCCATGACCAGCGCCCATGAGAAACACCGCGGGAGGATGAAACTTACGCAGAGCCTCGGTGTCTGTTGATGAAAGATTTAAAACCGTAGTTTTGAGACTTCATTTCACTCTATAGACATTTCCTTTCAGTGTATATCAGTCACAGTCCAAGTGGAGACAGAAACCATACAAGTTATTTCAACAATATGGTAGAAGTGTTGACTCAGTCGTTCAAAAGGCCTAAAGGAGACGCTAAAAAACCAAGGCGGTGGCGACTCCAGGGGGAGGTGCCTCTGAGGAGGGACGCTGCTCACCTGGCGCTGGTGTCTGAGGGCGGGAGGAAGCTGGTCTGAGCTCGTTGGGGCGGCAGCTGGATTCAGCTGTGGGAACACAGTGCCGTTGCAGAGGTGAGGCTGGAGCTCGTCCCTTTTCCTTCCTCCAGCACCGAAGTGCACCCTGTTGGGGGAATCCAGTGGTCTGCCGGCTGGCAAAGTAGAATTGTGTCCAGTTCGGTGCCCAGTGTCACAAAAACACTTGAAAACGGTGGGTGTGCAACTGAGAGGTAAGGGCTTAATCGTTGGCACAGTCCTCCCCTTTAGCCACTCAGCACCCATACATACCCTTCTACACGTGTTTGGACTTTGTAGTGTTACAGAAGCAACTCGGTTTCTGCCCAACTTACAACCAATTGTAAGACGGTCTTAGACGCTCCCCGAACAGGAAATGTAATGCTCAGCAGTGAGCGTGGGTCTCTGGCCTACGCTGATTCCTCCAGTTCAGTCACAAGCTCATCTGAATAGAACATAGAACAACGAAACTAAAGGGGAAAAACTTGCCCCAAACTTGCATGAAATAACGAGGAAAGAGGGAAATTACGTGTGTGCTTACACATAGCAAGCAGGACTATGTAGAGTCTGTAACTATCCGAAGCTGGAGCCGATACTTAACTTATAACTTCCTTTTCCACCACGGAGTCTATTTCCTTCGCTCTCAGCGAGGATCTCAGCTGGTCAGGATTGTTGATTTGGTATGGTAGATCCAAACCTTTATTCCGGAAAGATCTGAGTTGATCATCCAGCCTTTATTTACTACAGTTTTCCATCCATTCTTGCTATTTCTAAAAGAGGCCCTAGAGGCCTCTCTGGCTTCCAGCCAGCCCTCCCTCCCTTTTGTGTAGCAGCGCCCAGGTTTCCCCTTGAGGACGCTCCCCAGGCGGTAGAGTAATCAACCCCCTTATTCGCTTGTTGGTTCAGCGTCCTGAACAGCCCAGAGTAGCCAGGTGAGCGGCAACTTGCAGTCCAATGGAGCCATCTCTGTGTCCCCTGGGAGGCGCAGACGTCCTTGTTGAGGGGACTGGTGAGAGGAACCACTCCCACCTCTGCTCCTTGATTCCTGGGCACATGGATTCTGGTTGTGGGAGAGACTCGTACAAGCATATGCTGCAACCTCTAAGACACCTCTGTCCTTCCAGGACGAATGGCGCCGTAACTGAGTCTTCAATGGGCCATTCCAAATCTGTTTACCCAGCTGCTTCTGCCACAGTGAAGGGTGTAAAACCTGTGGCTCATGGGGTCCCAAGTCCATTGCCTCACTTCATCTGCTGTGAAATGAGTTTCTCGATTACAAGTAACGTGTGGAACACCATGCCGGTGAATAAGGCATTCCATTTGTCCACAGATGGTCACGATGGGAAAAGCATTACGGGCGAGGAGTGCACATCCACATCCAGAATATGCATCGACCTTCATGGTTTGCCAAAGGGCAGTGGGACGAATCCAGCCCTGTTTCTTTTCTTCGATTGTCCACGTTTTGGTATTTCTCATCTCCTACCTCTGCCCATGGGGTCCACTTTCCCTTGGCTACAGTCCCGTCTGGTGTTAAGTGTCACATCCCCCAAGCTTAGTTCCACGTGACCGTTACACTGAGCTCACCTCCAAGATCATTTTGACTCAAGCTCAAATACCTGGGACACATAACCCATCTCCATTCCAACAATTCATAGAAGTACCGCTAGCTGATGTGTCAGCTCCGAGAGAACAGAGCCCGCAGGAGGCTTCTGCTGTCCTCAGAATATTCATCCAACAAACACTCGCCTCCTGGGGCTTGGTGGGGGGGCAGTGGTTGGGCAGCGTTGCGGCTGTGGTGATAGATGAATAGGCATTCTGGGGCTGTACCCTTGAGGAGCTCCGGCTGGCGGGGAGAAGCTCCAGAACACGGCAAGTGAGGTGTGCAGAGTGTGGTGGGAGAACTGAATGGAGCTCTAGCGCCCTGGGGGGCCAGGGAAGAAGGAAGGCCTCCCGGAGGATCTGCGGTTCAAATGTAGTCAGTGTGGGCCCAGGCCAGCGGGTCGGTAACCTTCCTGCACCCAGACTTTGAAAATGCAGATGTGGGACGACCGGTGGGCTTTATGCTGGAGGTGTTCCCTCTGGGTGAGATTGGCATCACATGTAGAAAGTTGTACCAGTTATTCAGTGCTCTCGGTGCCAGGCGCTGTGATAGCTTTATGTGTACAGTCCACTTAGTCTCACAGCAGCCCTATGGGTAGGTTATTCTGGTCCCCATTTTACAGATGAAGAAACAGGCAGACAGTAAGCAACTTGCAGAAGGTCACACACGTCATGCAAGGGCAGAGATGGGGTTTGACCTTGGGTCAGTTGAGTCCCGAGCTCCTAAACCTTCTAGGGCGGGGGAGGGAGGGCTCGCCCAGTCTGCAGTTACTTGGATGGATAAGAATGATGGTCTCCAGTGTGCACCCGGGCCCTTTGGCTATAAAATGACCCCTGCTGCTGCAGGGTGGTCCCAAGGGGTGAGAGGCCCCACCCAGCTGGCCACAGAGGCTCAAGAATCAGTGTGCAGGGAAGTTTCCCCTGCGGTCCCTGTTAGGGGCAGGAGGAGGGCACAGTGGTTGACTTGTCAGGTGACATTTTCTATCCTTTCCTCATCCTGCACCATCCTTCTGACATCAAGAAAGCCTGAGTGGGGCTTCCCTGGCGGTCCAGTGGTTAAGACTCCGCGTTTCCAATGCAGGGGGCAGGGGTTGGATCCCTGCTTGGGAAACTAAGATCCCACATGCCATAGGGTGCGGCCAAGGGGGAAAAAAAAAAAAAAAAAGCCTGAGTACTGGCCTCACACCAGACCACACCATGTGGGTCCTCAGCATCTCCGTTCCCTGTTTCCACAGTCATGAATATTCCTGCAAAGCTCCGCCCAAATCATTCTCTCCGTGCTAGTCCACCGGGCCCGTGGTCTCATCAGAGCCCCTCCACTAGCCGCCTGGGAAGCCATACTCCCACCCTGAGAGCAAACACCCAATGCTCTTGCTAATCCGCCCCCCTGCCCCATAAACACGGACAGTGAGGTTCTGTGTCCTGGGACTTGATCTCCAGCCTGACCGCCGTCTGTATGCCTGGGGGCTCGGGACACCCCTCACCTGCCACACACTCAATCAGGAAAGTGAAAGGACAGAGAAATGCGGACTGAACTTGGGCTCCTCTCACGCGCCCAAGAAGGCAGGTGGATCAGTCAGATGTCCCTTGGCCAGTCCATCTTCCCCTGTCGCTGACAAGAGGGCTGTTAACCTTGGTGGCCCAAGAGCCGGAGGCCCATCTCTACCTTGGCCTCATTCCGCGCTCCCGGGCCCCACTCACTTCCCGCACAGGACAGTTCCTGGAAGGTGGTGAGGGTCCTACAAAGGCCGGGCACATCTGTGGCTGGGCTGGCCTGGCACCGCCGAGCACGGGGCTCCTGGGGGGCTCCGTTCTCCCTGCTCTCCGCTTGCGGTGCCCCCTCTGGCCACCCGGGTTGCAGAGCCGGCCTGCTCATTCATCGCCAGGAGCCCTGCTGTCACTAATCCTGCTGCCTATTTGCGTCTGCTTATCCCCCACCCTGCACACACCCTCTGCCTCCGGACGGTTCCCACTTTGTCCCTTCGGCCTCCAAGACCCTTCACATAGGGCGGGTGACTGGTCCTGCTTCCTTCCTGCCTGCCTCCCGGTACGCCCTGGCCTCTGGTGACCTGACATCTCGCCTCAACCCACAGCATCTTCCCCTCATCTAATCAGCGTGTCCCTCCCACCTCCCCCTATAACAGCCTCTGCTATCCACCCACGTGGTAGGTCACTCTACTAAGCCTGGTCCTGTTGAAGGCCTGCCTGTATTTCTTTCTTTAATACCCTCCCCGGTCGTATTTTGGCCAGACTGAGTTCCTGGGGCGCCCCGGATAGGCCCCTGTTCTTCATGCTATCCGGCCCGTACACATCTCTCCACCCTTTGCCCACCTCTATCACCCTTTGGATACTACTTCCTCCAGGGAGCCCTCCAGGTCCCCTCTGTCTGAATTACAGGCACTTCCTGTGTTCCCACAGCCCTGGGTCTATGCCAGTGCCCTTGTCCGTCTCTCCTGCTGGGTGTGGGTTCCGTGACAGCAGGGGCCACTCCTTCATCTCTGAACAGGGCTGGCTTGGAGTAGGCGCCCAGATGCCGGCTGCCCGGAACAGTTCTGCTGAAAGCAAAGTCACAAAATGCCGCGGTCATCGCGTGGTATTGCACACAGCACTGCTTCTGACAGCACACAGACAGCATCTTACAGCAAATGCAAGGCAGCGAAGGGCTCGTGCTCATCGGGTTCCCTGGTCTTGCTGGCAGCCCTCATCCTGAAGCGGTGGGTGAGACTGTTGATGTCTGCCTTTGAATTTTGTTCACTGGGAGTTAATAAATTGCTGCTCTAGTTTTGCAGATGATTCGAAGGGTGCTGGCAACCAGTAACTGGAGTGATCGGCCAACGGGCCTCAGGCCTGCAGGGAAGAAAGTGAATCACAGCAGAGTAACAGGGGGGCTGGAGGCCTCAGGGAGGCCAAACGGCAGGTGGGGTGGGAGTCAAAGAAGATCAGAAGGGAAGGGCTGCAGGTACAGGGTTCCAGAAAGAGAGAGATCCAGACGATGGCAGAGAGAGAGGGGCAGGGAGGTCGAGGACCCGCGAAGGACGGGAGATGCGCGTGGGCTTTGATGTCAGAGGAAGGTCAAAGCCGGTGGTGAAGCTTGCCCACCTCATCCCTCAACTCCGCTCATCTCGGCCCCAATGGTGCACTCTACCCACCAGTGTCGCGGCTCAGGCATCAAAGATTCTAACGAATCACTGTCCTAACTTAAGTCCCTATTAATTTACTTTATACTGAAATGGGGGAGCGTGAATTAAACAAGACCGAGAGGACCAAGGGACCCTGTGCGGGTCATCTGAGGCCTAACCGCATGGGTTTTCCCAAACTTTGCCCGATGCCTCAACTATCACAATGCTAACAGGCCCCAGAGCAGGGCCAGACCTAAGTCCCTAGTCCTTAGCTTCCGTTCCGTGCAGCCTCAGGGTGGATCCAGGCATAAACCGGGGCTCAAAAGAGTCATTCTGGCAGCATGTCGACTCCTCTTGATGGGTGAGACCAGTGTTAGCTGGCGAAGTGTCTGGCAGGTAAAGGGCATGTCGAGATGAAAGACTGAAGATGAAGTCCCTGGAGGTAACTGCAGTTTACTACAGCCTCCCTGCAGCATCCAACAAGTACTACTGCCATAAAAATAAAACCTGTTAAAATTAGATGAGATGCTGGAAGGAACCCTGTAGTGCTGGATTAGAGTAGGAAATATCAGTATGAAATCATGTTTACTGTAATATACACACATACATAGATACAGAAATAAAAATAGATATGTGTGCATACATGTGTTAATATATATATATATTCCCTGGCTTTATCCTCTGAGAGGAACTAGAAGCAATGATACACCAGCAGCAGCAAGCATACCTTGCAGCCAGATCTTAGCATCTAAATACCATTATTCAGTAAAAAGAGCCACACTCCTTGGAGAAATAGCCGATTCTCGGGCTGAGGCAGGAAAAACACAAGATGAATCTGGAGCATTTTGAAGTGCCTGAAAGTAGGAAAGTATTTTTAAAAAACCACGCAAGACCTCATGTTAGTGAACGTATGTCAAAAGGACACAGGAGCCGAGTGAAAGAGCCCCCAATGGCCAAAGATGAAACCATTTGAACAACAAAAAAGTCCTACTGTATTATAACCCAAAGTATAAAGTAAATATCCATGAGTCCATACTGATATAAATAAATTATTTAATAAATACATAGATGGAGGACAATAGACAAATCCCCTGTGGAGAAAAATTCCAATTAATTTATGGAATAACTCCTTTCTTCTTAAGTGTAGGCTGTGCATAGTGACTTCCTTCCAAAGAGCACAGTATGGAAAGGGGATAAAAAGAGCATCTTTACAGGAGAGAGTGATAAACGTGACGTCAGCCAGGTGATCCAGGTCAACATCGACAGGTATGTCACGTTATAGTGTGTACCCTTGATACGATATGATGAAAATGGCATTTTACCCCTGTGGTCTTCCTCCCAAAGACCCAGAACCGCAGTGTAACCCTAAGAAAAAAAATCAGACAAATTCCACTACAGAGGTATCCTACAATATACCTGACAAGTACTCCTCAAAACTGTCAAGGTCGTCAAAAACAAGGAGAATCTAGAAACTGCCACAGTCAAGTGGAGCCTAAGGAGACAAGATGACTGACACTGGTTGGATCCTGGGATTAAAAAAAAGGGACATTAACTAGAAACTGAGGAAATCCAAATAAACTGTGAACTTTAGTTAATAACAATGTGTCAATATTGGCTCATTGATTGTAACAAATGTACCATAGTAATGTAAGATGTTAATAATATGGAAAACTGGGGAACTTCCCTGGCGGTCCAGTGGTTAAGACTCTGTGCTTCCCAGGCAGGGGGTGTGGGTTTGATCCCTGATCAAGGAACTGAGATCCCACATGCTGCATTGTTGAGCCAAAAAAGAAAGGGAAGAAAAAAAAAAAAGAAGGAAAACTAAGTGTGGAGAATATGGGAATTCTCTCTACTATCTTCTCGATTTCTTAATACATCTAAAACTGTTCTAAAAGACATAGTCTATTAAAACAAACAAAAAGGACATACGAGCCAACCTGAAAGAGTTCTCACTAGCCAAAGCTGGAAAAATTTAAGCAACAAAGTAAGGTAATATTGCACTACAATGCAAGGAATAAAAGAAATATTCATGGATCCATACTAATACAAATAAATGATTGAATTAATAAATAAATGAGGGAGAAGGGACATCTTCCTTATAGAACAATTCCTAATAATGAATATAGAAGGAATGGGGGAATAGAAGTCACTATTATTTCGCCATAGTGATGAATGCTAAAAACTGTGAGCAATTTTAAGGAGAAACAGGATATCACCTCCCCCAAATATTTATTAATTACAGCAGTGGTTTTAACATACGTTCACAAACATTTGATACCTGCTCTCCAGGAGGTAGAGCTTAATTCACCTTCCCATGAGTGTGGATCGAATTTAGTGACTCCTGGGAATTCCCGGCGGTCCAGTGGTTAGGACTCAGCGTTTCCACTGCCAGGGCCTGGGTTCAATCCCTGATCAGGGAACTAAGATCCCACAAGCCACGAGGTGCAGAAGAAAGAAAGGAAGGGAGGGAGGCAGGGAGGGAGGGAGGGAGGGAGGGAGGAAGACTCCCTTCTAACTAGGCAGTGTGGAAAAGAAAAAATAGTAACTTTGTAGTGGAGAAATCTGGCAGAGACCTTCTTAAGCCAAATGATCTAGGTTAATAGAATCATTGGGTCATATTGGCATCATGTAACCTGATATGTGATGAGGACGCTTCACCTCCGATGTCTTCTTCCCCCAAATCCATAACATATCTACTCGTGATAAAACATCAGACAAACCCACACTGAGGGCTATTCTACAAAATACCAAAACACTTGGCCAGTACTATTCAAAAGTGTCAGCATCATGAAAGACAAGGAAAGATCCTGAAACTGTCAGACTGGAAGAAATGGAGGAGACATGATGACCAAATGTAATGTGGGATCCTGGACCAGAAGAAAGGGCACCAGGGGGAAACCTGGGAAAATCTGAAGAAAGCTTGAAGTTTAGTTAAGAGGAATGTACCAATGCTCACTCGTTACTTCTGATCAATGTACCATGGTTGTGTGAGATGCTAATATTAGGGGAAGCCAGGTGAAGGGTATATGGGAACTTTGTGTACTATATTTGCAAATCTCGCATAAATCTGAAATTATTTCAAAATAAAAAGCCCAAGAACTTGCCCGAGGCGTGATGCTTGATTTCAAGGCCCAGGTCTCTCTCTAAGGTGGGTCCTGGGTTCCTGCTCTCCAGAGCAGGTTCCGGCAGCTCCATCAGTGCCAGCACCAGGGAGAACACCCGCAGGCCTGTTACGCAGATTTACTTTGCCTGTTTTCCGTGCACAAAGCTCCACCTTCCCCAACGCTAGTCCTATGTCACCGCACAGACTGTAGGTGCTTTAGCTTCCCAGACTGACAATAAACGAACATGAGCCCCACTTGACACGATGGAAATATTTCCACGAGCTCAGGTCAGAAAAGGTCGTGCTGGGACTTCCCTTGTGGCGCAGTGGTTAAGAATCCTCCTGCCAGTGCTAGGGACACGGGTTCGAGCCCTGGTCCGGGAAGATCCCACATGCCGCGGAGCAACTAAGCCCGCGCGCCACAACTACTGAAACCCGTGCACCTAGAGCCCGTGCTCTGCAACAAGAGAAGCCACCGCAATGAGAAGCCCACGCACCGCAACGAAGAGCAGCCCCCGCTCGCCGCAACTAGAGAAAGCCCGCGCGCAGCAACGAAGACCCAACGCAGCCATAAATAAATAAAAGGCCGTGCTTATGAAGCCGAATGGGACGCCCTGTCACCAGGAGCAAGCGGAGAGTAAGAACCAGTGCAGCAGGTGTAAAGAAACAGGCCCCAGAGAGTGGGTGTGGCTCCGGAAGGACCAGCATAAAGGGGACAAGGTGGGAGCCCCACCTGACCCCCCCCCTCCTAAGTGGGCTCTGGGTGGTCCTCACAAGACAGGGGGCTGGAGTCCAAAATGAAGGGGGCACCCCACCAGCTGATGGGCCAGTGGGAAGACTGTCTCCTCCCAAGTTAAGGCTTGGTAAGGTGGTCACAGTTCAACCATATGGGGGAAAAGGCAGGAAAAGGGCGCCATACCAAGACTGGATCTCTAGACTAACCGTTGGTAAGATGGAAGGCCCAGATGAGCGGACGCTTGCCAAAATGACCATGGACAATAGAAAGGATCTTTTTTTTTTTTTTTTGCGGTACGCGGGCCTCTCACTGTCGTGGCCTCTCCCGTTGCGGAGCACAGGCTCCGGACGCGCAGGCTCAGCGGTCACGGCTCACGGGCCCAGCCGCTCCGCGGCACGTGGGATCCTCCCGGACCGGGGCACGAACCCGTGTCCCCTGCACTGGCAGGCGGACTCTCAACCACTGCGCACCAGGGAAGCCCGAAAGGATCTTTTAACTGATGATCAGAGCATAAAAGGAGCACGGCGAAACTAGTGTGAGATCAATAGAGGAAGGTTGAATTGTCCCCAGCATGGAAAGGGTGGGTCCAGCAGCACGGGTGCAGACAAGAGCCCAGGAAATCATGGATCCCCCAGCACTAACCCAGGCAGGAAACAGGAGGTGTGCTCACAACCGAGACAGGGAAACCTAAACTCGATTCCCAGGAAGGAGAGAGGCTTCAGCTGCCTCTACACAGGGCTACTCAATGCAGATGGAGAGTCTGAGGGAGAGGAGGGTGGTCACAGAAGTCCTCTAGTCTGGAGAAAGGAACAGTGACCGTTGAATGGCTTCAAACGTCTCATTGACTGTGGGAAATGGCCTTGTGCCATGAAACCAGGGCCTCTGGGTAGACAGAGAGAGACCGTTTACCGTGGAGATCCCAGTGGCACACCCAAGGGGAGACCAGATGGTCTTTAAGGCCAAGAGTCATCCCTGGATATGAGAGTCTCAGAACTGAAGGGACAGCTACTCTGCCACCTCCCGCAGCTACCCTGGTTCTGGGGATGCAGTGGCATCAGGCTTTCAGGCTATTGTTGGCTGGTGAATTACACTCTAGCACCAGCAACAACCAGCAGCCTGCCAGTTTGGCCACGGAGGTGCTAAATGTCCAGGCTCTGAGCCCCTGGCCTCCTGGGAAATTCTTGCAGCATACTTATAAAACGATGGCTCGGTGATGAGCTTTTCCAGACCGCAGCTGCCAGGAAGGGGTGGACGAGTGGTTTGAAAACGACCATGAGCTAGGCAGGAAATTCCTCAATACACAGGTCAACATGCAGCAACATAAGATCTAACCGCTCCTGCACCTGTCATGCCTCCGCCTTCTCTGCCGGGACCCAGAGGCCCAGGGCTCCCGCTGAGAACCTCTTGCCGGCGCCCTTCCTTCCGCAGGCCCCTTTCCAGTCCAGGCAACCTGATGCCTGTGCCCTGGGGTGCCCGCTGGGCTCCGTCCTCACCAGTGCACAGCACTGCCATGCGGTGCCTCTCTGAACACACCTTCTTGCTCTCCCTCATCGCCCTCGAATGTGCTTTATACTCCTTTCTAAGGGAAGGGTTTTCTCTCCCCCTTTATTTTAAACAACGCTCATTCGATAAACAAACTGGTACATCTATACAATGGGATGTTATTCAGTGATAAAAAGAAATGAACTATCAAGCTATGAAAAGATATGAAGGAACCTTAAATGTATATCACTAAGTGGAAGAAGCCAAAGCTGAAAAGGCCACATACCGTGTGATTCCATGACATTCTGGAAAAGGTAAAACTATGGAGACAGTAAAAAATCATTGGTTGCGGAGGGGATAGGAGGATAAGAGGGGGGGCACATAGGATTTTTAGGGCTGTGAAACTGCTCTTCTGTACGATACTGTGATAAGTGGATAATAATAATAAGTGGATACACTTATTATACAGTTGTCAAAACCCATAGAATGTACAACACCAAGAGGCTTTTGTTTAATAATAATGTATCAGTATTGGCTTGTCAATTGTAACAAGTGTACTACACTAAATAAGACGTTAAAAAATAAGGAAAATTGGGGAGGGTGATAGAGGGGATCTGGCAATTCTCTATAATTTTTGCTCACTTTTTCCTGTAAACCTAAAACTGCTCCATTACAGAAAGTACAAAGAGATGGGGGGGGAAAAAATAAAGAAAAAGAAAGAAAGGATCTAGAAAAATTCATCATCTCACTTATTCAGAAAAATAGTCTTACTACCAAGGTGTGAAACTTTTACCATGTACATGTTAGAGATCTCTAAAAAATGGGGTTGTTCTGTAGGTCCTCTTTTTCTTGTTTTCACATTTTCTTTTGAAAATGTAGACTCACAGGGAGTTGCAGAAATCGTACAGACAGGTGGGGAGCACCCTTCACCCAGCTTCCCCCAGTGGTAATATTTTATACAAAGATCGCACAGTATCAAAACCAGGAAGCGGACATTGGCACAAGTGTACTTTTTGTCTTGTAATTGCCTCTGTTTATTTAACAATGTATCATGAACATCCTTGCATCAATGGTTACATTTCTGCAGTGTTGTGGGCTTTTTGATGGCCATGTAATAATTTGTTGTGTAGTACTCAATCGTCCCTGTGGTTGGATGTTAGTTTATTTCCAACTTTTTGCTGTCACCAAAGGCATTCATTTTATTTTATTTTTTGCATTAATTTTAATAACAGTTACATTTAAGTGTATTTACTCGATGTGCCTCCCTGAAGTGGCTTCATAAAACACACTTCCCTCCCCTGTCTCACTTCCAGACTCTCCTATTGGTGTTGCCTTGCACTGAATCCTTGCTCTAGGCCTGCTTCTAGGGAAACCCAAACCAAACAATAGAGGGGATTTATTGACACACAAAGCCAGAAGGTTCAGAGGTAGAGCAGGCTTCAGGGTTGCTGTGATTCACTGGTCCCACAATACCATCAAGGACCCAATCCTCTTTTCTCCACTCTGCCTCCCTCAGGACCGCTTCATTCTCGGCACCATCCCTCATGGTGGCAAAATGGCTGCAGCACTCCCAGGGCTCTCAATGCATTCCATTCATTACAGAAAAGGATGGAGAGCAGAAGTCTAGGAGCTCTTGCTAAAGAACAAGGAATCTTCCATCCCAGTAGCCCCAGCAAATCTTCCTTGAGTCTCTTTGGCTTGATTAGGGTAAAGTGGCCAAACCTAAACCAGTTTGCGTTACCTGGCCAATTGCTGTGGCAAGAGGGTGAGATTATCCCAGTTGGATTAAAATGATCACCCCTGGTTTCTTCACAGTACAGGGCAGGGATGTCAGGGATATTGGGAATCACAACATGCTCTACATGCCTTTGAATGGTTTTTGACATGTGCTGGCAAACTGTGCCCCAGAAAATACCTGTTTTCTTACACACTCCTCTACTCTAGGTCTTACTATTATTTTTAAAAATCTTTGCCAATTTAATAAGCAAGAAATGATATTATTCTATTTTGGACATTGTATTTGTTGGGTATTCATATATTTTTTTCTTTTGTAAATGGCCTACTTATGCCCAGAGACAGTTTTTCTACTAAAATAAACATTTTTTATTGATTTCTGAAGAGCTCTTTAGAGATTAAAAATACTAATCTCTTTTCATAGCTTTTGCAAATATTTTCCCCAGGCTGTCATTTGCTTTTGAATTTCATTTACGGTAATTTTTACCTGTTAAGTTTATCCGTTTTTTTCTTTATGATGTTAGCTTTTGCTTAGCTCTATTTTAAAGTTAAGTAAACTTTAACCTATAATATATTTTCTTCCAGTAAAACTGGTGCTTTTTGTTTTGCATTTAAATTCTTAATAAATCTGGAATAAATTTGGCTTCAGATATAAGCTAAATGCCTTCAGATAGGCATTTAGCTTTATTTTCAGTCTATGATGTTAGCTAGGTTTTTTAAAACACCATTTGTTAAGCATTCTCCCCAAGAACTTGAAATGCTTCCCTTATCACATATTAAATTATCATATTAGTGTGGGCCCACTTGTGGATTTTCTGTTCAGTTCCTTGGATCTGAATGGCTATTTCTATGCCTTTATAACACATGGTTTTAATAACCATAGTTTAAAAATATGTTTTAGTAAAAGTAAGAAAGTCTTCTATCACAATTCTTCTTTTTCAAATATTTCTTGACTACTTTCATACATGTATTAGAATTTATTTTTAGGTAGTGATTAAACTGAGCATGGAATTAAAGTCTGAATATTTTAATAACATCGTATATTATTTTCAAGGCCATGCTCTGTATCCCTCTCTAATCAAGTCTGTTCTGTCTCTCTGCAAAGTTTTATTGTTTACTTTTGTTTACCTTTAAATCTAGGCCCTATACATGTTTGTTAAATTCATTCCAAGGTACTTTATATCTTGTTGTTATTGAGAGTAGATTTTTTTTCATTATATTTTAAACTGATATTATAGTGGAGGGAATGGGTATTGTTTTTGTAAATTTCTCCTTTATAACCACCTTTTACTGAAAACCAGCTTATTAGTTCTAATGTTTTTTGAGTTTGTAAGGCATGCGTGTGTGTAGAAGGTGGTTGATTCTTTGGGCTTTTCCAGCTAGATAACTGTATCATTTTCATCTCCAGTCTCCCATTTCCCACAGTCCTCAAGACAGAGAAACCCCCTCTCAGCCTGCATGAATTGGACTCAGAAACCTTGGTGCCCCTCTTGGACATGTTGGTTTCCGTGGGCATGTTTCTCACAGCTGCCCTTTCCCCTTGGTGCCCATACATTCTCTTACCAGCACTGACACCAATGTGTAGTTATGCCTTTAATACATAATCTCATTCTATCCTTCCAAGCTCTCATAGCCAGACAATTGTGATCCCATTTTACAGATAAGGAAGCTGAGGTTCCAGGAAACGAAGCAATTTACCAGACTGGGCATCTATTAATTGCAGAGCCTAGGAAGAGGTGGGGATGCACCAGGCACCCCGATGTCCTCAGCAGACCCCTCCCTCCAGGGTGTGTCCCAGCTCCCTGGATGTCTCACTGTCCTGCTTTTTTTCTCTTGCCCCGTTTTCTTACTCGGTGATGAAGTCAGACGCACAAACACTAAGCTGCAGCCCCCCCCGCCCCCAAGCGTTGGGGGCGCGTTAAAGAATTGGGGACCAAATCCTCAACACTGTGACGCCCACCCTCCTTTACCATAGGGATGTAACTTTTTTGTCTATGACTCCTGAGTATCTAGCAAAACACCTTCAACACGGAAGTTTAATCCCTGGAAGCGCTTGTGCAGGGCAGGTGCGGAGGGTACAGCCTGTGGGGTCAGGCCAGCTTTTCCCGCTTGCTCGCTGTGTGACCTCAGGCAAGTCACTAGACCGCTCTGAGCCTCGGGTCCTCGTCTGGAAAGGTAACGATTTCCTACGCCGTGAGGTTCCCTTGGCATCAAATAAACTATAAAGTCCCGAAGAGTCAGCGCAGTGCCCGGGTAGTGGTGGGGGTCCATGAACCGCCGCCATCGCCATCAAATGTTGACGGCAGCGGAAGATCTTCGCTTGAGTCTCCGGCAACCCTCGGGGCGGAGTGTAAGGGGCGTGGCAGCGCCCTCTGGCGGTCGCTTTCTGCTTTGCTGCGTTTCAGCCCACACCCGGCGCAGGAACAGAATCAGAGCCGGTTGAGGACCAAAGAGACCCCAGCGACGCTTTATCCAGCGGCGCCGGACTCTGGGGGTGGCTGAGAGGGGACCAGCAGGGCGCGGGCTACATGGGTGTCACGTGGGGTGCCCAGGCTCTCGGGTCCTCTTCCCACCTTCTCACTAGACACAGATTTCATTGTCACCCACAATTCAACAGGCTTAGATGGAGCTCACCCCCTTCCCGCTTTTGCTCTGGACCTCTGGCCCCCTCATCCGTGACTCCTCTTCAACGGAGGAGACATCAATTGACTAACTGCACGATAATTTCTTTCACTTTTCAATGATTCTTCAAGTAGCAACCGCCCCCCCCCCCACCGATGACCTTAAGGCACATATTAAAATCTAGTGTATGACATGGCGGGGTTAGAAGCAGTGCAGACATGAGAACATCACTGTCTGGCAGCCACCATAGAAGAACTAATTCCAGTAAGAAACACTCAGGCGTGCTAAGATGAGTGGGTGAAAGGGAGTGAGGGTCAGGGTTTTACATGGTCCCAAAGTATCTCCCCACAAAACATTTATTAAATACAAAAGGAAGAAAAGAAACTTTACATTGGAAAAACCTGGCACGTATTGTTTTCATCAAGTGGATTAAGTTATTGCCACCAGCTGTGCGACCAGGAAACCTCAGGCGTCACCCACCAGGTTACAAGGGAGAGAACACAGTGCATGTGATACACGTTACCTGGGTCCAACCACGAGGAAACATTGGACAGATCGAAAATGAGGTCCATTCTGCAAAATGACTGGCCTAGACTCTTAAAAATGTAAAGTCCTGAAAGTCAAAGAAAGACCGAGGGGCTGACTCAGTTGGCAAGTGACTGCAGAGGCAAGACAGCTGGCGGCCATGTGTGATCCTTTGCTCTAAACGATGCTACTGGGGCAACTGGTGACATGTGAATAGGGTCTCCAGCTGGAGGACATACAGGAGTTCTTTGTCCTGTTCTTGCAACGTTTCTGTAACTTTAAAGCTGTTTTACATTAAAATGTTAAAACAACTAGAGGACAGAACTGCCGGCTCCGGGGCTCCGGTGAAGAGTAGAATCTCCTGCTTCCTGCCCTGAGAGCATCAGACCGTCCCCCCACGCACTCCTGTCAGAAACAACTGGCTAACTAGACAAAATGCTCAGTTGGCCTTGAGAAGCAGGCAGCTCAGAAGAGGGGATAAATGAGGTGAGTCCTACCCTGTCTCAGGCTTTCTGCCTGGAGGTAAAATCCAGACTGACACAAAGAAGGGAAACCCCATTCAGAGCTCAGTAATCTCTCCGAGTTGAAGAGCCAGAGATGGAAATCTGGGGAGGTCAAGACAGCTAGAACTGGCAGGACAGAGCAGGCAGGAGGAGGGAGAAGCTGATGAGAGCTCTGGAAATCTTCATAGGGTCCCCCGAGTTTTGGGGGGGCCAGACAATAACACCTTCCAGGGAAAGAACAATTACTGCAGAGCCATAAGCTGAACAATTCCCAGGCTCATAAGCTCCAGGAATTGAGTTCCCATCAGCCAAAGTGAAGACATTTCATTGAATGCATAGGGTGTTGGGTAGAGAGCCCAGAAGTACCACACCTTAGAAGCGGGTTAAATTGGTGGTAAAGGAGAGACCCATCTTGAAAGAGCTTAAAAACAAGTCTTAAAAGATCAAAGTGATCTGCAAATAAATTGACTGCTTGCCACAAAAACTCCAACACTCTTTAAAGGGACTCAACAACACCCAGCACCCCAAAACAAAAATCTCACAATGTATGACATCGGAAAAAAAATTACTTGACATAAGAATAAGAAGTAAAGGACTTCCCTGGTGGCACAGTGGTTAAGAATCCACCTGCCAGTGCACAGGACACAGTTCGATCCGTGGTCTGGGAAGATCCCACATGCTGCGGAGCAGCTAAGCCCGTGCACCACAACTACTGAGCCTGCACTCTAGAGCTTGCGAGCCACAGCTACTGAGCCCATGTGCCACAACTACTGAAGCCCGCACGCCTAGAGCCCGTGCTGCACGACAAGAGAAGCCACCGCACCGCAACGAAGAGTGGCCCCTGCTCCCCTCAACTAGAGAAAGCCCGTGCACAGCAACGAAAAGACCCAATGCAGCCCAAAATAGATAGATAAATAAATAATAGACTTAATGATTAAAAAAAAAGAATAAGAAGTAAAAGTTTGCCTTTAGCCTGAGGAAAAATCAGATTATATTAACTGACCCAGAAATGACAAAAGATGGTAGAACTTTTCAAATTCCCATTCTAAAATGAGCTCCTGTTAACATTCTTTGATGAAACTTGGAAACGGGATCCTGCTTCTTATCCCTCTTGGTAAACTGTTGCCACCTAACAGTGCACCGAGGTCAGCTTCCCCTGCAGTGACCTTAGCACCAGGCTGGGTGCGGGCTCCGTCTTTCCACATCAGGCCCTGTTGCCTGACATTTTGTTTAACTCCAAACTTCCACTTCAGGAGCAATGTCACCTTCTATGGGAAGCCCTCCCTAACCTCCCAGGTCAGGTCCCCTGTAATACGTTGTCACCTCCCTGTTCTTTCATCCTGGCTATTTATCACAGCTGGTGTGAATTTATGTGAATGTTTTACTGACATCTGTCTCCTCCATTAATGCCCTGAGCACAAGAAATGAGGTCGTGCGTTCCTTGAATCTCCAGCACGAAGCACAGTGCCTGCATAAAGTGTCATGATAAACATTTGCTCAATGAATGAACAAATGCTATGGCCATAATGAATTTTATTTGGTCTTCGAAACAAATTTTAAGAGTGTCATTGACATACCATTGGGACCCAGAAGAGGGCGCTTCAAACTCCTGATGAACCGGAACTCGCCGGGTTCAGCCTTAGGTGTGCTTCAGGAAAGCGTACCAAGTGCAGGTAAATAATATTCGGGCCCCTGTCTGGCTTCCTTTTGATGATTTAGTCTTAACAGAGGCCTTTCTCCAAAGTGTTATCACTCACTTTCTTCAGGACGACCATGAAAGCATCGTCCTTACAGGTGAGACGGTCCCCAGACGGAAAATGGGAGGGTTGTAGTTGGTACTCTTTAAAACCCCTTTCAGTTTTGAAAGTCTGTAATTTTCAACATTAACCAGACAATCTTTTTCTTTTTCTATTTTAATTTTAGCTTTATTGAGGTATAATTGACATATAAAATAGTAAGACATTTAAAGCGTACGTTGTGGTGATTTGATATATGTATACATTGTGAAAGCATCCCCCATTTCGTTAATTAACACATCCATCACCTCACGTAATTTTCCTTTTTCTTTTCTTTCTTTTTTTTTAAGGTCTACTCTCAGCAAATTTCTAGTAGCTTTGTGGGGACGCGGTAATTCCTCGCTGCCGCCACTAGGTGGCACTTTCCGTTTTAAATCCCCTGCCTGGCAGGATTTGAAATCCTCTTCACTTTTAAACCCATACTCGAGTTTGTCTTGTAGACGAGAGAATTGGTAACTAAAAGCTTGTAAGATCTCGCGGTCCCCTACAACCCTAGCAGGCGGGTGGAGGTGGAGAAGCCTGCAGTCGGACTCACCTGGAACATTAGTGAGAGTGGGACCCCCACGCTCTCCCTTCTTCTCTGCTCCTGATTCTCTAGCGGTCTCTCGTGGGGGGGCGGGTCGAGTGCGGAGACCCGCAGGGCTGGAGACGCCCTGAGCAAGTTCTGCACCGCACAGACCCTCATCTTTAAAGTTAGGGTGCACAGGATCCGCCTCCTTGGTAACCCCAAGCTGGGGACACCTCAGGAAATAAAATAGAGATTCCCAATCTCCATCTCCAGAGATTCTGATTCTGGTTAGGGTGAGGGTACTTACCAGGCTACTGGGAAGATTAAATAAGACGTATCCTAGCCTGCAGGACTTTTGGGAAATCAAGTGAGGCCATATATGTAAAGATCCTAGTACCATGTGCAGCAGGCAGCACAGAGTAAGTGTTGGTTGAACAGGAGCTTTTATTATTTTTACCACTAGCAGTAAGCAGCCCAGGTGCCTATGACTATCTGTGCGTAGTAGATGCCCAGTAAATATTGTCAAATGAATCAACAACCTCCCATTCAGACCCAGGGGGTGGAGGCTCCAGACGCCATCTGTAGGGGCAAGGGAACTGGTATGATCAGGACACCCACCCTGTCCACTGGGTTTCCAGGGGCCCCTTGATCCCACATGCATCCTGGAAGTGCAGGGGCGTCCATCCTGAGAAGACAGCTGCCTTGGTGAGCCTGTCCAGAGCCCTAAAGCCGGATGAGGACACCCGCTCTGCAACCTGGCCCACAGTGGCATCTTGGGACGGGGCCGTCCACCCCGGACCCACCCGCCCCCCCACCCCATGTATGACCTTCGTGGCAAGATCTTCTATAGCTAGAGGGCTCCAGTCACCTGGGGAATGAAGAAATCGTTGTCAAGGCCAGGCCCCAGAAGCAGACAGCCTGTGGCAGTTGGTCGAAATGCAGTGGCAAAGAACTCAGGGAGACGGGTGGGCCAGCCGTGCTCCCAGCTACTCACCGGCTGGTTGGAGCCACTTCTGCATCTGAATCTCCCTTCCTTGGGCAGAGCAGTTCTATTTGCCCTCCTAAACCTCAGAGATTCCAAGAACTAAATCTGAAACCCCTGAGGCAAGAACTGTCCCAGCGATGTGATGCCGTCAGGAAGCCTCTGCTGGCATCCGGAGAAGGGGCATGTAGGAGGCCTCCATACTCAGGGGGTTCCCACCAACCAGCCAGGTGACTCAGGGAACGATCTGCCATGTGGTTCCCCATGACCTCCAGCAGGGGGCAGCCTGTCTGGGAAACTGGGGGCCATGCTCTCCCAACCGGGTGCAGGCTTCCTCAGACCAGCTCCCAGGTGTCCAGAAGAGCAGACGGCAGCGGTCAGTGTCCAGTAAAAAAACCAGCCTGTCTGGCCCTGTACCTGCCAGGGCTCCAAAAGAGGAAACATTAACACCAGATGTGAGTTAGGGTGTCAGAGTCCGTGTCATTTCAGCTTTGCTTTATTCTCATTTCTGAGCAATGCCCAAACCAGCTGAGCGTGGAGCACCAACCTTGCACTGAACTTCTCCCTCTTTTGGATACTTTTTTCTTCCAGTTTTATTGACATATAATTGACGTAGAACACTGTATCAGTTTAAAGTGTACAGCATAATGATTTGACTTCCACACATTGTGAAATGATTACCACAATAAGTTTAGTGAACATCCAACATCTCATATAGATACAAAATAAAAGAAAAAGAAAAAACCCTTTTTCCTCATGATGAGAACTCAGGATTTACTCTTCACAACTTTCATATTTAACATACAGCAATCTTAATTATATTTATCACGTTGTACATTACATCCCTAGTACTTATCTTAGAGCTGGTAGTTTGTACCTTTTGACCACCTTTATCCAATTCCCTCGCCCCATGCCTCACCTCGGGTAACCAGAAATCTGATCTCTTTTTCTATGACTTTGTTTCTTTGTTTGTTTTTGAAGTATAATTGACCAACAATACAATGTTAGTTCCTGGTGGACAACATAGTAGATTGCCTATTTCCTCTTCATTTATTTGGTCTTGTCGGTTTTTACCTTGCTCCTTCATCTGTGACATATTTTTTTGCCATCTCATTTTTTTTTTTTTTTTTGCGGTACGAGGGCCTCTCACCACTGTGGCCTCTCCCGTTGCGGAGCACAGGCTCCGGACGCGCAGGCTCAGCGGCCATGGCTCACGAGCCCAGCCACTCCGCGGCACGTGGGATCTTCCCGGACCGGGGCACGAACCCGCGTCCCCTGCATCGGCAGGCGGACTCTCAACCACTGCGCCACCAGGGAAGCCCTGCCATCTCATTTTTTATTTTTTTTTTATGAGTGAGATTGTGTTCCTGTCTTACTGGTTATTTGGCCTGAGGCTTCCCACACTGGGGTTTGTAAGCTATTGGGTAGAGCTGGGTCTTGGTGCTGAGATGAGGAACTCTGTGAGACTTCACTCCGATGAATATTCCCTGGGGTCTGAGGTTCTCTGTTAGTCCAGTGGTTTGGACTCAGAGCTCCCACTGCAGGAGCTTTGGCCTGACCCCGGGCTCGTGAACCAAGATCCTGCAAGCTGTCTGGGGTGGCAAAACAACAAGAACAACAAAATAACAAAGTAAAAAATGAAATTAGACTAGGAAACTAACAGATATGTTAGGAAGAATATAGAAATAAAAATATAGATGAATCAACAACCAGAAGGTACAACAGTACCACAATAGTAAAGAAGAAGAGGAGGGGAAAAAAAAAAATAGGGAGGAAAAAAAAAGGAGTGGGAAAAGGCCTTGGCTGTGGAGGGTGGGGCCTAAACAAGGCTGATGTTTGGGGGCTGGGTGGGGCCCATGCTCAGGACCCACAGGGCTGGAAAAGGCCCTGGGGGCCTGGGGGGGTGGGGCTTAGGCTCAAGGAACAGAAGGGCCCCAGGTGTGACCCCCATCCCTGGTCTCAGAGGGCAGGGGACCTCACCTGGGAGCCCAGCAGGCTTTCTGGGCTCGAGTGGGCGGGGCAATCGCCCTCCACTCCTCCCGCCTGTTGATCTCCCCAGCCTCCACTTCTCCTCCCCCCTCAGTCCCTCTACATCCTACCCCTACCAGTGCACTGTGGGGTTTCTCCCAGCTCCTTGGGCGTCAGAGTCCCCCAACAGCACTGGCAGGTGCCCTAGTTGTGGGGAGAGGCTGACTCCACGTCTTCCCACACCGCCATCTTGATTCTGCCTCCATTCTCTACTTTTAGAATATTCTCAATTCAGTGAGCTAGGGCATGAAGAGACTTAGAAAGAGCACCTGGCACTAACATTTACCTCATTTTAAAAGGACAAAACCATTTCCTCTAACACATATCAAAGCCCTGAGATTTTGACTCATTAAAGAAGTTGATAATGTGAAGATAAGACTGAATGCCTCCAGAGATGGACGCAGCCCCAGGTTTCTGCCCTCTTGGAAGGGCTTTTCCCTTTCTGGACTTCATTTCATTCTGACTTCTTTGTGACTTGCAGGTCCGCACTTCCGGAGGGCCCAGAGAATTGTGCCAACACATCCGGGCTGAAGGACATACTCTTGTCTGGATGCCACAGAACCGCAATAGACTCAAGCCTTTAGGGATTTTCAGAGGGAGGACAGGCAAACTGTATTTTCCAAAGATGGCCGCAATGGTACATATCCCATCTCACACGCTATTCTGATGAAGTTGTCACTCCTCCATTGAGAGGTGGAGATTTGTGTTCTCTCCTCTTCGTGACTGCTCTGACCCATAAAGTTGAGCTAAGTGATTTCTGAGCCTACTTCATAAAAGGTGATACGGTTTCTACCTGTCTCTCCCTCTTTGCAAGCCCGCCCCAGGAACCCAGTGACCATGTGGTGAGGAAGCACAGGCCATATCAAGAGGCCACGTGTAGGTGTTCTAGCCAACAGCTCCAAGCAAGGGCCAAGCATCAGCCAGCATCCATCCCATACCTGGGAGGGAATGAATCTTCAGATGATTCTTGACCCCAGCCTCAGAGCTGCCCTTGCCTATGCCAAGTGGATCAGAGAAGAGAGTTCCCCGTGAAGGTCTGCCCAAATTGCAGATTCATGAGCAAAGTAGATTTGTTGTTTGGGCCATAGGTTTGGGGATGGTTTGTTACACAGCAACAGAGAACTGAAAAAGAAGTCTTGCGGGTAAAACACGCTTGATTTTCCCTATGAAATGCAAAAGCTCCTATAGCCATCCCAGAGGAATGTTAGTGAAATAAATGCGCTCATGGGATGACACAGGCAAAAATACTGGGTTGGCCGAAAAGTTCGTTCCGATTTTCTGTAACATCTCATGGAAAAGCCTGAACGAACTAATTGGCCAACCCAATACTTTCGCCTGTGCTACAGCTAAAATATCCACCCTCTCGTACTTCACCACTGCAAGCAATAACATTTGTTTTCTGGTATAATAGTTTTATATACTCATTGTAGAAAAGTCAGGGAGCTGAGAATTAAAATAGTGGATGAAAATGGTTTGACTCCTAGCATTTACAACTGTTAATAATTTGGTCCCTTTCCCTTTAGTTTTTTTTTTTATATACATAGAAATGTATTTTATGAAACATGGGTCCTATTTCACCATAGTACTGATATTGGCCTGTCATTCAGTGATCTTGTTGTGAGTTCTTGGTCAGGCACCCAGCTGGACACTGGGAAAAGGGAGATGGGAAGCAGGGTTTCCAGTCTTGGCCGTGACTGCGCCTCACTTTGGGTCACTAGTGAGATACTGAAATTTTCTCCCTAGGAGTGGCCCGTTGTCGCCAGGTGAGCATCCTGGTACCTGCTGCTTTGGTGCCAGGGCTTAGGAGGCATTCCGTCCTCCACTCTTACCTCAGGGCGGAGAGGCTTGGGGATGCCTGGTGGGCACAGCCCCCAAACTCTGCCCCTTGTAGGTGATGTGCCTTTTGAGTGGTGCCTGGGGGACAGCTCGTATTCCACGTGTATGTTACTCCAAAGTGCTTCCTTAGAGATCCACTGTGCAACGCAGAGCCTGTAGTTAACAATATGGTCTTGTGTGCCTGAAAATTTGTTAAGAGGGTAAATAAACCTCATGTGCAGTGTTCTCAGCAAAAAAAATCCCCAAAACAAAAACCAACGGGACACAAGGAAACCTTTGAAGGTGATGGAAATGTTTATTACCTTGATTGTGGTGATAGTATCATGGGTGTTTGCACAGGTCCAAGTGCATCAAATTGTGTACATTAAATCTGTGCAGTTTTTTGTATATCAATTGTACCTCAATAAAGCTTTTTTTTTTTTTTTGCTTTTTGGTATACACACTTTACCAAATCATATTTTAATTGATTTTATACGATCAACTCTTTTTCATGAGATAGGGGATTTCTCCCTTCTTTTTTTTTTTTAAATTTATTTATTATTTATTTTTGGCTGTGTTGGGTCTCCGTTTCTGTGCGAGGGCTTTCTCTAGTTGCTGCAAGCGGGGGCCACTCTTCATCGCGATGCGCGGGCCTCTCACTATGGCGGCCTCTCCTGTTGTGGAGCACAGGCTCCAGACGCGCAGGCTCAGTAGTTGTGGCTCCCGGGTCTAGTTGCTCCGCGGCATGTGGGATCTTCCCAGATCAGGGCTCGAACCCGTGTCCTCTGCATTGGCAGGCAGATTCTCAACCACTGCGCCCAAAGCTTTTTTTTTTTTTTTTTTAAAAAAAGCTCTGTCTCATTTGGAGGCATTTAAATGAAAAGGTCAAATTGCATTCAAAATCCATTCTCATGAACATGAGAATTTTCAACATTATCCTTGAATCATAAATGAAAGAAAAGGAAGAGCTATTAGAGTCTTTAAATTTAATGTGAACTGTGGTAAATTTTAGCATGTAAAACGGTTGCTGACGTTTTTTAATACCTATTCATGTAAAGTTTCTTGTTGATGTAGAGTGTTAGGAATTTTAAATCTCTTTTTTGGTGTATGTGTGTGAAATAATGTCACGTAGAGTGCTCACAAATGACAAAAAAAGCAAATCTAGTCACCATCACCAGGTCAGGAAAGGTAGCGCCCTGTGGTGTATTTGAAGGGGTCTATCAATTGCCATTTCAAGCGTAAAATCTGATGTAAAAAAGGCCATTTATAAAACCGAATAAAATTGTTTAGTAGGGATGTTAAAAAGATTCTATTCGATCACTTTATTTAAAAAGATAATATTTTCCCTAATTAAAAAAATATGTATATATATATTTTCACTAGGCCTCTACAGATGCCTGGAATCCCCGGCAGGGCCTCTGCGGGCCCTACATGCCTGCGCGCCAAAGGCTGGGCCTGGGTCTCAGGTACCCACAGCCGGGTGATGCAGACCTGCCCTGGGTCAGCAGCAGTCCCTGAGGCAGTCAGAACAGAGTGCGGCCCAGTAGGGGCAGATCAGTGTTTACAAGATTCTCCTCGAGGCTTGGCTAACGTAACAGCCATCCTTGGGGGAGTGACGACTGTACTTGTTTTTACCCTCTTGTTAAAAAGGCTGATTTATTTCTTTATTTTCAAGCTTCTTTTTCTTCTCTTTCTTGTGTTTCACAGAAAAAGCCAGAGCCCCCGAAGCGGCGCTGGTGTCTTACCACCAGGAGAGCCACGAGTTTGTCTCCCTTGCTTGTTCTTTTTTCGGTTCGCTTACCTGTTTTTAGTGTGTTTTGGAAACATTTCTTTTCGGTGAGTGAAATTCAGCCTCCCCTTCCCCGCGCTCCCTGCGGGCGCCTCCCTCACCCAGACCTGGCGACCACTGGGTGCCACCCGCAGCCTTGGGGCGCGTAGGTGTCACCCGGGGGCGCTCGGCTCTCCCCACCCCCAGCCTGTCCCCCGCCGCGAGCGGCTCCAGTCTGGGCACGAAAGGAGCCGCCAGAACGGCACTGAAACTTTTCCCGGTGTCGTTCCCCCGGGGACCACAGGGTCCCTGGGCTCCCTGGGAGCGGGCGGCAAAGTCAGAGTTGATCCGAGGGTCCACTCTTCGTCCCGGGAGGCGCTCAGCTCCGGGTCTGGAGCCCCGGGGAGTGGAGAGCGGGCCGACGTCCCCGGGACGCGCCGACACCTGTGGCCCGTGGCCTCTGGCCGGGCGGGCTGTCCCCGAGCCCCAGCGCCTCCTTAAAGCCGCGGCTCCTCCCCGCCCGCCGCCCTCCCCTGCCCCCGCCCACGGTTCCACCCAACCGCCGGGTCCCCGCCGTCTTGGCGAAGTGTCGCAGAGTCGCGAGTCGGCGAGGAGCGCGCTGTCAGCCCAGTGCCCGCGTCCCCGGATCCACTGCGGCCATGGCCAGCGAGGAGCTGGCGAGCAAGCTGCAGCGGCGACTGCAGTGGCAGGGGGTGGACGGCGGGCTCCAGCCTGCGCCCCGAGCCGCCCCAGGCCCGGAGCCCCAGCCGCAGCCATCCGCCTGGGCGCCCACCACCAGAGCCGACGCCGAGCTGAGCGCGCAGCTGAACCGACGGCTGGACATCAACGAGGGCGCGGCGCGACCCCGCCGCTGCAAGGTCTTCCACCCGTACTCCGAGTTCCCCGAGTTCAGCCGCCGTCTCATCAAGGACCTGGAGAGCATGTTCAAACTGTAAGCTCTCCGCCGCGTCCTGCGCCGTGCGCCCCCGGGGACCCTGAGCCCCCGGGGACCCTGAGCCCGGGAGGGAGGTGGAGGTGGCGGTGGGTTGGTCTTTCTGGCTGGGAGTCCCGGGCCCCGCTTGGCGGGGGGACACAGGGTGGGATAGTGCAGGGGCTCCAGGGGTGTCTTTAGCATTTAACCCAACGGCCCCCAGATCCAGCGCGCCCCGACCGATCCCGGCGCGGTGCGGGGGGTGGGACACCGAGAAGCCGGAGCCGCCGTTCTCCGTGACCCAGGTCAGAAGTCCCCCCTCGGGCAGCCGAGCCCGAGTCCGGAGCTCCCGGGTCCGGACGGCGGGTCCCGCCCCCTCCGCGGGCCGGCTCCGAGATTTGCCCGGGGCGCAACTTCTAGGAAACGGAGACGCGCCGCGCCTCACCTGCCAACTTTAACTTTATCTCCCGAGGGAGAAATTAGCCTCGTTGTCCTTTATCTTTTAAAACAAAGGAGGAAACTTATCCTTGGCGGCCGCGCGGGGTTGGATGTACCAACAGAGACTGAGAACTGGGAGTGTGTTAAACTCTGCACGAAAGATCAGTACGTTCCTGGAGCGAGCACGGTCAGGGAGCCTCTTGGGAGCGTCGCCATGGCTGTTTTCCCTTCTTGCCTCTTGGGCAGGAGGCGCCCTTCCGGAACCGGACAAGGCAGGTGGCAGCTGGTTCGGTGGCGGCTCATTCCGGTCCTGCCGTGTCAGCCCCATCGGGCGTTGGAGGCAGCGTAGAGAGACCCCCCAGTAGTCGGCCTTGTAGCTTGGCAGCTCCCTGAGCCTCAGTTTCTTCATCTGGAGAGTGGGGGAAGTAATCGTCCCTGCCTTTTAAGGCCATAAAGTATTTTGCACACCGTAAGCTCCTAACTGAGCTATTAATATTAGTTCCAGAATTGGGCCAAGACCGGAAAAATGCCTGGGGGAGCGGAGGCCGCCGGCCAGGTCATGCTTGGGGCGGTTTAAAATGCGCTTGGAATGTGTTTGTCCTCCCGCGCGGAGGTTCTATTTAAAGGCGCCCTGGCCAGAGCTGTGTGGCGGGAGCCTGGGCCCCTTCCTGAGGCTGGGCTGTCGTCCAGCCCCAGCCCCTGCGCGGAGGTCAGCAGAGGCTGGTACCCGGAGCCTCCGCATCCCTGACACCCTGATTTCCGCGTCCCTGGCTTCCAGGCACTGACCCCTGGTGTTAACACCCGATAGGTGTAATTTGGGCCATTAAGGAAGGCTGAGTTGAGGCCGAAGAATGCACTTGGGCAGAGACGGAAAAGTGAACGGTGTGTCACAGCCCCTTTGATTTATTTGGGGTTATGCCTTTCCTGGCATACTGTTCCGCCTCTGGCTGCTCCCAGGTCCCAGCACTTCCTCCCAGTCCAGCTGGCTTCAGAGAGGGCATCTTGGGGACCTTCTTCTTCCAATCACTTTGGGGTGATTCAGATTTCTTTCATTTATTTTTATTACTATTATTTTTTTCTGCAGAACAATCTCTGATAGGATGTTTGTTTGTTGCCTAAGAGTAATAAAGGGAGTCCACACAATCAGGGGGGCTTGGGAGACCAAGCAAGGTGGCGTTGGCGTGGAAACAGATACCGGAAGAGGGTCAAGCACAGGGAAGGAAGGCAGTGTGCGGTCTGGGGTCCCACAGAGCTGGCAGTCTAGCCTGAGCACGAGACTTCTTCCTCCAGAGCTACTGTGTCAGTCACAAGTCTAGGCTGGGTTTTCTGTCACTTGCAACCCAAATTGGCATAAACCAAAAAGGGACTGATGGGTTCATAAAACTAAAAAAGGACTGGTGTCAGGTATGGCTGGATCAGGGAGCTCAAATGATGCCATCAGAGCTTCATTTCTTTTTCTTAAGCCGGCTTCCTCTCTGTGTTGTCCCCATCCTCAGGTGGCTTATCCCTGGTGGTGGCAGTGTGGCCACAGCAGCTCCAGCAAGTCCAGTGGGAAGAGTAACCACAGCAAAGACCTTACTGGGTGTGTGTCTTTTGTAGCTTTACTATTGCTTCTTATTGGCTCTGAACCAATTGCTGTGGCCAGGGCACCCTGTCGCTCTGGTTGGCCAGGCCTGAGCCACGCGCCCTCCCCCTGCGGAGACTATAGCAGGGGCACTGGCAGCCCCCCTGGGGCTCTTGCTGAGGAGGGGTTTGCACTGCTCCCTGTGAAGGGCCTTCACAGCTCCATCCCGGGCCTGACTGCGGGCAGACTCAGGCCTTCAGCCTCCAGTGTCCTGAGGCAGGACTGGCAGCTCTGGTCATTAGGCAGTAGCATCTGAGGCACCAGTCATTGCAAAGAAACCTTCCTGGGCATTTCCCCCCATGTCCTGGAAGGCAGGGGAGGCAAGACTGCTCCAGTTAGAGTCGCCCAGGTGGTGGCTGGAGACACCAGTGTGGCAGGAGGGGCCTCACAGGCGTAGAGTCAGACAGGGCCTAGGACCTGTGACCCTGGGCAAAGCTACATAGTCCCTCGAAGCCTTAGTTTCTTGCTGGTAAAAGTACCACCTTCCCGGGCTTCCCTGGTGGCGCAGTGGTTGAGAATCCGCCTGCCGATGCAGGAGACACGGGTTCGTGCCCCGGTCCGGGAGGATCCCACATGCCGCGGAGCGACTGGGCCCGTGAGCCATGGCCGCTGAGCCTGTGCGTCCGGAGCCTGTGCTCCGCAATGGGAGAGGCCACAACAGTGAGAGGCCCGCATACCGAAAAAAAAAAAAAAAAAAGTACCACCTTCCCATGAGGGCCAGGTAGCTGCTGTGGCTGCCAGGGGCAGGGACCACTCAGGGAATGATATTTCCCCCCACCCCTTAAACATAGTATCAGGACCCAGTTATCTTGGGACTTCCCTGGTGGGCCAGTGGTTGAGATGCTGCGCTTCCACCGCAGGGGACACAGGTTCCATCCCTGGTCAGGGAACTAAGGTCCCACATGCTATACAATGCTGTCAAAAAAAAAAAAAAAAAAGAGAGAGACCCAATTATCCGTCGTGAGTTTGAGGATGGTGGGGCTATAGCCCCCTCGTTCCAGGGTCATTAGCTGTGATCAAGGGCAAGTTGCTTAACCACTTCTGTCTTTTCGTCTGTAAAACGGGGACAACCTTTTCTTTCAAGGGTTTGGTGAGAACTGAGTGAGAGGAGGGGGTGGCCAGTACCAAGTCAGCATGTGACGTGGAACAGGGGCCTTTCGCTGAAGGCTGTCCCCACCCCCTTGGCTCCAGGCCCCATGTCCATGTTTAGAACTCTTCCCGCCCTGCCGCACCTTCGGGCTGCCCTGCTACCCACACCTGGTGCCCCCCTGAACTTCCAGACACATCCTCCTCCAGCTGAGCCCGATGGGGTTCCCCTCAGGTGCTTCCACCCAGTTTCCTCAGCGGGGAGGCAGCTGAAACTTTGCTCTCCCCACCCCACCAGGGTCTGGGGCTCCCCAGTCTGGGAGATTTTGTCACTTGGACATCTCTGACACAGCTCTGCTTTTTTTTTAGTCCTCATCCATCCTCGGTGCCTGGCACGTGGCGGTGACTCTAGTTGATGGACAAACCCCTCATCTCATGGAGGGCCCCCTATGGTCTCTTAAGTCAGACCAGCCCCCCTGCTACCCTCTGGTCCCTCTGCCGTCCTGCTACCTTGATCTCTCTGCAGACGGCCAGCTGGCTCCAGGACCCTCTGTGCCGATCTCGCCAGCCCTGGGGGCTGCCTGCACCCACTTCCCTTGCCCAGGCTGCGGTAGGCTGTGGGCCCCCTCCTACCCGGGAAGGCTGCTGTGGGGCTTGGCATTTGGGGATTTGCCACCCGTTGGCCTGGCAGTACCACCTGTCCTATAGCTGGCCCTCTGACAGGTCCCAGCTTTGCTCACAGCCCAGCCCAGCTTTTCTTCTGGCCCTCTTTCATATTTTCGTCTTCCTGCTGTCCTACTTGACTTAAAAAAAAAAAACGGCATGACTTAAAAAAATTTTTTTTAAAAACCAAAACTACATCTGGGTAGGTCCTCTTGAAAACCGAATGTTTGCTCATATCCCCCCACCCCATGGCATCGAGCCTTTTCTGCACATGCTTTGGCCACTCTCTGAGGCCTGGGCAAGCCCACCCCTCCCCGCCTCGCCTCCCTGCCCTGGGGGTGTGTCTGTCTGCCATCACCCTGTCCAGCCAGCAGCTGCTCGTTGCCACACATCTGCCCCCAACTGAAACGTGTCTTTTTCTTTTTCCTTTGGTTTTTATGCATAAATTTAAAAAAAATCATGTGAAAAATCTCAGCTTGTTTTCCATGCTTTCCACCTTCTATCCATTGCGGAAGCAGTGTTGTTGAGGCTGTTAAGGTCACGAACTTGGAGTCGGGCTTCCTGGGTTCAGACCCCAACTCTACCACTTGCTACTTGGAAGGTTACTTTGGGCAGGTTACTACTGAAAAGCTCCGTGCCTCGGTTTCCCCTTATGTCACGTGGGGATAGAAAAGTACCTGCCTTGTGAGTTTCTTGTGGGGATGAAATAAATGCATGTATATGAAGCAGTTAGCTCAATGCTTGGCCCATGGTGAGGCCAGTAAGTTTCAGGCACTAATTTTCACAGCCATCATTTTGGTGGATGTGCAAATTGTGTGTTGTCTTTTCTGTTAAATAATTTACAAACACTTTGCAGTGTCTGGTTTCTCCTTTGAAGTTGATTTCACCTGCAGCTTGAGCTGTGGAGTGGGGATGTGGCCGCTTGGTGGGTAACTGGTCCCCCTGGGACCGCCCCCAGGGCTCTGCTGAGGGGACTTACTCATTCTGCTTCGGGGTGAGTGGATGAGTGTCCTAGGGCTGCTGTAACAAGGACCACAAGCTGGTGGTTTAAAACAAGAGAAATGTATTTTCTTACCATTCTGGAGGCTGGAATCCGAAATCAAGGTGTCAGAAGGGCCATATGCTCGCTCCAAAGCCTCTAGGGAAGAACCCTTCCATGCCTCTTCTGGCTTCTGATGGTTGCCAGCAATTCTTGGCATCCCTGGCTTACAGACGCATCACTCTAGACCCTGTCTTGATAGTCACATGGTGTTCTCCCTGTGTGTGTGTGTCTTCACATGGCCTTCTTGTAAAGACACTAGTCCTTGGATTTAGGGCCCACCCTAATCCAGTATGACTTTTTTTTTTTTTTGGCCACGCTGCGTGGCTTGCAGGATCTTAGTTCCCCGACGAGGGATCGAACCTGGGCCACGGCAGTGAAAATGCTGAGTCCTGACCACCAGACCGCCAGGGAATTCCACAGAATGACATCATTTTAATTCAACTTATTATATCTGCAAAGATCCTATTTCCAAATAGGTCACATTCTGAAGTTCTAGATAGCTGTGAATCTTTTTGGGGGGGGCTCTCTTCACCCCATTACTGCCCCTGGGCAGAGGTGCTCTGTCTATGTGCATTGTGACGTGTCAGAGTCTTAACCACTTTAGATTGTTTAGGTGATTTAGGAGGTCTGAGATGTCACCAAAGCCAGAATGATTCCTACCCCTCAGAGAAGGGGGGTCAGTCTTCTCAAAGCCTAACACTCTTTCAGATGGAGCTGCCATCTAACTGCACAAAACAAAACCAAGAGAAAACCCCCAACTTGTGCCAGGAGCGCACTTACTTTCAGCAGGAATTTCGCTTTTAATCCGTTTCTAGATCCAGATTCTGATGTCGCCTTAGGGTTCACTCAGAACCTGACTTGACCGGAACAAAGTACGTCTGTTCTTTTTGTCCGGGGCTATATAGATTCATGCAGACACTGCAAAACGTGCTTTGATCTTTTACATTTGATTTTCCTATTTAAAAGTATTTCACTTAGGGATCTCTTACAGTTTCAAGGTTTAAAAAACCCTGGATCCTTTCCAGCCTGTGAACACATCAGCTTCTTGGAGCGGGGGGTCATTTATTTGCCTTTGTATTGTTGGGACCTACCACAAATGAGCCTGGTGTGTTGTAGAAGAGAGAGAATTTTCTAATGAGTGTGGGAAGCCAGAGGCGTCAGCAGCCCCGCCAGAGAAAGTTCCCTCTCCGTTTCCAAGAGTGTTACTGGATAGGCTGGGCCGAGAGAATAGTGGCCTGATTTTAAACGAAGAGTGAGAAGGCCCCGAAGAAACTGACTCTACAGTGTGTGTCCAGGGCCGTAATACGAGCTGGTGGAGCGGTGAAGGTTAGACAGGAAATTTTAATTACCCTGGACTTATCCAGAGGCTCCTTTCAAAGGGAGGTAATGAGGGCAGCCACTTAAGGGCGGACCCAAATACAGCATCTTAAAATGCAGCTGTGATGTTCTCGCAGTATACTAAACGCTTGTGTTTCAATGCCCGAGAGAGAGGGTGGGGAGAGGAGGCTTTGGCTGTGGGAAAGTTGTCTTTTTATCAGAATCGGAAATGATGACGTCATGGACGCCCTGCCAGTACCTGACTCCCCACCACTGCAGAACCCCGAAAAGGCAGGGATGCCCTGGAAGTCTTCATTTCTCATCGCCCCCACCCCCAGTTTCTTTTTCTCCTCCCTAGACTTTTCTCTGAGGGAGGGAGGAAGGGGTGTGGACTTGGAGGGCTGGGAATTTGCCAGAGGGGTGAAGGGAGCCCTGTTAGGAGGTGGTTTACTGGGGAGGTGGATCTTTATCTGTATCTTTTGAGTGAATTGCCTTATACACAGGGAAAGGTGGATGGAATTAACTGGAAGTTAGTTAAGTGACTTTTCCCCTTAGAGAAAGGCGAGGGCTTCTGACCCTCTGTGTCTTTAGTGCCCGGTGATCCACCTTAGAGTTGAAATTCCCTCACCTGCCCTGGATTTTGCACATTTGACTGTTCTGCTTGAAGGTGGGGTGGGAGAACCCAGGGCTTGTCTGAATTCCTGGCGGGCAGTCAGCCAGAACCCAGGCCGACTTCTGTCTGGGGTCTTGGTCTCCGGCAGAAAGACGCTGTTAACTGGGAACTATTTCTTAGAGAGGTTTAAGCACTGGTTTTCTTTGCCCGGAGTGTGATGTTGGCGGAGCTGGAAAGAGGTGCCACCGTTTCTGGCAGTTTTATCTTTGCAGAGAGTTTCCTTTCCTCATTCCTTGTTCCTCACCTCCTTTCTCTGGGAAGCCTCCTCCACCCTCCTTATTACAGAGCATCACATTTTGTGAGAATTCGAGTGACTTATTAAAATCTTACATAAAGCAAAAAAAAAAAAAAAAAAAGTTCTTTTTCCTTTCTCTCCTGCAAAATTAGTTAAGTGCCTAGTTTCAAAGCGTTAAGGTCCAGGGGACTCTAACTTTATTTATACTCTCAGCCCTGTGATACCTCCCCAACCCCCAGACTAACTAGTAAATAGAAATACCATCTTCCATTGAATTTGGGGGGCTTGGTGGACGCGGGCTACATCATGTGTGGTTTCACGGCGTGGCTCAGCCAGTGATCTCTAAGTATGTGTCGAATGAATCAGGTCTCAGGCTCTGGAGCTAGTGGCTGCCAGGCCTGTCCGTGACTTTGGGAAGAGATACTCAGTGTAGGATCCCAGCACACACGCTAGGTTTTGCACAGCTTGCTATTATTAGTTTCCTGCTTCATGAATATCTATGTATCAGGCGCACTATTGCAGGCTCACACTCTGCAGCCTCCCCCTGCTTCTGTGTCCCTTCAGTGTTGGTGATTGAACGGCTCCCCTGGTCCTAAGTGCTAGATGGTCCTTGGAAGGCCCACATACGGGGATATCTGAGTTGTTGGAGCGTGGACTTTGCCATCCTGCAGGATGAAACTCTACCTGTGCCCAACGGCCTGCCAAGACACAGACCCAAGTCCCGCACTGAATCCTTCTTTGGTTCCAAGGCTGCACCGACCTTCTGTGACCCCTTTCCCAGTGCTCCCACCCCTGCGCTCCCATGGCCAGCACTGTCTGTACATTTGCTAATGTCTGCTCCTGTGATCCCATAATGATGATAATGATGAGCCTCTTTCTCACCTGCTGTCTGTGAGCTCTTCATTCATTCAGTGTTTTCACTCATTCAGTGAAGCACATGCCAGGTACCGGTATTATACAGATTGATGTGGAGGGGTTTCTGCCCTCGAGAAGCTCTATGAACTCTAAACAATGGGCTGGATTTAACATGATGCTGCTTGGCGGGGAAGGATGCAAATCCTGGAAAAGCCATCGACCATCCATGTATAAGAAACCCCGGGTAGCCTAGCAGACACTGTGAAGATGCTGCATTCAGGGCAGGGGGTCTTGGTCTTTCTGGACACAGCCAGGGAGGAGCAGCCAGCCAGGACTGGGAAGGGGTTCAGGCCCTCGATGGATCAAACGCCTTGGGGCCAAGGCTCTCGGAGCCAGAGGATGGGGGCTGAGAGTTTGAAGTCTGGTGGGGATCTGCTCGACCTCAGGGGGCAGAAGGTGGGTAATGAGGGTTAAGTGAAACCCTAACCCTAACCCTGGCTGGGCCAGGGTTGGGCCAGCTTGGTCCGTAAAGGGCCGGGTAGTAAATCTATTTGGGCCTTGTGGGCCCTAGGGTCTCTGTTACCACTGCTCAACTCTGCCACTGTGACCAAAAGTAGCTGCAGACAATACATCAAGGAACCTAAACTAACTGGCGTGGCTGTGTCCGGGTAAGGCTTGGTGAGCAGAATTTGCCCGCAGGCTACAGTTGGCTGGCCCCTATACTATTTTTTTTGCGGTACGCGGGCCTCTTACTGCCGTGGCCTCTCCCGTTGCGGAGCACAGGCTCTGGACGCGCAGGCTCAGCGGCCACGGCTCACGGGCCCAGCCGCTCCGCGGCACGTGGGATCTTCCCGGACCGGGGCACGAACCTGCGTCCCCTGCATCGGCAGGCAGACTCTCAACCACTGCGCCACCAGGGAAGCCCGACGGCCCCTATTCTAGGCAATTGCTTTGGAATCTTCTGAATCCTGAGCCCTGTGAGTGGTCGGTGGTCTTGCTCGCCCCTTCCCTCACTTCTCGGCCTTTCTCCCTGTCAGTGGCCTGGGGTTTCACTGGCTGGGGCAGACCTGGAGCCCCCAGGGGAAAACGAGGCAGAAGCAGAGTGATCCCAGAGCTCTAGGACCCCAGAGTTGCTTCTGGAAGATTCTTGCTGGAGCAGGAGTGACATATGTATACGCTTCTCCTGCCAGCTAAGAGGGCCGGGCAGCCGGTGCCCTGCAGCTGGGACCCCTGCGTGACATTCTGCACCCTGGAAGGGCTGCCTTGGTGTTACTTCCTCTGAGAGGTGGTCCAAGGTGTGTTTGAGCCAGGCTGTGGTCAGGAAGGGCTTTGGGACTTCCCTGGCGGTCCAGTGGTTAGGACTCTGTGCTTCCATCGCAGAGGGCACGGGTTCGATCCTTGGTCTGGGAGCTAAGATCCCACAAGCTGCGTGGTGCGACCAAAAAAAAAAAAAAAAAAAAAAAAAAAACCCAAAGAACAAAAGCCCTCCAGATGTAAAGGCAAATGAAAACTAACTTGGTTGCACAGAGACCTTGACCTTGGTGTCTGCCTCCTTGAGCCCCGTGGTTAAATAAGGTGTTCTTCATCTCAAGTCTTTGGACCCTCCCCCTTCTCCCTAGCCCCCCTTCCAACCTCCCTTCCTCCCTTTATCATCATGAGCCGAGTGCCTCTGCTTTCCTCTCCTTTTAGAAGGGTCTCTAAGTGGAGATGCGGGAGTGCATGTGGCCAGTGCCGTTTTGGTGCATGTCACCTGCACTGACGGCTCTCGTTCCTTTCAGTGCTGCCCGATGTTCTGCTGCTAACGGCCCTTCTCTCAGTGTGGAGGCCTTCGTGCAAGTCGTGGGTGGGTAGGTGTGTGTGTTGGAGGGTGTCCAGGCCTGGTTTTATTTTCTTTCAGTCTCTGCCTATCTGCCCCCCGTGTTGCTGAATGAAGGTAAATTCTCTGATTTTGGAGGCGAGGACTGGGTGGTCTGTCTCCACACAAGGCTGCCTCTGGCTGACACTATGTCCTTAGCACCCTGCCAGCTCAGATCAGGTTTGCAGGAAGTAGACGGATGTCGTTCAGGACTTAGAAACTGTCACGTGCCTAAGGCTGGCCCTGCCGCCCCTTCCTGGTCAGAGTGGCAAGGGACCCCAGGGCTGTAGTTGATCCTAGCCTTGGGATTAGGCAACTCCCGGGGACCCCCAGCCCCACCTGGCAATTCCCACTGAACGCTGTGCCTGGGACCATGGTCCCCTGTCATCAACTCTCTACCAGCAAGATCTGGCTGCTGACAGGCTCAGCTCTGCGCCCACAGGGACATGGTGAGCTGTGTCTCAGCCTTGGAGAGGTGCTGGCCCCTGAGCCTGTGCAGCTCTGTCCATCTTGGGCTCAGTGACAGGGTCCCTGTCCCCTCCCTAAATGGCTCATACTCCCCCCACCCTTTCCTACAAGGACCGACTTGACTGAGCACAGCCACTGCTTGCAGAGCACCTACTGTGTGCAGGCACTGTTCTTGGCATTTATGCATTGTAAGCACTAAGAGATGGGTGCTTTTATCATCCCTCAGTTTACAGATGGGGACCGTGGGACGAAGTTCAGACTCTTCACGCTGACCCTCAAGGCCGGTCACAGCTGGCTACTGCATTCTTCTCTCTCTGGCTGGTTGCCCCAGCCTGACCCCATTCTTGCTGGGCTGTTGGCTCTCCGCAGTCTCTCTCCCATAACCCCCAGTTTCCAATCTGTCCATTACTGTTGGTTCTTAGGAGGTTCCCCTCCCCCTCCTCCCAGGCCTTTGCCCTGGGAGAGCAGGGTCCTCTCTTTAAGGTTCAGTGTGGCTGACTTCTTTCTTCCTTCAGTCCCCAGGGCTGGACCCAGGGCCACAGGCAGGGCAGGGGATCCTTGACCTCTGTAGAGGGGCCTGAGCTCTGCATCTGGAGCTGCCCCGAGGCCCTAATTACGGCCCCAGTGGAGCTTCCCGGCTCCCAGGGCTGTCAGGAATAGGCGCCTTCGGTGGGGTTGTGTAGTCCTCTCCGGCAGTGCCACCCACCGCGTGACACAGGGCACATGCCTGTAAGTGAGATGCGGAAAAAGGAAAGTGACCACCTTCTCAGGTTGTCCCCAAGATCGCGTGACTGCTTGGTGTGCAGTCGCAGCCTTAATTAGGTCACTCCTGTTCCAGCCCCAGCTTCTTTCCACTGAGGGAGCCGCAGGTCCAGGCCCCTAGCAGGGCTGCTGGATTTAAGGTGGTGCCAGCCCAGAGGAAGGACACTGGAAAGTGGCCACTGGCAGGGAAGCTGTGGGTGGAGGCTCCGAAGACCCAGAGGTTGGCAGCTCAGGTGCTTTTCCTTTCTGTGCGGAGGGACGGCTGCGTCCCCGCACAGTCCAATTCCACTGGGCCTGTAGCTCCTGACCTGCCCCTCCCTCAGGGCCTCCCCCTGGCCCTTTCCCTCCCCGGCTCCTGGGCTTGGGAGTCGAGGGAGTGTGGGTCCCTACTGGGGCTGCGCCAGGCCTGACTGGGTCTGGGGGGGGGAGGGAACCCCGGGTTGTTTGGGGGCACCCGTCCCCCGAGATCCTCAGGGCTCCTGGGGATTCCCAGGCAAACTAGGTTTCCAGAGGCACCTCTGGCCCAGTTTCCCAGCCCATCAGGCCTTTTCTAGGAGGTGTTGGGAGCCAAGGGGAGACACCCCATTACTACAGCAAAGAACCACCCTTGCTCATTTCGACACCCCTGATCAGAAGAGCCCCTGTGGCCTCCCCATCGCCTCCATCAGGGTGTGCTCAGGGCGGGCGTCCCCTGGGATGCCCTTCTCCCCCTCCTTCCTGGATGGATAGCCGGTAACTCTAGATTCCCAGGTCCACTTGCTCCATTCCCTGTTCCCAAGTGAGTCCCCAGACGCCTGTACTTATCCAAACCCAGCAAAGGTGCCCCGATTTCAAAAGGACCAAGGGGAGACCCCAGGATTAGGGTCCTTCTCTTAATGAGCCAAAACTAAAAAAGTGAGCCCTTACTGATGAGCTTGCGGATAAGCTGAGAGTTTATCTGTCTTCCGGTAATCTTGGCAGCAACTGGACAAAGCCCAGAGAGCAACTCGCCCAAGGACACACAGCACAGGATGTCACCGGGGCCTTGAACCAGGGCAGTCTGACCGCAGGAGCACACCGCCAGCCCTTTTGCCCTCCACCTTCCTCGGGAGGAGCCCGGCAAGGCTCCAATTGCCCGAATCGCTCCCTGCTACGTTTGCCAGGTCAAAAGCTTTCCAAGGCTTGTCCCTCTCTACCTGCTCACTCGTGGGTTCTTGGCATCTGTGCCCGAAGCACTTAGTACGCCTGGCCTATTGACTAGTTGCCACCGGCACGTTCCTCTGGAGGGTGGTCACGGGGGCTGGCTGGCTTTGTTTCCACACTGGGTTGCTGGCATCAGTGGGAGAGTTCGTGTGGAGCTGAAACCTCCCAATCTGAGGTCTTTTCCACCCCTGGGCTACGGCAGCCATTCTGAGAGCATGAGGCGGGGGGGGGGGGGGGGGGATGGTGCTTGGTGCACCTCTGCTCTCTCTCCTTCTGAATCCGCGTGGGAGTCCCTGGCAGGTGCACTGCACTCCCGCTGCAGGCATTTGGGACAGAGAGGACTTCCCCGCGCAGCTCAAAAGCCTGGGTAGCAGCTGCCTGACTCTGCATCCCCTCTGCTGTCTTGCGGGGCCCTGAGCACACAGTGAGTGCTCTGTAGGGGTGGGGATGGCCCCTCAGCCCTGCCCTGCCTCCTTCCCTTTCTTCATGAACTTCCAGACACCATGTACAGAACTATAGGAGGCTGTGGCTGGGGAGACCCAACTGGTCTCCTGCAGCCTGTAAAGATGTTGGCCTCTTACCAGAAAAAGAAGGATATTTCCCAGGAGCGAGTCCCCGCAGCACTGGCTGTGCACAGGACAGGTGAAGCTGGCTCTCGCCGGCACCCAGTACGACTCCCAGCTCACCTTCTCTCCCTGCATCTCTCCACGGCGAGGACTACTGCATGCCCCCCAACCGCTCACTCCACCCCCCCCACTGCCCCCCTAAATCCATCCTGCACATCGAGCTGGCGGGTCTTCCTGAAACGGCCATCTGATGTCACTTCTCTGCGTCACACTCTTTGCAGGTTGCCCCTCTTACCCATAAGAAGACACAGCTCTCCCAGAACGCCTTGCGGGAGCTGGCCCCCTCCCCCATTCTGGGACACCCCGGCACCTCTGGACTGCACTGGCGACAGGGGCTCCCTCCCAGGCTCTGCACACTCACTCCTGTTAGAGCCAGCTCTGCTCCGGCCTTATCACAGCTCAACTGTCTGTACATCTGCCTCCCGCTGGGACTGGTCTTTGTGCTTTTCTTGTGCTCTGGAGAGGCCCCAGGTAGATGTGAGCCAGGTGACTCGAAGAGCCAGGCGTTGATCCCGCAAAGGCGGCTGGGAGCAGCGTGACTGGAAATCAGACTCTGGGCTCCAGCTTTTGTACTTCACTCCTCAGAGTCCCCCTTCCTCGGACCCTGCTTTCTCGTACTTTGCGTGCAGTTGTAACACACTTGGAGATGTGGTTTCTCAGTCTGCAGCAAATCAGAAGGAAGGGAGGGAGGGAAGGAGGAGGGGAGGGAGGGAGAGAGGGAGGGAGAGAGGGAGGGAGAGAGGGAGGGACAAAGAAAGGGCAGATAATTTGACAGCTAAGGGGGACCTACACAGAAGACAGGAAACCAGGACCTCAGAGAAGGGGCAGGCAGGGAAGCACGGAGGAAAAACAGTCCTGTGGGCTCGGGGGACCCTGAGGCTCAGCTGCATCGGCACAGTTAGAGACACCCACGGGAGAAGCAGGAAAGCCCCAGGAAGGGCTACCTGCTCTGGGGATAGTCTGGCACAGCGCCCTCCTCCTACTTGGAGGAGCCTCTGGGCAACACGGGGAGTCTTGTGAAAATGCAGGTTCTGATTCAGCAGGTCCGGGAAGGGACCTGAAATTCTGCGTTTCGAATAATCCTGGATGACCTGATGCTGCCGGTCTGGGGGCCACACTCTGAGTGGCCGCCTGTCGGAAAAGGCAGTGCATGTTTCCCATATAAGGCCTTTCTGGAGAAAAACCGGTGTGTTTCCATGTTCTGGGTCTCTGAGGTGTAGGCGGCTACCCCCAACACTCAGAGTAAGGCATTTTCTGGGGCAAATCCTCCTGAGAACCCCCCTACCCCCTGGGGATCCCTGGGGAGTTTCTGATGGCTGAGTTTCAGGCAGACAAAGGCTGGCCTGCTTCTTTCTTCCTTGATAGCAGGATTATTCTGGGGAGGTGAAAACCAAGAAAACCCAGGGGCTCGGCACAGTGGAGCGAGAGGGCGAGCCATTCATGGACCAGCACTGGGCGGACATTGGAAACCAGCCCCCGAGCCCTTGCTGCTGTCTCCTTACTGGCAGGCCTTTGGTGGGGTGAGGATTAGGGGTCACCTGGGCCCCTCTGGCCAGGCCAGGGGCTTTCCCAGGTCATAGGCACTCGGGGCGGTGGGCCCAGTGTTCAGGGGTCTCAGCCCGTCCTGCCTCTACCTACCCCGTTCCCCTGACCAGCGATGACCTCCATCAGTTGAGTTGGGAAGCCTTCTCAAGTGAGCCCTCGGAAGACAGAGGTGATGCTCTCGTACAGGACAGGCGGGGCGATGAGAGTCACTCATCAAGGGCTTCCTGCAAATTCAGCCGGAGGGGCCACAGCAGCCTGTGGATTTGGGTTTCCCCCAGATCGTTAAAGATGGTAGAGGCTGCTTGAGGCCAGTGCGTGTGGGCAGCTCTTCAGAGCAGCAGCCCTGGAAGTTGTCTGCTTCCTCTTCACGGCTGCAGACAGGTCCTACTTTTAAATATAGCTCCCTCCCACTGCTTGCTTACTGGGTGCCGGGGGCCAGTGCTGGCGTGTTATCTCCTGTTGGCCCCTCTACAGCTCTGCAAGGCCCAGACAGCTCAGTTATAGTCAGCCTGCAGTGGGCTCGGCAGCCTGTCTCTCCCAAATGAACGGCGGGGCTGGCTTTGCACCCAGGCCTGTGTCTGCAGGGCCATGTGCAGTGCTGAGGGAACTGGAATCTCCCCCTAACAGATCCTGGAGATTAGGAAGATGAAGGGAATGAGGACATTTTAAAGCAAAAACATGGAAAAAGCTCCCCAATCCAGAGGAGGGCTAGAAGGAAGCCCTAGGAAACAAACAAGGATGAGGGGTCTTGGAGTTATGAGTGAGGTTTCTTGTTTTTTGTTTTTTTAATATCCTGGATTGCCTTTAACTAGAAAAATCTTGGTTGAAGTTTAAATTATAGAAAAAAACTGGTACAGGGAGAGCTAAGATGTTGGTAGGGGGAGGAGCCAGGGGCTTAAGGGAACTCCAATGAGCCTGCAAGCATTTGAAAGATGTAAACTACTGGGAGGCGGGGAAAGGAAATATTTTGATGGTTCGAAGCAGGGGAAGAGCGATGCAGCTTAGGCCAGGTTTGTGGGGAGAAGGAGAGCCCCAGATGAGCCGAGGGCTGGAGCTCCCTCCCGGACTCCCCTGGGGCCTGGTCCCACACCTAGTGGGTGGCCCTGCCAGCTGAGCAGTGCAGGTGGGCCCGACCTGGGCAGGTTCTTCTAGGTGCTGCTCCCTTTCCACGGGGCTGGATTCCAAATTGCAAGGCACGTGATGGGATGTTCGTGGAGGGACTGGAAGCAAAGGAGGTTTCCAGAATGAGGAAAGCAAATCCGACCGCATTCGTCTCTCCCACGGGCCCAGAAGTTTGGCGTAAGGTCACCTGTTCGCAGATGGCCTTGTCTCAGGGGGTCCTCACGATGCAGTTACTTGAGGAGAGGGGCTCTGAGCAGGTTGAGGGTGAACGCTTTGCCCCCGGTCCAGCCTTGGGGGCCTCTGCCAGGGGTCCTCACCTCCAGCTTCCTTCAAGCGCACCCACAGTGGAATGCGTTGCTGAAGTTGTCCTACAACTTGCAGAAGGGCCTTTATCCGTTTAACGCCTTGCTTCCCCAGGACACCTCTCTGCCTCAGCTTTGGCTGGCTTGTCTCTGTCAACTGTCACTGGAGGGGCCACGCTGGCATCCTATAAGGACTGACCTGCTATCAAGTCTTCCTTCCCCCAAACCTACAACTGGTGGCGGTGCTGCCCAGTCCTGCGGTCGGGCGGTGGGCTTGGGCATCAAGTGGGGATGCCCCGGGGCTAACCTCGCTGGCTGGGCCTAGTGACCTTTGGTTGGTTGGCCTAGGCGGGCTTGGTTTCTTCGTCAGCCTGACGGTGTGACGTTCCTTAAAGGAGTGCTGGAGGGTGAAAGCAGATCAAATCTATTTGAAGGGCTGTGTTGGTGAGACTGTTTCTTCAAATGTTTGGGAGACATCGGTATTCTTTCGGGCAAAAATGGATAATTTTGCGTATGTGGGCAGCTGGCGATACCGCGCTCCGAGACCAGAATTGGAATCTACACACGTGTGGGGCTCAGCAACATGACTCCTATTATTTCTGCCAAAGTCGTCAGATATAAATTGTAAAATGTGTGAATCGCACAGTTAACTACTGGTCTGTTTGTTGGGACATCATGTACGCGCCCTCTCCATCCCCGGGCTCCCCACTGAGTCAAGGGGCACATAGTGGGAGCTTCGTTCGTGGTCGTTCCTGCCTTCCCTGTTCCCACGTGAAGCCAGGCACCCGCCTGAAAGCCCCCGGTTGGTTCTGAGCCACAGCAATTGGCTTCACTGCACCCCTCAGCTTTGACGACCTGTCAGATGGGGTGACTCGTTACCACCTCACGGCACTGCTGAGTTAAATCAGGTGATTTAGCACAGCCTGGCACTTAGTGAGCACTCAATAAACAGTAAACGCGGGCGGCTATTATGAATTCTTCATAGGACTGTCATAAAGATGAAAGGGTTAGTGTATGAGACAGTGTGTTGTGAACTGCAAAGCAGGCTAGCTGTAGTTATTAGGGGCTTTGAATTCCATTGTGTGCGCGGGGCGCACATGGTAGTTGGATGCTTCGAGAGGAGCAGGTGAAACAGTAAGTTGATGAGGGGGACCTGGGAGGTTTTTCCTGCCTGTCTTGCATATGCGGGCCCTGAGGGAAGTGGCTGTGGGCAAAGCCTCGGAGACGGTCACTTTGGAGAGGGAAGGATGCACTTCTGGATTACAAATCCCAGTGGCATGGGGAGGGGCGAGGACACCGCTGACGTGGTCAATGTATGGTCCTCCCAGGACTTAACTATGGGCTTGGCTGGTGCTTCGGGCAGGAACAAAGGGACGCAGTCTTTGCTGAGTCCCTGGGAGTCGAGGCAGCGGCTGACTCGTGACCCCTTTCTTTCCTGCCCTCTTGCCTTGGAGACGTCCCCTCTCAGTCCGCACACTGGCTTTATTCCTGTGCCAATCTGGTGCTCCTGGCAGGACGCCTGGCCCTTTCTTTCTTTTTAAAATGTATTTTTATTTACTTTTGACTGCATTGAGTGGTCGTTGCTGCGAGCGGGCTTTCTCGAGTTGTGGAGAGCGGGGGCTACTCTTTTGTTTGTTTGTTTTTTAAGAAATAAATTTATTTATTTATTTATTGGCTGCGTCGGGTCTTCGCTGCTGCACGCGGGCTTTCTCTAGTTGCGGTGAGCAGGGGCTACTCGTCATTGCAGTGCGCGGGCTTCTCGTTGCAGTGGCCTCTCCCGTCGCGGAGCACGGGCTCCAGGTGCACGGGCCTGCGCAGCTGTGGCGCACGGGCTCAGTCGTTGTGGCTCGCGGGCTCTAGAGCGCAGGCTCAGTAGTTGTGGCGCACGGGCTTAGCTGCTCCGCGGCACGTGGGATCTTCCCGGACCAGGGCTCGAACCCATGTCCCCTGCGTTGGCAGGCAGATTCTTAACCACTGCGCCACCAGGGAAGTCCCCTGGTCCTTTCTTCCGTCTGGGATTTGCCCACCGAGGTGGTGTGCTTTTGCTCGCAGGCACATGGTTACCGAAGTTGTCAAACCAAAATTTCCTGCCTAGTGAAAAAAATTGGAATTCCTTTAACCTGTCACCCAGACTTTGCCAAGGCCCTTTCTCACATATTTGTCCTCTTTCTTAGGCCTGGGGAATGTTTCCGGCTTGAGGGTCTAAAAGAGGTTTTCCAACCCTTCTTGACTCTTCTCAGTTAGAACCCCAGGGAAATGCCAGGGATAAGGCCTCCGAGCCCCTCTCTGCCGTGACCCCATCTTGACTGCCGTTCGTGCTGAGGAGGCTGCGGTAGCTGTGTTCCTGCCCCTGCTGGCTGAGGACAAATTCCTGCCTTGTTCCCTGACCTTTTCTTATCTTTGCCCCAATTCATCTCCTGTTCCTGGGGCCCCCTCCCCTCTCTTTACCCCTGAGCTTTTCAGCTGCTCTCGTCCTCCCTTCACGTTCCTTCCTTTCTTCTCTGCGTTCAGACCCCAGACCTCTGCCTTTGCTCGGAAAGATCCACATCTCGAATGCATCCCTGTTCGTGGCTTCAGTCTCCTCTGCAAACGTCGCAGGAGCGTGCACTGTATGCTGAGCAGCGAGCAGAGGACATTCATTCACAATCTCGGCCTGGAGGGGAACATAAGGGCCGTTTAACGGGCTGCCTTCCTAAGGTAGAACCGCCCTGAGGGGTGCTTCCCAAAGTGTTTTCCTTGGAACACTCGATTGCTTAGATGTGCCTCCTCCAGTGGAAAATCCCTGAACACAGAGGTGGTGTGGTCGGATGAGTCTGGGTGCTGTTTCCCTCTAGTAGGTTTCGGACACGTGACCATATGGAAGGCTCTGGAAAGTTCCACGCTAAAGAAGCTTGTTTACTTTGACTAGGACTCCCTGTAACAGAGACGGTCCCTCCGGCCTGTTTGTAAGAGCTCTTCTCACCTCAGGTCTTGTGTTAGCTGTTTTTTGCCAGGAAGGTCTTCCTTGTGCTTGGCTAATACCCGTCTCTGTCATGTCCACACACAGAGCCCAGTTCTGGCCGTCACCAGCTCGCTGAGATCCTTTGGGCCTAGATTCTGTCCCAGCTTTGTGTCACCAGCAAATTTTTTTTTTTTTTTTTTTTTTGAAGTACGCGGGTCTCTCACTGCTGTGGCCTCTCCCGTTGCGGAGCACAGGCTCCGGACGCACAGGCTCAGCGGCCATGGCTCATGGGCCTAGCCGCTCCGCGACATGTGGGATCTTCCCGGACCGGGGCACGAACCCGTGTCCCCTGCATCGGCAGGCGGATTCTCAACTGCGCCACCAGGGAAGCCCTCACCAGCAAATCTGACAGTCAGCACTCTTCCTAGGTGGCCCTACACCTAACAGGCAAGCTGCTGAAGTGTATGGGCCTCTACTCCTGTCTGTCGTTCCCCCAGAAGCCTAGTAGAGGGGGCTTGCTGACTCTGGTAGAGATAATAGGTCAGTCATCATAGTTTTCTGCTGGACCAGCTTGAGAACCCTGTTTCAAAAGCAAATGAGCAGGGCTTCCCTGGTGGCGCAGAGGTTGAGAGTCCGCCTGCCGATGCAGGGGACGCGGGTTCGTGCCCCGGTCCGGGAAGATCCCACGTGCCACGGAGCGGCTGGGCCCGTGAGCCACGGCCGCTGAGCCTGTGCATCTGGAGCCTGTGCTCCGCAACGGGAGAGGCCACAACGGTGAGAGGGCCGTGTACCACAAAAAAAAAAAAAAAAAAAAAAAAAAAAAAAGCAAATGAGCATATGACCTAGCAATCCTACTCTTGGTTATATATCCAAGGGGGATGAAAACAAATGTCCACACAAAAACTTGTATGTGAGTATTCATAGCAGCATTATTCATCACAGCCATAAGTAGAAACAACATGAACATCTATCAGCAGGTGAATGGATAAACAAAATATGGTGTATTTATACAAGAGAATTTTATTCAGCGATGAATAAAAAGAGTAAAGTACTGATTGACATGTGCTACAAGCTGGGTGAACTTTGCAAACATTATGTTAAGTGAAAGAAGCCAGACACAGAAGGTCGCGTATCATATGATACCATGTATATGAAGTGTCCAGAATAGGCAAAACCATAGAGGCAGAAAGCAAGCTAGTAGTTGCTAGGGGCTGGGGAGGGGGGTTTGAGGAACGACTGCTACAGGGCATGGATTTCTTTTTGGGGTGATGCAAATGTTGAGGAGTTAGATAGTGATGTTGGCTGCACAACCTTGTGAATATGCTAAAAATCACTGAGCTGTGCAATTTTAAAAGAGTGAATGTTATGGTACGTAAAGTATATCTCAATAAAGCTGTTCTTTTAAAAAGAAGTGGGGACTTGTCTGGCGGTCCAGTGGTTAAGACTCCACGCTTCCACTGCAGGGGGCATGGGTTCGATCCCTGGTCGGGGAACTAAGCTCCCGCATGCTGTGCGGCACGGCCAGAAAAAGAAAAAACCAAAAAAAAATCCGTAAAAAGAAGTGAAAAAACCAAGTAAATGAGGCCAATCCTCGAATCACTTTTAGGGGACCCCTGGCAACCATTGCTTCCTCTTTTAAGTGCCATCCCTTGATAATACTTGATGCTGGGCTGGTCCATCTGTCATTCATACCCTACGCCCGCTTCCTGGAAACCACCCTGGAGCACCTGTCCTGTCCTTCAGGGTCCTCAGAGTTCACCAGCAGGATTCCAGGGGTACCGTCTGTGTCCTTTAGCATCCTGCAGCGTGATGCTTCCCGGCAGGGAGGGAGTGGGAGCGCAGACCTGCCTGAAGGAAGTGGCGTCTGCTGAGGCACAGAGGGCAGACGTGTGCTGCCAGCGATCAGAGGAAGAAGGGGAGGCTCCCCAGCTCCAGGGGACGGAAAAGGCCACCGAGGAGGGTGGGTGGAGGTACGTTCTGGGTGGGAGGAATGAGTCGGCCACTGTGGCTGGAGCAGGGCACACTGAGGAGTACTGGGCCTCCTCTCCAGCATGACCACATGGGCCTCAAAATACCACCAGCCCACAGGCTTCGATTTCTGGCTGCCCACAGGCTACATTTCTTGGCGGCTGGTACGGTGGTTCCTAACAATGGTGGTTTCTTTTGGGGAGCTGGGGCTGGGGGGTGATAGACAGCGAGGAAGCCTGTTTTGTTTGTTTGTTCATGTATTTGATTTTTACGTTTACCCTCTTAACCTAAGTGTTGAGATCAGTGTACGTTCACATTCTCGTGTAACCCTCACCACCGCCCATCTCCAGGACCTTTTCCTCATCCCAAACTGAAACTGGAACCCGTGAAATAATAACCCCCTCCACCCGCCGCTTCCCCTGGTCCCTGGTAACTACTTTCTCTCTCTATGAATTCTAGACACCTCATATAAGTGGAATTATGCAGCGTTTGTCCTTTTGCGACTGGCTTATTTCAACCTTAGCATAATGTTGGCAGTGTTTATCCGTGTTGTAGCATGTATTAGAATTTCATTTTTTAAATGGCGAATAATATTCTATTGTGTAAATATATGATATCCCACTGTATGGATATATCTCATTTTGTTTAACTGTTCATCTGTCAGTGGACACTCAGTTGTTTCTGCCTTTGGGCTATTATGAATGGATTTGTTTCTTAAAGCATGACGTTCATACCTGAGCAACAAGTGATCTCTGAGGAGCAGAATATGGGATGGACTTGACGGGAGAAGAGCCAGCGAGTCTGTGAGGAAGCTCCACAATAGCCCAAGTGTATAGCGAAGCGCGGGGGAGTGGAGTGACTGGAGTAGAAGTACAGAAGGCTGAGGAGGGCTCCACGGGGCTGACCAGGCACTCGGGCGTAGAGGGCAGGGCCAGGACCCCTGCCATGGCGAGGCTGGGGTCGTTTCCTGCAGGTGGCTGGGGGCTGGGGGGACATCTGGGGGGACAGCCAGCAGAGGTGCTGGCTCTGTGTCGAAACTCGGCCAGCAGGGCAGAGCCACCACCCCGCTCATCTGTGACACATAGGTGTGACCGTTCAGACCTGGAGACTAGATCGTGAGCCAGAGGGCTAAGCATGAAACCGCAGTGCTGGGGCCAGGCCTGACTCACAGCCCAGCACCAGGGCGGGAAGCAGTTTCCAGAGACAGGAGACCAGAGGACGAGAGGAGGGGTTGGTGGAACTGGGGGCAGTGGAGACCCCAGGGGCCAGTGACCAAGGGAAGGCTTCCAGAACTGTCAGTTGCTCCACGTAATAGAGTGGGTGCACGGGGCGCCCTGCAGCAGCTATTCTATCGTCCAGCGTCAGGAGGTTCAGTTGAGGTTCGTTGACCCAGGTAGACGAGCATGTTTTTCATCCTCAAGAAACTTATGGCCTAATTAAGGAGTTGAAAGACATGAAAACACTCCTGCAGTACAAGACCCACTTTGAGTCATATCCCGCAGAGCCCCAGAGGTGTTGGAGGAGAGAGAGGGGACCCTTCCAATGCAGTGACCCGGGTGGCACTGCAAGGCAGGAGCCTTTTGAGTCATTTTTCAGTAAATAAGGCCAAAAGCGTTACACATTTGGTAGATTAACACCAAAGTGTCCTTTGGTCCTGGCCATGGCCATCCCTCACCAGCGCCCTGCCTTTGACCTACAGATATGACGCCGGAAGGGATGGCTTCATTGACCTGATGGAGCTGAAGCTGATGATGGAGAAGCTGGGGGCCCCCCAGACCCACCTGGGCCTGAAGAGCATGATCAAGGAGGTGGACGAGGACTTCGACGGCAAACTCAGCTTCCATGAGGTACCTGCGGCCTGCGGGCCCTGAGCCCCTGGAGGTTGGGTGGGGGGTGGGGTGGCCCTGAGAGGACTCGCAGATTTACCATCCCCTGGAGTGCAAATAGCGTTGGCCTCTCTTGAGTGCTGCTTGGATATTTAACCTAGAGTTCTGCCTTTTCAAATAAATGTAAGGAGCTAGTGAGCCGCAGTGCTGGCATGAAAAAATGCTCAGCAAGCACACTGAAAGTCAGCGTGGGTAAGATAAGCTCATCTGGCTAAAATGGTAAAAGTACTGAGAAATCTGGAGGGATGTTCACCAAAATATTCATTGTGGACGTTGGTGGGTGCAAAGTGTTGGAGGCTTTATAATTTTATACTTAAAAAATATATTCAAACTGTTAATTTTATAAGAAGCATTTTAAAATAGTAAAAAAAGAAAGAAAGAAAGAAAAAAGAAATTATACAAAGGGTCTTACTCTGTGCCCATGGACCTTCCGCTCCAAACAGGTCCAAGGATGGGTTTTTTGGATCTTTGAAACCCTGAAATTGTGTTCGTACAGATATCTTCCTGGAAGAGCACATGGAGTCGCCTGAGCCCCCGATGGATGAAAACCTCAGCCATTTTCATTCTGGGGAATAAGTCTCAAGGCCATTGGGTTTCTTCCATGGCACGGATGCAGCTCCACAAGGAAGGGAATTCCATGTTTTGTGTGTTTGAGTCTTGTGGAAAGGTTTTTAGATATGTCAGTGACCTGTTATTAGCATAACTTTAGCGACACCATCCAGGCTAAAGGCTTGGACATTAGCCCAGCTGCCGTGGTCTCATTTTCAGTCGTGTCTCTTTTGGGGCCCTTGGGGGTTGAGAGGACTGTTCTTGTCTCCTGGTGTTTAACCTTGGTTATTGCAGAAAGAGTGAAGTGCAGGCATCCTGGTTTCTGAGAGTGAGAACTTTAGCCAAATACAGGTCATCTTTCCAGGCTAGATAGGGCCTTTGGATGCTCTTCCTGGGGTGTCTCTGCAGCTGACCTGGCAACCATGAGTCCCTTCCCAGCTGGCCTTGCCTCTCACTGCCCACACATCAACGCCAGAATCTCCCATCTCATCCTCCCCTGAACTGGCAGATGTGGGGATGGATCACGTAAACCTGTGTTGGGCACAGCCCTCAGGAGAATCTGGTACCAGAATTCTCATTTCAAGGCTAAGGAGCTAGAAGACCAAAAGGGTCAGCACTTGCCTGCAATCAGGTCCCAGCTCAGGGCTGGGCCAGGCTTACAGCCTTCCCCCATCATTTACCACATTCAACTTCCCAGCTGCCTCTCTGTCTCCCTCGCCTCTCATTTGGTTCCTTTGTATCATTCATACATCGTGCTGGGCATTGGCTCTTTCCGATCTGGGTACCCCTGGAGTATAGAAGGTAAAGGATCATGCCTTGGTGAAGCTTTGGAGGCAAGGTTGGGGAAAGAACTTCTACGGTAAAGTTGTGACCTCTGGAGAACAGAAACCGAGGGTGCTTAGAAAGTCTGTGCAAGTCAGCAACTGAGCTAAGACACAATCCCTCCCCCTGTTTTACCCAGGAACCACCCAAATGTGCCCCTCTCTGCATCCAAGATGCTCAGTTAGCTTTTGGTTAGCTGCTGGCTTGGCCATTTCGCCCAGACGGTGGACATCAGAGGCTTGGACATCTCCAAAGGGCTTTGTTGTGGGTCCTCAACCTGCCTACAGGCCTACAGTGACATTCACATTCAGTCTTTCGTCAGTTCAGAGCCCCACTGTGGTCCCAGCTCTAGGAGCTGTACCCAGAGGTACAGGATTTGGACGTATAGATGCATTTGCCATTAATACTCCGCAGTCTAACCTCCTGCTCTTAGTATTTCACTCTGCTGGTTTCTGCACATGTTGTAAGCCACTAGTGGGCCGATGCTGTGTTTGTGTGATGAAAAGAGGCTTACAGCCCGACCTCCATCTTCCACACAGAGCTGCATACCTGGAGCAAGTTATTTTACTTCTCAGCTTCAGTTTTTCTGTCCTTAAAATAGGGCTGTTAATAGCTTTTGCTCAGGACTGTTTCGAGAACCAAATTCTCTTTCTATGCCTCCATCATTAAGAACTCTTTTCTTTGTTTGTTTTTTGCGGTACACGGGCCTCTCACTGTTGTGGCCTCTCCCGTTGCGGAGCAAAGGCCCTGGACGCACAGGCTCAGCGGCCATGGCTCACGGGCCCAGCCGCTCCACGGCATGTGGGATCTTCCCGGACCGGGGCACGAACCCGCGTCCCCTGCATCAGCAGGCGGCGGACTCTCAACCACTGCGCCACCAGGGAAGCCCAGTTAGAACTCTTGATTGCAAGTGAGGGAAAGAGAATGCTAGCTAATTTAAACAAGAAAAGAACAAACAACTATTGGCTTACATACCTGGGAGAGGAAGAAGTGGAAGTGCTTCAGTCACAAGTAATCCAGGGTCTTCCTCTTGCCGTATCTTGAATGTGTTTTTTTCTGTGTCCACCTCATCTTTTCTTTCCAAATAGGGTGTTGTCCCTGGCATATGACAAGATGGCTGCTGGCAGCTCCAGTCTACATTGTCCCAGGGGATAGAGGGCTTCTTTATCCCAGAGTCCCTACCAGTCTCAGGAGAAGGCTTCTGATTGGCCCTAATAGGGATACATGCCCACCTCCTGGACCAGTCATTGAATCCAGGGTACTGTGATTGGCTAGATCCAGGTTATGTGCCATGAGGCACCCCAGTCAACAGCTCCACCATCATCACAGGTGTCCTCATGATCTGGCACTTAGTAGGTGCTTGGTGAGTTTGTATTCCCTTTCTTTTTCTTTGGATTAACTCAACTGAAGTGAGTTACATCTAAATATAAGCTACTTTCCCCCAACATACAAGGAAATCGATCTTTCTTTTAAACCATTTCTCTTCCAATTATGAAAATAATATATGCACACGAGGGGCATTTTAGAAGATGGCATATATGGAACCATTAAAAATGATGATGTATCCAATAGCACAGTGTTTGATGACCAGAGAACACACGTTGACAATGTAAAAAGCAGGCACAAAAGCAGATTTCCAAACTGTATATAAAATATAATTGTTTAGGGCCTCGCTGGTGGTGCGGTGGTTAAGAATCCACCTGTCTGTGCAGGAGACACGGGTTCAAGCCCTGGTCCGGGAAGATCCCACATGCCACGGAGCAACTAAGCCCGTGCACCACAACTACTGAACCTGCGCTCTAGAGCCTACGAGCCACAACTACTGAAGCCCGCGTGCCTAGAGTCCATGGCTCTGCAACAAGAGAAGCCACCACAATGAGAAGCCCGCGCACCGCAACAAAGAGTAGCCTCCACTCTCCACAACTAGAGAGAGGTTGCATGCAGCAACGAAGACCCAACGCAGCCAAAAATAAATAAATAAATATTTTTAAAAGGAAGTAATCATTAAAATAAACAAATGAATTTTTAAAATAAAATATAATTGTTTGCATTTATGGTTAATGCACATGTACAGACGTGTAGAAGAAGTCATAAGGATGGACCAGAGTTAGCAGTTCTATGTCCATAACTAGGGATCTAGAATCCTATTCCAGGCACTCACCACCTCATTCTCCTTTGGAGGCAGACAGCAAGGCCTTAATATCCTCCCCTCTTTTTCTTATAGTCCTTACTGATTCCATTACACCTGTCTCAATGCGAATTGCTCCAAGACCAGATGTGTGGTAGTTTTGTACAAAGGCTGGATAAGGGTTTTACTAGATTACATGTTAGTACTGAGAACTGTAGGTCCTGTTTTCTCCTCCCACCTTACCCTCTCTGCGGTGAGTCCCTGGCAGCCCTGGCTGTACTGGGTTGCACCCCTGCCTGTTCATGGTTGATTGGTCCATGGATGGATCTCTGGCTAGACTAGGTCAGTTGGATTCCCTATCTGGAAATTTGAAACTGGGGCTGAAGTACTGCATGTTGGCTGTGCAGGTGGCTCTTCCCGTAAGAATAACTCAATGTGGGGCAGCCATTTTCTCCCACGTGGTCCAGACACAAGAGCTCAAGAGGGAATGTAGCCTCCAATCCTGAGAACATTGCCTCTCCCTGTTCCAGCCCTCTTCCAGGTCACTGTATTTTACCCTTGGGTTTTTGAGACATCCTTTTTGTATAATGAATACCTCCTTTTTACTTAAGCCAACAAGTGTGTTTCTGTCACTTGCCATCTAAGAGCTCTAACTAATGTGGGGAAGTGTTTGCATCATCAATCAGAGCCATGAAATTTAAGATTTCCTTAAATATGGGACTTCCCTGGCGGTCCAGTGGTTAAGACTTCGCCTTCCAGTGCAGGGGGTGCAGGTTTGATACCTGGTCCGGGAGCTAAGATCCCACATGCCTTGCGGCCAAAAAAACCCCAAACATAAAACAGGAGCAATATTGTAACAGATTCAATAAAGACATTAAAAATGGTCCACATCAAAAAAATCTTTATACAAATTCAATCAGGGCTTCCCTGGTGGCGCAGTGGTTGAGAGTCCGCCTGCCGATGCAGGGGACACGGGTTCGTGCCCCGGTCTGGGAAGATCCCACATGCCGCGGAGCGGCTGGGCCCGTGAGCCATGGCCGCTGAGCCTGCGCGTCCGGAGCCTGTGCTCCGCAACGGGAGAGGCCACAACAGTGAGAGGCCCGCGTACCGCAAAAAAAAAAAAAAAAAAAAATTCAATCAAAAACAATTTCCTTCAATTTATCAGAAGCATTTGACAGCTTGTGTCTGGAACTGCTTTTTAGCTCTGTTAGTTCTGTTTCTTTGTTTTCTGCTTCTCCATCCCTCCCCCCTCTTTGCTCGGAGTCACAGCTAGGACACTTTCCAATTCTCTACAACATACCAGTCTTTGTGGACTATAAATAGGAAGACAAACAAGGCTGCGCAGCTGGAGAAATTGTCATTCAGGGGTTGGTGATTGTCATACATTAAATGGGAACGTCTGGCATGCTTTAGGGAGGGCTGAACATTTTCAGGTAGAGCTGGATTTTTTTTTTTCTTCTTCTTTAACTGGCTGGGACCGGGGGGACCCCTAAAGTTAGGACAGAGCTGCTGGTGGTCATCCGCTGAGCTGACAGAGTGGGTTTGAGCACACGTGGCCGGGACCCTTGAGGAATACTTTAAGTCCTCCTGTAAACACCAACATTGTCATCTCCGCTGCAGACGTGAGACAAATGAGTTTCAGAGATGAAGAGACACCCCCTCCCCGTCAGGTCACTTGGACTGCTGCTAGGCTGGGGGCAGTGCTCCATCTTTCCTAAGCTGCCTCCCTGGTATGGAGGGGCTATCTGTTTTGTGTTTACCGTATGGAGCATTGGGGAGGGGGGTGGCTTCTGTAACTAGGTGCTTTAAGGATGGGCAGGTACTGACGGGTGGATGGGTATTTTACTCCTTCTCTCTGCCCGAGGCTCACGTGGCAGCGCTGAAGTCCTGGCTGCTTCAGTCTCTTCCGTGAGAGCCCTACCACAACTGTCCCCCCTGCCGCCTGTCCCCCATCCTATTCTTGGGGGGGGCCTCACCTCCTTCAGTAGGCTTGATTTCCAAGGCTTCTTTGGAGCCAATGTTCTGGCTCGGATAATCTGCAGCAAACTGAGTCTCTGCCGGCCTCTAGTGAGAGAGTTTGAAGCTGCAGGTGGGTGAACGTGGTGTTTCTGTAGAGTCAAGCATGCCCATGGTGGCCTCCGTGAAGCTGCAAGTCCTGGAACATCTTGCTTCACCGCTTGCTTTGTATTTGGCGATGTCCACAGTGGAGTTAGGACCCCTGAAGCAAGAATTACGAAGAAAGGCTTGCTGGCAAGGCATTTTGGGGTGGTGGTGGTGGAAGCCGAGACTTTCACTTAATGAAACACGCTCCCCTCTAGGGATTAAGAGCGTTGGCAGTAAAAGACACAAGTTGCAATTTGGAAAAAGCGTGCTGAAGTTGTCTTACCTCTCACTCTGCTTTAGCTAATGTTCTTTCCTCTTGGGGAAGACAATCTTTAGAGGAGATGGTCATTAAAAAAAAACCCCTGAAAACGGAAATTTCACACATATTTTAGGCACTTGAAAACCTGGAGGAGCCTCTTTCTGGGATGACTTGGAATACATCAATTTTTATTCTTTCTAGATGGAAAAATAAATTATGGAAGCTAGATAGAAGATGTCTGATAGATAAATTCACAAAAATTTTTTGAAGAAGAGAAGTAAAAAGCCATAAAACTTCCTTGAGGGTGATGGAAGGATGTGCAGGTGGGGGGGTCAGAGACAGCTCTTTCAGGTTGGCCTATTTATTTATTTAAAAATTTATTTTGCAGAGGTCTTAGTACAAATTGGCTTTAAAGAGAAATTCATTCAGGTCACATTTTGAATCTGGAGGAAGGGGGTGGATTATTCAATAAATGATGTGGGGATTACTAGCTAACCATTTGGAAGAAAATAAAGTTAATGATAAACTTCACATGACAGATCAGAATAAATTTGAGATGAAATATTTACACTTTTTAAAAAGTCATAAAGGCAGTAGACAAAAACACAAGCAATTGTTTCTGTAACCTTGGTGGCAAGGAAGGATTTTCTAAGCATAAGATTGGTGAGAGAAAAGGAAAAATTGATGATTTTTTTTTTTTTTTTTTTCCTTCGGTACATGGGCCTCTCACTGCCGTGGCCTCTCCCGTTGCGGAGCACAGGCTCCGGACGCGCAGGCTCAGCGGCCACGGCTCACGGGCCCAGCCGCTCCGCGGCACGTGGGATCTTCCCGGACCGGGGCACGAACCTGTGTCCCCCTGCATCAGCAGGTGGATTCTCAACCACTGCGCCACCAGGGAAGCCCAAATGGATAATTTTGGAAAAAATTTTTCTGTAAACAAAATTGAAAGGGAAGTGACAGAGCTAATGTATTTGAAACATAAAGTATTTGGAACAAGGTTCTATAAAGATCTCTTAGAGAACACCAAAAAGGGTAAATAATCTAATGCCAAAAATGGGACACAAATGGAAAATAGGAATGGTTCAAAAATGTCAGAAATATTGAATCATTTAGTTTTAAGAAATAGTACATACAGGTCTACTGGATTTTTTCTTTCATGGCTGTTAACTAGGATGCTGCCACTTTTTTGCTTTTACAGACAATGCTTCTTAAACTATTATGTAAATGGTTCTAAAGGATAGATTCCCAGCAGTGGAATTAATGATTGGTAGGGTGAAAACATTTGATCTTTTGTAAATATTTCCAAAGTGCCCTCCAAAATTTTTCATTCAAGTTATACGCCCATCAACTCGATATAAGGGTGCCCATTCCCCTACATCCTTGTGGAAAAATAGGCAGGTTTGGTTTCTGTCTTTCTTTCTTTTTTTTTTTTTTTTTTTTTTGGCATGGGTCATGTGGGATCTTAGTTCCTGGAACAGGGTTCGAACCCATGCCCCCCGCAGTGGAAGGGCAGAGTCTTAACCTCTGGACCATCAGGGAATTCCGCATGTTTTCAGCTTTGACAAAACAATTTGTCACACGGACACATATACACCCCTTCCAATAGGCTTGGCTATAATGACCCTAGCTCAGGCCAGAGGGGGTTGTTGCGAATCTCTCGGCGCTGCTGACTTTGCCCCTAATCGACCTTCCCCTGTAGTTCCTGCTCATATTCCACAAGGCCGCAGCGGGGGAACTGCAGGAGGACAGCGGGCTGATGGCGCTGGCCAAGCTTTCTGAGATCAATGTTGCCCTGAAGGGCGTCAAAGGTGCCAAGGACTTCTTTGAAGCCAAGGTAGGTGCCTCCTTGCTGTGCGGGGCAATCCCTCCCTCTGCACATCCTGCCCAGCAGGAGCTCCCAGCCGGCGAGCAGCTCATCCGCTCCCTCAGGACGAGCGAAACAGCAAGCGCTGAATCGTGTGAGCTTGTGGGGCAATGAGAGTGCGTTTGTGTGCCATCGGAAAATTTAAAACAAAGCAGGAAGACTGCCAGACGGCAAATGCACTGGATCCTGGTTTCAGATTCAAACAGGTTTGCTGGTGCAATGCTGCCAGATTGACTCTGAAGCCAGACTTTCCTAAAGAATTCCTCCTTACCCCAAACCACAGTTGAGTTACTTGAACAGCCACCTGCATGTTTGCATCTTAGACACCTGTGTGTGAGCAAGTGAAAAATGGGGCCCAGGGGGGGTGCCCCGGTGGCTTGCCCTGAATCAGAAAAAGGATTTGCATCATTGATAATGGCTGAGAGCTGGGAAGGCATCTCCAGTGCCTGGTCTTGGAGCCCTTCTGGGTGCTTGCATTCGTTCACGAGTTCATAGGGTCATTGAACGTTTATGGAGATTCTGCCCCCGCTGGGTGCTGTCATGTTCCCCTCAGCAGGGCACACCGGCAGAAAGAGTGATCAGGAGAGCCCTCCAAGTCCCCCTCCACAGCAGTGGAGTGCGGTGGATAAGGCTACCTGGGTTCAGATTCTGCCTCTTCCACTTACCTGTCGCCTGTCTGTGCCTTAGTTTCCTCATCTGTATAATGGGCTTGATCATGGGCTTGCCAGGAGGATTAAATGCATTCACGTGTATGAAGTGTTTAGCAAGCGCCTGGCCCACCGAGGGCACTCTGTATGTGATAGGAGCTGTTGAGACTCCCTTCCACTCCAGGCAGGAGACAGCCAGCCTCTTGTGGAGTTTTGGCTGATTCCAGGAGTTTGCCCAGAGACAGAGTGTCCTTGGTGACAAAGCCCAGCCTGCCCAGGCCGCTAAGCAGCACTCTCTCTTCCCTTCTCTGTGACGTTGCCTTGGAGACAAGAGTACATCATCTTTCCGCCAGTACGTAAGCTGTGAATGGTGGTGGCCTCCTTATGCCTGAATCCCCTACTGCTGTCACCTGGCAGGTTCAGGGACAGGCGGACCGCTCACTGCACCTTCAACACCAGCATCATATACCCAATCTTGAAAGTGGTTTGGCCCTTCCTTCATGACTTAACATTGGTTCACCTCAGTTCCAGAAATGCCAGGCACCAAATCAAGCTCTGGAGAAACTCGCGTTGGTAATGATGAGTAGAGAGGAGGGGTGGTGGCATGAGTCCTCTCTATTCATTGACTGAGTCACCCTTTGCAGATTTCCCGAGATGCCTTGGGCAGGGGCCTGGGATTGAAACCCAAAGTTAACAGGACGCTGTTTTCAGCACACTGCCATAGCTCGATATGCCGAGTACTCAAGTCTGTATGGAGTCTCTGGGAATGTCTTATCTGGGCGTTCCCAACCTTTTATAATCTGGCTCTGATCCCGGATCCAGCCTTCTTCACCCCTATGCACAGTTCTTCAAGTACGGCCGCGTCTTTTCACACCTGGGCCTCAATACCTGCTGTTTCCTCTGCCTGGAATGTCCCACCCAAATGCCTCTTCCACGAGAACTCTACACATTCTATCAAACCCAGCTTAAAGAGCTGCCTCTTCTAGGCTGCTGTTCCTGACTCTCGGGGCTGAGACTGTCCGTGCTCTTCTGGGTGCCTCTATTATGAATGGAAGCACTATTAAAATTTATCTGTTCAAGATATTCTTGGACGCTCTTGGTAAGAGTATAAATTGACCCAACTTTTTGGAGAGCAGTTTGGGGCCAGCTGTTAACATTTCATATCCCTCACCTCTGGAAATATGCCTTGAGGATTTTATCCTTCAGAGATACTCATGAAAATGCACATAGATGTATAGACAAGGATTTTCATACAGTATTGCTATAACAGAGGAAAATTGGAAACAACCAAAACTTCCACTACCAGGGAATTGAGTCCACCTTGGTACACCCACACATTTGTACACCCTGCAGCTCTCAAAGAATGAGATGCAGCTGCATTTATGTGTGGACAAATGTCCTGAATGAATTAGGCAAAACAGTATGTTTGAAACCCAATTTCATTAAATAGTTAAGTACAACCTGGATAATTATATATTAAAGTATTAGTAATAGTGTTGTCAGAGGAACTTATTTTCTATAATTTTGTAAGGTTTTATGATGTGTGTGCATTATTTTTACAACAAGGAGAAAAGATGAAAAGAATAACAATAAAATTTTTTGTGTTTATACATCTGCCTCCGCTCCCACAGATTCAAAGGCAGGTGTGTTGTGTTTGTAATTACAGTGCTTGACTAATAATGGCCCCCTCAGGAAATGTTTGAATGAATGACGAATGGAAGGAATTATTGCCCAAGTTTGGGAGAAGGCCATAAAGGAGCTGACATTTGCTACAGATGTTCAGAGATGAATGGGGATTCACCTTGTAATCAGGGAAGGGAAGGCGTTCCTGCCGTGGAAACAGCAAGAGCAAAGGCTCCAAGGCGTGGGGGGTGGGGGTGGGGAGTGTCTGGAGGCTGGCCTCTGTCCATACTGGATGTAGCTGGACAGGGAGCTCTGGGCTCCCCTGAGGGTCAGGCCTTCCCCAGACGGCTGACCAGAATTATCTGCCAACCAGTTTCCCAGACCTCACCCAACTCTACCTGGGCTCTGCAGGTGGATCCAGTGCACAGCCAGGCTTGGAGAGCAAGGCTTTGATGTGATCAGCGGTGGGCGCTATGGGGACAGACTTGCCCCGGGGGAGGCTGGACTCAGGGAGGCCTCCGTAGGCGGCTGGAGAAGAATTGCAGGTCCGGGCTTCCCTGGTGGCGCAGTGGTTGGGAGTCCGCCTGCCGATGCAGGGGACGTGAGTTTGTGCCCCAGTCCGGGAAGATCCCACATGCCGCGGAGTGGCCGGGCCCGTGAGCCGTGGCTGCTGAGCCTGCGCGTCCGGAGCCTGTGCAAAAGAATTGCAGGGGCTGGGGAGGAGGTAAGGATTAATCCCCTACTCCCTAGAACTCTCAGTATTTATTACCACTTGATTGGAGGTGGAAAGTATAATGGCACAAGGTTATTGGAGTTGTATGGCCAGGGGTTGATGTTTAAAAAAATCAAGACAGGACCCATGCCCGTGAATGTGAATGGTTTATGGAGGAAAAGTGATAAGCTGGGTTTTACTGTTAAGTCTCGAGGTGACTTCAGGCAAGGGAAGATCTATCTGCCCCTTCATCGGAAGGGTACGCTGTTGGTTTTTTTTTAGCACCCCTCTTACCCAAGCCTCTTTAGATTGGGTATTTTTCTTTCTAGTATTTCTCACTACCTGGCATATATTTATTGATTGTCTGCAAACAAAGTAAAAACAAAAGACCTTGTGCCTTTTGTTTGCTAATAGTTTCTGCTCAGGTTCTGTTGGACAGAACTTGGCTACACCCAGCTAAATGGGAGGCTACAAAATGCCTTTTTTTTTTTTTTTTTCCTGGAGATCCATGTGCCCAGTTGTAATTCTGCTACTAAGGAAGATGAGCATACTAGATACTGAGGGTCATGGAATAATCTCTTCCACACTTGTCCACTCCTGAACCGACCACTGGCGAGGGCTGGAGTATCTACCTATTGGAATCTATTGGATTCTCTCCTCGAGCCCAGGGGTGAGGTCAGACTCCCCTAGATCCTTGGGCCAGGTGCCAGGGGAGCATCTCTTAGAAAGAAAGAAGGAGGAAGTGGATGTTTCATGGACACTCAGCCACACAGACCACAGGAGCTATCTATCTTCACAAGATACAGGCTGAAACCCGAGAACTAGAGGGAATTGACCAAGGGCAGAAGTAATGGTGACTGGACTGTGGGAGAGGAAGTAACCAGAGATACAAGGAAACCCTGGAGAAAATGCTATTTTGCAGGCCAGGAGCAATTTCAAGAAGAGATTGAATCAGATGAGGCCAGAGCAGAGGTCTTGGGTCCAGCAAATGGGTCAGTGGAGATTTTTGAGAGATGAGGTTCACTGTGGAGGGCAGATTGTAATAGGGTAAGAGGTGGGTGGGAACTGGGGGGAAAGAGCCCTGATGGCTGCTTTTCTGTCTAGGAGGTTGGCAGAGGGGCCTGGACACAGTGTGGATGGTAGCTTAGGATCAGGAAAGAACTTCTGAGTTTTGGGTTTTTTTTTTAAAGACTAGGGAAGATAGATGTTGGTGTGCTTTTATGTCACAGGGTAGTGATCCAGGGAGAAGAAAACATGAAGATAAAAAAAGGAAGGGGTGGGCTTCCCTGGTGGCGCAGTGGTTGAGAATCCGCCTGCCGATGCAGGAGACACGGGTTCGTGCCCTGGTCCGGGAAGATCCCACATGCCGCGGAGCAACTAAGCCCGTGAGCCATGGCCGCTGAGCCTGTGCGTCCGGAGCCTGTGCTCCGCAACGGGAGAGGCCACAACAGTGAGAGGCCCGCATACAGCAAAAAAAAAAGAAAAAAAAAAGGAAGGGGTGATTGATGGGACAAGGACTTGGAGATCACAGAATCAAGAGATGAAGTAGACTTTTAATGTGGAGAAGAAGGAGCCTAAGTAGAGTAATTGCAAGGGCCCCCAGCCCTCCTCTGACCTGGCCAGGAACGGGCAGGTGGGGAGACTGACAAACATGTGAGTGCTGATGATTGGCCAGACCCTCTGCTGAGCGCTTCAGATTCATGTGTTGTCTAATGCTCGCACAATCTCTCTGGAGGTAGGAGTTACTGACCCACTTTGCAGATGAGGAAATTGAAGCGTAGACAGTGGTTTGTTGATAAATGTTAAGCAAATGGCTGTCTGGACAAACTGTATATATATATGCCTAAGTTTATTATAAATGTATTTTACAGATATAAAAGATATGTAGCACACAATTTGCAAATAATAAAATATATACTATTTTAGTTGTAGATTCCATATAGCCTATTGATTCTTTTTTTAAAAAATAAATTTACTTATTTTATTTATTTTTGGCTGCTTTGGTTCTTCGTTGCTGTGCGCTGCTTTCTCTAGTTGAGACGAGCAGGGGAGACTCTTCGTTGCGGTGCACGGGCTTCTCATTGCTGTGGCTTCTCTTGCTATGGAGCACGAGCTCTAGGCGCGCAGGCTTCAGTAGTTGTGGCTCGCGTGCTCTAGAGCGCAGGCTCAGCAGTTGTGGCGCACGGGCTTAGTTGCTCCACGGCATGTGGGATCTTCCCGGACCAGGGCTCGAACCCGTGTCCCCTGCATTGGCAGGCGGATTCTTAACCATGGCGCCACCAGGGAAGCCCACCTATTGATTCTTAAAGAACGGCTCCTTGATTTTTGCTGGACTCTTTTTTTTTTTTTTTTGGCTACACTGCGTGGCATGGGGGATCTTTGTTCCTTGATAAGGGATCTAACCTGTGCCCCCTGCAGTGGAAGTGCGGAGGGGTCCTAACCACTGGACAGAGCAGGAATCCCCCCTTTGCCGGACTCTTGCACCTGTAGGCAGCCTATGATTGCAACTGACAAAAGAATGTAGTTATGGGGACTTCCCTGGTGGTCCAGTGGTTAAGACTCTGTGCTTCCAATGCAGGGACAACAGGCTCGATCCCTGGTTGGGGAACTAAGATCCCACATGCTGTGTGGTGCAGCCAAAAAAAAAAAAAAAAAAATGTAATTCCAACATGAATGTTGGTTGGTATTTTGTTTAAAATTAATTTCTAAGAAAAAAGTGAAAGGACATATATCAGAACTTCATTCATTCATCAATGACGTGAGCAACATCTTCGCTGAATTTGATAATAGTTTTCAAACATTGGAAGAACATTCTCTCCATCTTGGAGCTATTCACAATATAAAGGCTACAAACACTACACATGTTTAATCTGCATTTTTAACATTTTTCCATCACTTTCTTAAGAAAAGATTATCTAGACAGTCAATGAAACAATAATCAAACCCTTGTTTGTAGCATAGTTGTTCCAAGATATAAATACTCCCGCTGGAGTTGCTTTCAAGCTACCAACAGGATGCTGTTGAACGCGGAGTTGGGAAGATTCATGGTAGCATGTCATCACATAGGATTTCCACCTTAGAGATATAACAGACGTAGGTAACCTCAAGAACACAAATAATAGTGAAATGTAGTAAAATAATCAGGAATGACTTTTAAGTATGTATTACTTTTGTTTGTAATATAATTTATTTAATTGTGAAAGTATATAAATCTAATTTTTAACAAAAGCTATATTTTTTTTAAGATGTTTTTGTTATAAACTTTTTTTTTGGCTGCGTTGGGTCTTTCGTTGCTGTGCGCAGTCTTTCTCTCGTTGCGGTGAGCCGGGGCTATTCTTGGTTGCGGTGCGCGGGCTTCTCACTGCGGTGGCTTCTCTTGTTGCGGAGCACGGGCTCTAGGCGCGCGGGCTTCAGTAGTCGTGGCATGTGGGCTCAGTAGTTGTGGCTCAAGGGCTCCAGAGCGCAGGCTCAGTAATTGTGGTGCACGGGCTCAGTTGCTTCGCAGCATGTGGGATCTTCCCGGACCAAGGCTCGAACCTATGCCCCCCCTGCATTGGCAGGCAGATTCTTAACCACTGTGCCACCAGGCAAGTCCCTTAAGATTTTTTTGATGTGGACGATTTTTAAAGTCTTTACTGAATTTGTTACAATATTGCTTCTGTTTGTTATGTTTTGGTTTTTTGGCTGTGAGACATGTAGGATCTTAGCTCCCCGACCAGGGATCGAACCCGCACCCCCTGCATTAGAAGCCAAAGTCTTAAACACTGGACCACCCGGGAAGTCCCTAACAATGGCTATATTTAACAACCAGCTCATAAAATTCCTGGAAATCAAACAACTGGCTTGCAAGCAGGTACTAGTCAGTACACCTCTGAGCCTAGAGATGTTCAATGAAGCGCCCAGGGTCTCACTTCCAGAAGCACAGGGAAATGGGGATGGATAAAATGGGTGGGAGAGGAGTCCAGAGTGGACGGACTGCATTCCTCTGTGTTTTCTAAATGAGGGAGGAGGTGGGCTGCTGAGAGTGGCAGGATCCTTAAAGGCTGCGGCTGTTTGGAAGACGCTGTGGGGAAAGAGATGGGAGGAGGAGGGCTGAGCTTTACTGAAGGCCCATCCCAAACTGGAAATCCTCACCTCCCAGTGGGTCCAGACACGGTCCTTGTGAGACTTCTTTTTTTTTTTTTTTTTTTTTTTTTGCGGTATGCGGGCCTCTCACTGTTGTGGCCTCTCCCGTTGCAGAGCACAGGCTCCGGACGCGCAGGCTCAGTGGCCATGGCTCACGGGCCCAGCCGCTGCACGGCATGTGGGATCTTCCCGGACCGGGGCACGAACCCGTGTCCCCTGCATTGGCAGGCGGATTCTCAACCACTGCGCCACCAGGGAAGCCCCTTGTGAGACTTCTAAGAAAAACACATTCGCAGCCTGCAAGCAGGAATAAAGTCCTTGGTCCAAGGGCAGCACTTGGCGGACTGGGAAGGGAGAGGTGAAGTGTGTCAGGCAGAAGTTCAGGTCCTAAAAAAAAGAAGTGCAGGTCCTGGGAGTTGGAGGTACTGTGACAGGTGTGTTGCAAAAATTGGTCAGGCATCCTTTTCGGGTTAAAAAGTAGACTAGGGCAAGGCCAACACACTAGGGAATGGGAGTGTGAACCCTGGTTGTAGGGTTCTATGGATGCTTGGGGAGGCTGGGTAGATAGTAAACTCCAACCTGGACTTCTTGCCAGAGTCAAGAAAGAGCAGTCTCTGTTGAAATTTTTGATGACATCAAAATTTAAATATTTGTATGACCCGAGATACCTTGAAGTTAAAAGACAAACAAAAGACTAGAGGAAAGTAACTGAATAAAAATATGTAATAGGGGACTAAACCTAAATTATGTAAAGAATTGCAAATTAAAGGAAAAAAAACAACTGAATAAAAATATGGGAAAGCATACAAATGGGTAATTCACCAAAGAGGAAATAAAAGAAGGTGCCAATTTTTTTGCCTATCAGATTGGCAAACAGGAAAAAGGTTAATGATAAGCGTTGGTAAGGTCGGGAAATGAGCGCTTGCATTCCGTGATGGTGGGGTGCAAACTAGAGCAGCTGTTTGGGGAGGAGTTGAGCAGTCTTTATTAAAAATAATGTACATGCGGGCTTCCCTGGTGGCGCAGTGGTTGAGAGTCCGCCTGCCGATGCAGGGGACACGGGTTCCTGCCCCGGTCGGGGAAGATCCCACATGCCGCAGAGCGGCTGGGCCCGTGAGCCGTGGCCGCTGAGCCTGCGCGTCCGGAGCCTGTGCTCCGCAACGGGAGAGGCCGCAACAGTGAGAGGCCTGCGTACAGCAAAAAAAAAAAAAAAAAAAAAAAAGTACGTGCCCAACATGTTTGCAAATTCTACCAAATTGATGAGACACACAGAGAGGAAAAAAAAAAAAAGAAGACTCAGTCCTAGAATAGAGGATAAGATGGATTTATCTGATACTGTATTATTGAAGATGGATTCATATCCCATTCCCAATGCCAACAAAAAACATTCAGTATTTGGAAGTAAATTTAGAAGGACTGATTCAGAGAAAGCTGAAAATTTTAGTTGGTAACATTAAAAAAACCCAAACAACCAGTACTGAATGAAAACTGAGTCATTCAGGGAAAACTGTACATTATAAAGATATCCCTTTGCCACAGGCAGATTGATGCAATCCTATTCGAAATGCCTGCAGGAAGCTCCTTTGGTTTTTGTTTCCCCCTAGAACTAAAGAATATTATTGTGAAATTAAAGGTGGAAAGTAGAAGCGGGCAATAGGCGTGGATGTTAAGGGTATCCTGAAAAAGAAGCTGAGGTGGAAAAGCCCACCCCAGCAGATAGGAAGGGGCATGTGTAACACAGCAGCGAATAAAGTGACGGTGTCCTCGCTGTTAGAAAGCAAACACTGGAAGACCAAGGGGAGGGAGTATTGGGCGGGGGTCAGGACCCCAACAGGACCGGGATCCCAGGTCACGTGGCTGGAGGCAAGCGAATTCTGTCTGCTGGGCTGCTCCCTCTCCAGGTTTCTCTCTCCTGTCTCACTCTGTTGGTCTGTCCTCGCTGTTTCTCTGCAGGTCCAAGCCTTGAACTCTGCCAGTAAGTTTGAAGCGGAGCTAAAAGCGGAGCAAGATGAGCGGAAGCGGGCAGAAGAGAAGAGGAGGCTCCGCCAGGCAGCCTTCCGGGAACTCAAGGCCGCTTTCAGTACATAGTTGGGCTGACCTTGACCTCTGGCCACAGCTGTGCCTCACAGATGCCCCAGGGAGAGCTGGCCGGCCATCCTCACCCCTGCTGACCCTTTGCCCCAACAACCACCACCCAGCGCAAACTCCTTAACCTCACAGGGGTGGCGGGGGGCGGCTCTCATCTCCATTTGGGAGCCCCTCCCAGAGGTTCCAGCTGCCCCTCCCCACCCCCAGTCCCTCTCCTGCTCGCCTTCCTCTACCCTTCTCTGTAGCCGGAATGTGCCTCGACGTGGCAACCTTTACTCTTTCCTTATCTCTTTCCCACTCCACATCAGAGTGGTCTGCTGTGTTAATTTGTACAGATGCTTCTTTCTTTGGTGGTCCTCCGAGGACATAGTCCCTGGAGGCCTGTGACATTAATGTTGTCCATTTTCTTGGGTCATCCCTTTCTGTGCCTCTTCCCGTCATGCCCCTCTCTCCTTTGTTTCTCATCCAACTTCCCTGTTCTCATTCTTAGCCTGATCCTGCCGGGTGCTTTTGCATCTTCTGTCCTCTGATGATAGTGAGGTTTAAGGCAGGCCAGGCTGGACCACTCCCTATCCCCTCTGCAGTCGGGGGCACGGCGTGCTGCTGAGATGACACAAAACAGTGAAAGGAGAGGAGATTCTGTTCCTTCCCATCACCTTTCTCCTGTCCTCCTAGCATTCCCCCTGTATCTATCCTTTTCTTTCTTCTTCCCACTTCAGCCTTTTTTTCCCTACCCCTAAATACTGTGCTACTTAACTGTAAGAATGATTATAAGTAGTATTAATGAGTAGAAGAGTTCCTGTTCACTCTGACTCCATGCAAATTATATTACAGTAGACCCCTGACATTCCCAAGTGACAAATCCAGAGCCTTTCAACATCCCCAGTCACGACCGTCCTCACCACCTAGCTGGTTTCCAACCTCTGCTCTAAGGTGCTGAGGTGAAGCTGTTCTTCAGCATAATTTTTTATATGTTATGAGTTCTTGGGATTGCTCACAAATATCAGGGGTTTTTTGTATTTTATAAAAGAATTTCTAACATCATATTTATTTCTTCTCTTTTTTACCTGCTGTCTCTACAAAAAAGAAAACATCTGCATTTTTACCTTACGGCTGTTCTTTTTAAATAAACAGTGCAAATGGACTTTGCCATCACATCACTGTGCTTCTAGTCTTCTGTGCATTGGAGGGGAGAGAAGGGTGTTTTCTGTGGGGACCACATCCAGCCTAGGCTCCTGTTTCACACCAAGTCCCCGAAGTGCAGTTAGAGGTTTGGCTTTCACTCCGGGGCGTTCTGAGTACTGAGGTTTCCTCTACAGCTACTCTTCCCCTTCCCATCCCTGAGGATTCTTTCAGCTGCAGGTAAAATCTGCAGCTTAATTTCTCTTGCTTCCTGGACCCCTTGAAGCTCTGATGAGGGCCAATGACCCTTCCCTCCCATGTATCATTCCAGGGTATTTAGGGGACCTAGGTAAAGACCGCTGGCCTAAAAGAACACCCTTAGCTCCCCAGGGAGAATAACTTCTGTTTCTGCACAAACCCAAGACTTAACAATTCTCAGGCATCCTTTTTCCACGTAGGGTCACCCCAACCTCCCCACCAGAGGAAGTGGATATGGAAAAGGCAGGGAGAGACTCTTGCCATGTAATCCAGCAATCGTGCTTCTTGGTATTTGTCCAAATGAGCTGAGATACTTTGTCCGCACAAAAACCTGCACGCGAATGTTGATAGCAGCCTTATTCATAGTTCAAAACTTAGAAGCAACCAAGGTATTCTTCAACAGGTGAATGGATAAACAAACTGTGGTCGATCCATACAATGGAATATTGATTCAGGGATAAAAAGAAATATTATTCACTGTCGAAAAGAAATGAGCTATCAAGTCACAAAATGACATGGAGGAAACTTAAGTGCATACTGCTAAGTGAAAGAAGCCAGTCTGGAAAGGTTGCATTGTATATGCTTCCAACTCTCTGAAATTCTGGAAAAGGCAAAACTATGAAGGGAGTAAAAAGATTAGGGTTATCGGGGGTTAGAGCGGGGAGGGAGGGATGAACAGGGGCTTTTTAGAGCAGTGATAACATTCCGTATGATGCTATAATGGTCATTATACATTTGTCAAAATCCATATAGAACGTATAACACAAAGAGTGGACCCTAATGTTACTATGGACTTTAGTTAATAATAATGTGCCAAGGGCTTCCCTGGTGGCGCAGTGGTTGAGAATCCGCCTGCTGATGCAGGGGTCACGGGTTCGTGCCCCGGTCCGGGAAGATCCCACATGCCGCAGAGCGGCTGGGCCCGTGAGCCATGGCCGCTGAGGCTGCGCGTCCGGAGCCTGTGCTCGGCAACGGTAGAGGCCACGACAGTGAGAAGCCCGCGTACCACACACAAAAAAAATAATAATAATAATAATGTGCCAATATGAGCACACCAGTTGTAACAAATGTGCCACACTAATGCAAGATAGTAATAATAGGTGCAACTGGAAGGGGAGGGAGGAGAGGGGTATATGAAACTCTGAACTTTCTGCTAAGTTTTTCTGTAAACTAAAAATGCTCCAAAAAATAAGATCTATTGATTAAAAAAAAAAAAAGAAAAGAAAAAAGAAGGAAGGAAGGAAGGAATGGAGACAACACTATAATTACTTCAAATGTCCATTTCCCTCTGTGGACAACCAGAGCCATGTATGAGCTAAAACCGATCTCGAATCCGATTCAGGCAAATAATCAGTGGGAGCTGGTGGTTACAATTATTGTGCCTCGGATGAGTGTTGTTAGTGTGATAATGGAGACGAATGGGTTTATTAGTATGGGAAGGGTATAAACCAACATTTTCGGGGTATGGGCCCGATAGCTTGTTTAGCTGACCTTACTGTAGATTGTAGTGTAGCAATGTGGTAGCACTGCTTTGCCCCCTCTTGGTCATGAAGCCCTATAGACAGTGTTCCCTTCATGCTTCTTACCTGCAGTTCCCATCCTCCATCTCCATGGCCATGGCCTTCACTGGTTCTTTACTGGGCCTCTACAGCGGCCTCCGAACTGGTTTCCCTGCCCTCATTTTGCCCTGACTGTCCAAAGTGCCGTTAGAATGATCTTAATAAAGATCGGACCGTTGCTATCATCCCTCCTTCAGTTTTTGGCTCCCCACCTTCAGGATCGGGGCCCTGCTCACGGCCTCCCGCTTCATCTCTTGCCCCCCCCCCCTTCCAAATGGTACACACTCCCGGAATATGCAATACCTAGCATCTCCTAGGGATGCCACTCCTCCAGACTTTTGCACATGCTGTTCCCTGTTCCTGGCACTCCCTCCCTTCCCCTGGAAAACTATTTCTCATTGTTTGTGACTCAGCTAAGAGATTAGCTTCAGGAAGCTTTCTTTCTTTTTTTTTTTTTTTTTTTTTTTTTTGCGGTACGCGGGCCTCTCCCTGTTGCGGCCTCTCCCTTTGCTGAGCACAGGCTCCGGACGCGCAGGCTCAGCGGCCATGGATGTCTCACCGGCTCAGCCGCTCCGCGGCACGTGGGATCTTCCCGGACCGGGGCACGAACCCGCGTCCCCTGCGTCGGCAGGCGGACCCCCAACCGCTGCGCCACCAGGGAAGCCCAGGAAGCTTTCTTAATGCATGCAGCCTAGGTGCCCCTTCTCAGGGTTCCCATTTCACCCTAAATTCTTCTCTATTGTAATCCTTATGACATTATGCAGTATCCTTCTCTTTTCTTCTCTTCCTCCTTCTTTGGACTACGGACTCTTTGAAGGGCAGAAACTGCCTTAGCCACTGCTGTAGGCCTTGTATGCTGCCTCGCACGTGAGAAACTGCCACCACACGTGCATGTGTGTTTCACAAGGGCGTACCAGGTTTGTGGGAGCAGACAGAAATGGGCAAGGGAGGACCACTGCCACTGACTCGGGGACCTTCTAAGCACCTGACATGGGAGCCTAGCCTGAGAGGACAGCTCTGAAAGTGAGGACAGCAGAGATTGCGCGGACATCTGTCTCGCTGGAAAGGTGATGAGTCTACTCCCCAAAGGCCCCCCTTTGACTGAGAAATAGGGAACACCAACAAACAAATCAGTTCTGCCTCTGCCCTGGAGACGGCGTGATGTAATAGGAGTTGCAATCAGATACTAGGCTAGAAACGTAGCCTCACTGAGCCTCCGTTTCCTCTTCTGTAAAATGGGAATGGTGATTGTCTACCTGGCAGATTCCATCCCTGGCATATATTTAGTGCTCAGGACATACGGGTGCCCTCTCTGTCTTCTACCTTGCACTGCTACAACTCTGTCTCCTTCTGAGCCCTGGGTCTTTAAAGTCACACGCGAGGGACTCCAGGCCAGGGTGGCCCAGAAACACTCAGTCCTGGCTGCTGCCTTGGCCCCAAGCCCAGATGCCCACTCACCTAGCTCCTCTGTTTTTTTTTTTTTTTTTTTTGAGTCTCCTTTCCCAACCAACCTGGAGAGATTTTTGCCAATCTGCCTGTTCACCTGCCATGCCCCTGCAGCTGACACTTGCTGAGCCCTCCTGGCCTGATCATGTGACCTGACACCTGTGGCCTTGTCCCTGCTCAGATTTCTCCTCACTGACCCTGCTTGTACACCAGGCCAGATTCTGGCCACATCCCTACCCACCAGCCCGACTGGTTGCGGGGGAGGCCAACTGGTTCTAGGGGGCCAACTTACAATGCTACAACTTAGGGAGGCACTGAAGATGGGACCTTATCGGGGGTCAGTTTCCCTGCTCCCTTCCTCTCCTTTCCCAAACCAATCGCTTTTGGCACTCTACCACATGGTATTGGTGGGAGTGTACATTGCTATTGTCCTCTGGAAGGGCAATTTGGTAGACTGGTAAAATTTTACATTGTATTTGTATTAGTCATTTATTTCTGCTTTAACAAATCATCCCCAAACTTAGTGGCTTCAAACAATAATTAACATTTATTATCTCACACAGTTTCTGAGGGTCAGGAATTCAGAAGTGCATTCGCTGGGTTCTAGCTCAGGTTCTCTCATGAGAAGTCAAAACGCCAATTGGGGCTGCTGCCATCTAAAAGCTTGACTGGGGCTGGAAGATCTCATCCACCACTCATGTGGTTCACAAGTTGGTGTTGGCTGTTGGCCGGAAGCCTCGGTTACTTGCCACGTGGACCTCTCCACTGGACTGCTAGTGTGTCCTCACAGCATAGCAGTTGGTTTCCCTCAAAGTAAGTGATACAAGAAAGGGGTAAGCTGCAATGTCTTTTAAGACCAAGTTTCAGAAGTCATGGTCTATTGGGACTTCCCTGGTGGTCCATTGGTTAAGACTCTGCACTCCCAATGCAGGGGGCCCGGGTTCGATCCCTGGTTGGGGAACTAGGATCCTACACACTGCAGCTAGAGAAGTCCGCACGCCGTGACGAAGAGCCTGTGCAGCCAAAATAATAAATAAATGAAGCACGTTCTGTCATTTCCATAATATCCTTCTGGTCACACAGGTCAGCCCGACTGCTCAGAATTCTTGGGCGCCATCGTGGAGGCCGGCTCCTGCAGAATCAGTCAGGGTTCTTAATTACAAGTAACAGAATCTAAGGGGACTGATTTAAGCAGAAGGAGAACTGATCGAAAAGACAAGGAGGAGCCCGCAGAATCACTAGCGGGGTTGGGGGACCAGGCTGAGAAAACGGGCAGGAGGCCAGGTGGCTGGGCGCTACAGCCGAAATCCCGCCATGGGAACAAGACAGGCCTGGTGCCCCTGCCCTGGCTGATAAGGGCTTTGGGGTGTCTTGCTTCTTCAGGTGCTTACTCCAGATTCAGAGTCTGAGGCTGAGCCCAGTCACACGCCCACGTGTTGGAGATGGGAAGGGTTAGGATCTGGACCATTTGTCCTCTATAAGGGGAGGTGAGCTCTGTCTCCCACCGAGATGCTTATTTCCCCCAAACATGGGAACGTACTTCAGATGCAGAACAGTTGTGAAAGAATGGCAGATGTCTGCTGCAGAGATACTCATGAGCTTTGACCCAGGGATTTTTACCTCTGGGAATTTATCCTATAGGTAAATAGAAACACGAACAAGGGTATATTTAAAGGGATACTTGTTATTGCATTGTTTGTTTTAGCAAAGATAATGGAAACAACGAGGCTGTCTATCAGCAGGCGGTCACTTAAGTGCATCATGATACATCCATGTAAATAATCACTGCTAGGCAGCCAATGAAAAGGATGTGGAAGACCCCATGACGTATTCTTGGAAAAAGGCCAGGAGCAGAGCAGCATGCACAGTCCTGCTCAGGCGTTTTGTTTTGCTTTACATGAGAGATATAAAGCCATATCTCTGCCCATGTTAACTAAGCTGCATGAGGTCAGTGGCCAAGTAGATTTGGGGTCAAACTGCTTGTATCCTCAGCTCTTGGTGGTGCTGAGAACTAAGAAGTACATCGTGCTTGTTATTTATACAACATTTTGGAGAAAGCCATACAAGAAACTGTCACCAGTGGGTTACTTGAAAGGGGAGGACCCACTAAGGACCCACTAAGGGTCCTGGGTAGGTCTGGGGAGAATTTAAATTTTTTCCTTTATATGTTTTTGAACTCAAAAAATTTCAAACTGTAAACATGCACTGCTTTACTATTGCAACTGTTAATAGCAGTTACTAAAAAAGAGAGGGGACTCTCTGACCAGAAAGAAAGTGAGAAGAGCAGTTGAACATGCACGTGGAGACTCTTTGGGACAGTGCAAGTATGAAATCCTAAATATGCAAGACCCAGGAGAAAACGAATAACATTTTGGGACACATCGTGGGGCATTCACCTGTATTCCAAGATAGTTTTTATGATTTAATTTTCTTGGTATACATCTGGAGGTTGGAAATTTAAAAAAATAATTTAAAATACGCAAGTACTTTTATAATAAAAAGTGTTTTTAAACATAAAAGTGAATCTGTTTCCATAGTTGTCATCGGAGCAGCTTTTCCTTGATGTTTGCTGCGCTCTCTGGCTTGCTCTCTTCCCACACTCTCTTCCTTGTGTTTTCTCTTTGCTTTTCAGCTGTGTGTCCAACACTATTATTTAGGGTACCAATCTGAGTGCTACTGCCCTCTCCACTGATGAATCCATCCTCCTTTTTTATCCACTTTCAAATTTCTGCATCCTCCCTTCTTCATCACCTACTCTTTCCTACTCTTCTGTTCTCCCTGATCCATAAACACCTCTGGTCCCCAGCCCCAGACTCCTTGATAACTCTGCAGATTTGTCATTGCTGATCAATCTCTCCCTTCCTCTGTTCTGAGACTGGTTCCTGCTTCTATCTGGTCTTACCTGCAACTTCTCTCTGTCCACCAGCTACACCTTTTCTTCCCAAGATCCTGCTTAACTCCATACTTTTCCTCTCTGCAGTTGCTGGGAATCACTGCAGCTGCAGTGATTCCCCAGGATTTCAAAGATCTCCTCTCTATGGGTGACTCTCAGATTTTTAGCTCTGAACCCCTCTAATCTCCTTCATTTCAAACTGCCTCTTTAAATTGTTGGATGATTGTATTAGTTTGCTAGGGCTGCTGTAACAAAGTACCACCGACTGGGTGGCTTAACAGACATTCACTGTCTCACAGTTCTGGATGATAGAAGCCCAAGATCAAGGTGTTGGCCAGGTTGGTTCCTTCAGAGGGCTGTGAGGAAGAACCTGCTCTATGCCTCTCTCCCAGCCTCTGGGGGTTTGCTGGCAATCTTTGGTGTTCCTTGGGGTGTAGAAATATCACCTGGTTTCCTACCTTCATCTTCACATGGAGTTCTCTCTCTGCATGCATGTCTGTGTATAAATATACTCTTTTTATAAGGACACCTGTCATATTGAATTTTGACCCACCCTAATGACTTCATTTTAGTTTAATTATCTCAAACCCTATCTACAAATAAGGTCACATCCTGGGGTACATTCTGAGGTTAGGAGGCCAGCATACCTTTTGGAGGGACACAATTCAATCTATAACGATGATGTTCTAGTCACTATTGCTGTGTAACAAATTATCCCAATATTTAGTGGCTTAAAACAACTATTTTATTATGCTCATGGATTTGGTGGATCAGGAATTCAGACAAGGCACAGTGAGGATGCTTGTCTCTGCTTCATGATATCTTGGGCTTGGGTGCCTGGGTGTGACTCGACAGCTGGGGCTGGCATCATCTGGTGGCAATTTTCACTCAGGTGTATGATTTTTGAGGCTGGGACTTTAGTTGGGGCTGTTGATGGGGCCAGTTACTTGGGCCTCTCCTTGTTGTTTGGGTTTCCTTGCAGAATGGCACCCTCAGGGCATTTGGACTTAACCATACAGTCAGCTCTTGCTTCAAAAGAGGCTGTGAGCAAACAAGCTCTATAGCCCTTATGGTCTAGCATTGGAAATCATCTCATTTCACTTCCACCACGGTCTGTTGGTTATAAGGGCTTGAGGGGAGGGGAATTGGACTACCTCTAGGGAGGGTAGTGGCAACATTCTATAGGAGTATATTGAACAGGTGTTGTTGAACGGATGTTGCTGTATTTTCTTTAGAAAAATATATCTGTCACAGTCGATCAACCAGCATTCCTTACAAATTAAATTTATTTTGAGCTAAACTCTTACTCCTCCCTCCCCCTAATGAGCTATTATTTTCAACTTCTCTGCTTCTATCAATGTTACAATAAAGCTGAAACTTTGTTATTATCCCTGAATAGGGCAGGCAGAGTCTACTCCTGTAATTTTACAGCTACTATTTGATGAAACATAGGAGAGTCAGAGTGAATAAAAGAAGAAAAGTGCCCTTCCTGAGGAGTAGGTAATCAAGAATTTATTTGATTTTATAGGTATTTTTTGAGTATCTACTGTGTACCTGGACAATGCCAGCTGCTGAGGATGCAAAGTTGAATAATGCAGTATGTGTAATGGTTAAAAGCATGGGATTCCATTAGTTTTTATCATCACCATCATCATCATGTCTTAAATTTGTTTCCTGCTCTCTGAAAGCTTATACTTTAGGGCTAAAATTATGGCTAAGGCACTCTGGAAAATGGTTTGGCAGTTTCTGACAAAGTTAAACAAACATTTGCCACATAACCATCAATTTCATTCCTAGGTATTTACCCAAGTGAAATAAAAACCTTTGTTCACACAAATACCAGCATGTGAATACAGCAGCTTTATTCATAATCTCCCCAAATGGAAACAATCCAAATGTCCCTCAACTGGGGAACGGATGAACAAATATAGTGCACACATACAAGGAAATACTACTCAGCAATAAAAAAGAAGAAAGTACTGAAACGTGCAACAGTGTGGCTGAATCTCAAATGTACGATGCTAAGTGAAAGCAGCCAGTCTCAAAAGGCTATATATGCTCTATGGTTTTATCTATATGACATCGTAAGGCAAAATTATAAGGACAGAAAACAGAACAATGTTTTCAGGGGCTGAAAGTGGGTGTCAGGGGTGATTACAAAGGATCATTGGGGGAACGTTTGTGGGCAACGGGACTATCCTGTATCTTGATTTTAGTAGTAGTTATACACACCTGTATAAATGTGTCAAAAGTTGAAAAACTGCATACTAAAAATACTAAATTTACTATAGGTAAATTATTCCATATATATAATTTTGCATATGTGTATTTTATACATATATAAAATTACCAGCACGGGTGGCATAGCATCAGAGATGTGACATGATAAGCCACATCAATAACACATGATTTAGGCTTTTAATGATGAGCGGGAGTCATGCAGGTTGGTGAGAAATGGTGTAAGTGTTGGGAATGGCATCAGGACAAGAGGAAACAGCCTGTGCAAGGGCCAAAGCAAATTTTAGCATATTTGAGGACCTTCAAAGATGGGCATATCCGGAGCATTAAATTAAGGGGACAGAGGAAAGGGAGGGGAGCAATGTGGGTGATTCTAGAGTTCAGCAGGATGGGACTGTGAAGGATCTGTTCAAGATTCTGTGTTTATAACAAGCTTCCAAGTGAGGCTGATACTGCTGGTCCATTGATCACTTTGTGCAGCAAGAGACAGCATAAAGGCCAAGGGAGAACGTACTTCACAAAGTAGGGAGTGGTCAGTCACAATGAAGACGGGAAAGCACTAAGTCAAGATGAGGACTGAAAAATTCCAGTTATCTACCTGGAGGTTGAGGTGCCCTTAGAGCAAGCAGTTGGTGGATGGGTCAGTATAGAAGCCACATTAGAATGGTCGATGATTGCTTGCCCGGTGTGGGAATCAGAAAAGTGCTTATACACACCTCTTTTGTGCTGTTTGGCTTTGAAAGGGAACAGAGAGGTAGGGAGGTTGCTGGAGGGGGAATTGGAGTTTTTAACATTAACTTTTAAGACGAAAGACATTTGAGTATTTTTAAAAGCTAATGGGAAGGATACCATAAATAAGGGAGAGGTCGGAGGCACAAGGAAAGAACGGGATGACCTGAGAAGAGTAGAGTTGCCGGACGTACCAAATAAAAATACAGGGCGCCCGGACTTCCCTGGTGGCGCAGTGGTTCAGAGTAGGGGACACAGGTTCGAGCCCTGGTCCGGGCAGATCCCACATGCCGCGGAGCAGCTAAGCCCCTGCGCCACAACTACTGAGCCTGCGCTTTAGAGCCGGCGAGCCACAACTACTGACCCCACGTGCCACAACCACTGAAGCCCAGGCGCCTAGAGCCTGTGCTCCACAAGAGAAGCCACCGCAGTGAGAAGCCCGTGCACCGCAACGAAGACCAAACGCAGCCAAAAATAAAGTTAAATAAATAAATAAATTTATATATGTAAAAAAAAATACAGGGCGCCCAGTTAAAATTGAATTTCAGGAAAATGATGAATAATTTTTTAGTGTTAAGTATGTCTCTGATATTGCTGGTGGCCTGTATTTCATTTGGCAACCACCAGTTGGGAGATTTTTAGGTCAAAGAATTATAGTCCTGGATGCACTAGAACGGAGCTGGAGCTCTAAAGTCCTCCCCTGCTGTCACATTCCAAGAATCTAGAATGAATTCTCAGTTCTTCCGGAACCGTTAACAAGTAGACAAACTGCTCTGAACCTCAGCTTTTGTCACTTCCCTATTTCCTCTAGGATGGCAAACGGGCAGGAAAATGCTGGATAAAAACCTGTGGAAAAGTTCTGGTGTGGAAAATCAGCTCCTAAATGATGCAGAGCTTTTTGAACTGCCAATGGGCTCTGGATTGGGCGCAGAGGACGATGAGTCACACGGCGCCTGGCCCACCTCCAGCTCTGGACACCAACTCTACTCAACTCAAGGGCAGGCAGGGAGCGCCGGCCAAAGGACCCGCAGGCGCCTGCGCCCTGCCGCGGCCCCGCCCTCCTCCAGCGTGACATCCGGGGCTCGGGCAGGGGCGTGCCCGGGAAAGAGGGGAGGGAGGCTGCGGAAAGGAAGGATGTCGTGGGAAGCTGGAGGAGCTGGGAGGGAGGGGAGGCGGGGCGAGGGCAGAGTAGGGGGCGTGGCGGAATGAGCACGCTGTCACGTGATGTGCGTGGGGACGTGTCGGCCATCTTGTGTTGTTGAGGCTGAGGACTGACTTGGGTTCTGAGAGACTCCCTGTCCCGGACCGCAGGTAACCAGTGACTCGGTCTCGCTCCCCTGCCCGGCTCCGCTCCGCGCCTCGGCTCCGCCGTCCCGCCTGGGCCTCCCGGGCCTGCCGCCCACGCTCGCGTCCCCGCCGCTCCGGCCTGACCCGGCCCAGCCGCATGGACACCCCCAGGCCGCCCGGCAGTCGCCGCGGCCGGCTCGGGCGTCAGGCGAAGGGACAGTTCAGGTGCGGGGTCGGAGTGACTCCCCGGCCGGGGGCAAGCCGGGCCCGGGCACGTCTCGGCCGCCGAGCTGGAGAGCCCCTTCTTCCGGGGCCCGTTGGCATCGCAGGGGGAGCCGAGGAAGGGAAGAGGGTGGTGGGATGGACAGTGTCAGGCCGGCTTGCTTAGGGCCAGAGGGCTCGCCTTCTGCTACCTGGTCCTCGGGGCCAGCCACCCGCCCAGCCTCAGGGTGCCCGGGGTAACAGCTGCGGCGGCCAGACAGCTGTTCCTGCCCGCGTTCCTCCCCACACCTGGTCTCTGGGAGATGCGCCCTTGCCTTCCTCACCGAACATCTGCACTGGGGAGATTCCTTCCGTGGCGAGAGGACTGGGTCTGGACCAGGCCTGAAGCCAGGTGGATCCATGATCGGAACCTGGGACGGAGGTTGGGAAGGTAGAACCCATGGCAGCTTCGGGACCTGAACGTTCACATCAGGTTGAAATGGGCATTAGCCTTAAGTGACAGTAGTTCCCCACGAAGCACTCAGAATATTTCAGTTTTGTGCTGAAACATAAACCAAGCGACCAGAGAAGGGGGGGTGTCAAGAAAGAGAAGGTTGTGTGCCTGTGTTTGGGAAGCTGTAACGTTGCTTTGCATTTATCTAGCACTGTTTTTTGTTTGTTTTTGTTTTTTAAAAATTTTTTTCTTTCCCTGAAAGAGCACTTAAACACACCTAATTTCTCTGTAAGAAAGGTAAGTATTTCAGTTTAACTTGCAAGAAATTGAGGAAGGGGCCAGAACCTGTGAACAGATTCTTATCCAGTGTTGTATACCTTGGATTATACTTAGTCAATGTTAAATACCTTGGATTATAGGCAGTTTTGATTCCCAGTTTGTATGCATGGAAGATATTCTTTCCTTACATAGTATTTTCTTTTTAGAATCTAGTGATTTTCTAGATTAAAAAAATTGTCATCCTTTCTGAACATTAACTTTCATCTTTCTAATTGCAGCTCTGGCCTTTCAGAGTTTGTCTGTTTTGGTTAGAACACAAAGCGTGGTCTCATTTGTTGGTGTTTTTATGTGTTTTAACTAGTTAGTGTAGTAGCTTTCAGAGTGCTCAAATTGGAATATGTACTTTCCTGTTACATCAAATGTTACATCAGTAGAAGACACTAGAAAAAAAAAGTAAAAGTGGTATGTATCTGGAGGAATGTCACAATCTTTTTGACATTTAATACTGGGGAACACACTGGTGATGGTGGTGATTCACTAGAAAAGAAAGGGCTTTGAACCTTTTCTGTATTAGACAAAGCATTTTCGCATTTTGAGACTGAGGAGGGAGAAGGGACTATATGCTTCCATTTATTCTTTCATTTGTGCATTTATTTGTTTGAAGAATATTGAGATCCTACTACAGTGGTGGGTGCTGGGAGCAAAACAGACCAAAAATTCCTGTTTCCATGGAGCTCATTCCTAGACAGATAAATACATACTTAGGTAAGATATATAGTGTAGTGATAAGTGATGTGGGAAAAAAATGAGACAGGGTAATAGGATAATAGGGAGCTGGGGGAGGGGGTTAATTTTAGGTGGAGTGCCCTGGGAAGGCCACGGGGAGAAGCTAATATTTGAGGGAAGACCTGCCACAGGTGAAGGATCTATTCCTGTGACTCTCTGGAGGAGGAATGCTCCAGGCTAGGGAAGCGAGGGCAAAGCCCCTGAGGCAGAAACTGAAGTGGGTGCAGATCAGGTGTGGCTGGGAAGAGGATGGAGGTTAAGCCTAGACAGAGAGGCATGATCGCAGGGGAACCCAGTAGGGAGTGTGTACCCAGCTCACGGGTTCAGAGATGAGCGGGGTTATTCAGTTGTCCTGGAGTCTTTTTCCACACCTCTTTCCTCCAACATGACACCCTTCCCCTCCCCCAATTTGGAAAATTCGGAATGCTCATACAATGTATTTCAGGAAACTGTCATGAAATAGCTTTCTCAAAAGTAAAAGTTTTTAAATGAGATTGATGATAACAGGATTTTTCAAAAGAAATTGCTTTCTAAGAATATTTGAAAATGTAGGGAAATGAATTTCCTTTGAAATTTAGACACAAGTCATTAAGGAATATAACCTGGAAGAAGTGTATTAACTCAGGTTGTTTTCAGTGGTAAAGAATTCCTCTTAATGATGTCTGTGTTGTCCAGCCTAGTTTTAAATTCCTCAGGGACTGTTCAACTAACTTGTTTGTATATCTTTTATAGCATTTTACACGTGTAGAACTTTCTGTGCTGAGTTTTTTATTCGTCAGCTTTGACCTTTCAGACTAGTTCTTCAATTAATTTTATACCAGTAGACTTTTTCTTGGAAAAAATTTTTTTCTGATTTTCTTTCAGCTTATCTCCATATTCTTATTACTGAGCTTTCATAAATGTCCTCTTTCATTTTAATTCATCTGAGGAATTTAATATTTTTGGCTTCTAAATGCTTTTGTTGGTGAGTTGCATATATGAAAAAGAATTTGTCTTGGCTTGCCTGAAAATCATGAGAAGTTAGGAATTGCAACTTCAGGGTGTGAGTGGAGCTCCTTGGCCAAGAGGAGACTTAGTGATGCTAGTGAGGAGATAGTCTTTTAACGAATTGCATTTCTCTCTCTTGTTCCTTTGGTGAGTTTTTGAAATCACAGTTCCAAATTATAATGTCTTTCATGTCATATCAGCTCATTTGTTCTCATGACTCTACGTTTTAGTATTCCATATGTCTATATTTTTGTTGACCTTCACACTGGAAGATGACACTATTCATAGTGATTGCTTATCTGGGAGAACCATTTGGGGTGACCAGATTATTACTGTCCTGTTTATCCTTGCCCTTCTAAAGGATCTTTGATTTGTACCTTTTTTTTTTTTTTTTTTTTTGCGGTATGCGGGCCTCTCACTGTTGTGGCCTCTCCGGTTGCGGAGCGCAGGCTCAGCGGCCATGGCTCATGGGCCCAGCCGCTCCACGGCACGTGGGATCTTTCCGGACCGGGGCACGAACCCGTGTCCCCTGCATTGGCAGGCGGACTCTCAACCACTGCACCACCAGGGAAGCCCGATTTGTGCCACTTTTAAAGACTGACTTCATTTGCAGTTCTCTGTTAGCCCCTGACAACTAAATTTTCAGTAGTGTTTTATTCTATTTCTTATAGATTATAGTGGGACCAGTCTCATTATAGGTTGAATCTACAGCCTATGTTGGTGTTAATCCAGGTATATTAGAGGCAAGTTCAATGTCTGTTTTCTTCAGCAGTTTGAATTGCCTTAACATTATTTGGTCATTGTTGTAAAACTCTGAACCCAAGTTTTTTTTTTTCCTCCTTAACCCCCACTAGGATTTTATGGTGATTGAGTCCTGATATTTCCACTCATTTTTAATGCCCTGAAGAATTGCATGTCTTTAAAAATATAAGTAGATTTTAATTCCACAGACAAGTACTTATAGTTAGACTCCTAATATTTCTTGACCAGGATAGCATTTTGTCATGTTTTATGCTCTCAGATAACTGAGAAATATATTAGATTAATTATATAGGAATACAGAATGATACCTTTGTTGGATTGCCCATAATTTTATTTGAGGTTGAGGGAGAAGAGGGGAGAGGTTTGAAAAACAAAAGAATATTCTCTTTTTTAAAAATAAATTTATTTATTTTATTTATTTATTTTTGGCTGAGTTGGGTCTTCGTTGCTGCGCGCAGGCTTCTCACTGTGGTGGCTTCTGTTGTGGAGCACGAGCTCTAGGCGTGCAGGCTTCAGTGTTTGTGGCACGCAGGCTCAGTAGTTGTGGCTCACGGTCTCTAGAGCGCAGGCTTAGTAGTTGTGGCACACGGGCTTAGTTGCTCTGCGGCACGTGGGATCTTCCCGGACCAGGGATCCAACCCGTGTCCACTGCATTGGCAGGCGGATTCGCAACCACTGCACCACCAGGGAAGCCCCAAGAATATTCTCTTAAGTGGCCAAAGTTAATTTTATAAAAATATTTCAAAGTATGATACACTTCCCTACCTCAAGTGATTAAGGAACACAATTTTATATTTTCTTGTTAACTACAGAGTTTCATTGAAATTGAACTTTTTTATACTTAGAATCATAGGAGATACCCTAGGGCTTATTCTCTTGAGTTAGGCCCAGAGAAGAGTTTTTATTACCAAGTTCTCTCCTCTTTTGCTTCAGCTTGCTCTTATAAAAAGTAGAGTGCAGGACTTCCCTGGTGGCACAGGGTTAGGAATCCTCCTGCCAATGCTTGGGGACATGGGTTCGAGCCCTGGTCCGGGAAGTTCCCACCTGCTGCAGAGCGACTAAGCCCACGTGCCACAACTACTGAGCCTGCGCGCTAGAGCCCACGAGCCTAGAGCCTGTGCTCGCCGCAACTAGAGAAAGCCCACGAGCAGCAACGAAGACCCAAGGCAGCCAAAAAAAAAAGTAGAGTGCAGTGGATAAAGTTGGATGACCTTTTGGACATTGTAACATGGCTACTTTTTTGCAAAATTAAATGAGAGGTGGAAGTGGCTTTTTCAAGTTGCTTTCTTGCTGTTAGTAAAATGTCAACTTTAATTTTTAGTTACTGTTTTTTGCCGTTTTTTTTTTGTTTGTTTGTTTTTTGTGGTACGTGGGCCTCTCACTGTTGTGGCCTCTCCCGTTGCAGAGCACAGGCTCTGTATGCACAGGCTCAGTGGCCATGGCTCACGGGCCCAGCCACTCCGCGGCATGTGGGATCTTCCCGGACCGGGGCACGAACCTGTGTCACCCTGCATCGGCAGGCGGATTCTCAACCACTGTGCCACCAGGGAAGCACGAGCGATTTACGTTTTAGTAGCAGCCTTCAAAGCATCATTTGATTTTAGCTAAGAAATCACTTAGAGCTGTTGTTTCAGTCTACTCCTTGTCACTTGAAATATCACCATCTTGTGGATTTTTAAGATATTGTCTCATCAGAGCATTAAAAGAAGGTTGTGATTTTGCAGCTGAAAGCACATCTGGATCTTTGCTCCTTGGACGTTTTGGCAGTGGTCATACATCTTGGGGCTCATTGATTATTTGCATAGGATACATGCTGTATTGCCGTCTTGCTAGCTGTCATTTTTCTATCAGCTATATTAGAAAAGTTAATACCAAATCCCTGTAATGTAGTTTTGGATGAAAACCCCAAATAATCATTTCCTGAAACCCTATAGTGGTACTCATTTGTTAGCTTCATCAGAATCACTTAGAACTTCGGTTAAAAATATATATTTTTCAGTCCCATTCCAGAGCTACTGAGAGAGACTCTTTAGATGTTAGGACAGTGTATCTAGATTATAAGCATATCAGGTGATTCTAATATTTTAACCAGGTTTGGAATCCATTTCTTGTAAAACATATTCATGATAAAAATTACATTTCTAACATTTCTAAGAGATTGCTGAGTTATTTACTTTAATACTTTTATTGTTTACAGTGTTAAAAGGACCTGAATAAAGTCTGCTCAAACCTCCTGCTGTGAACCAGCAGAACTTTTGAACAGGTGAGTTTTGAAGGGAAGCACAAAGCCTGAGGGCTTATGCAAACAGATAATTTTTGCTTTTAAGGCTCTGGTTATTTTTGTCCTATTATTTCTCCTGAAGTTATAGATAGTAGATAGAAACAACTTCTCTGGTACCACTCAGATACGTTATGAACCGTGAGAATAATCGTACCCTTTCTGCGTTGATCCTGATGTGAATTTGTGTCTTAAATTGTCATAATGATTTTTTGATGGCATGAAACAGGAAGAGGAATGCTTTGAGGGGAAGGGTAAGGAGGTACCTTATGGCACCCAAGAGCAGCTGGCTTCATGAAGGACATGAACCGGAAACTGGGAAGCATTCAGGAGACACGGTGGTCCAGAGAGCACTTTTCTCCTTGCTGGCTAGTAGGTGTCATCTCTTGTCTCTTTATATCTTGCTTTAGTTGTCTTTTCACACTCTGGTCTTTTCTGCTTTAACAAAAACAGAAGAAAATTGCTACTTCATTCTTGGAGCCACATATAAACTCAAGCTCTAGTGCCACTAGCTAACTGGTTACCAGCTTAGTGTCCCCACTTCAGATTCCTCGGAGGAAAAATTTGATTAGTTGAACTTGGTCCAAATTTCCATTATTGGTCCAATTAGTGTGGCCATGGGGTTGGGGTCTTGAAAGGTCCCACTCCTAAGATTGGGGGCAGGTCTCAGAGGAGGTGGAATGTAGCCTTTTTGAGGCAGAATCCCACAGAAGCTTCTAGATGTTTTTCCTTTTCCTAGAAAAATTCCTGTATATATCTTGTCAGTTTCAATTTACCTGTCCTGAAGAGTTAAAATATATGCGTATCTTTTCGGTGAATGAGACCTAGTAGGTCTCACCAAGCATTCTTGGATCTTCCTAATGCAGTGTTTAACAAAACTTCTTGATTTGGGGGTTCAGAGGACCATCTAGGGTAAAGGTTTAGTAAATGAACATAAGCAAATAAGACACTTAGCTTGTGGAAAAATTCATTGTTTATTTATTTTTCATTGATTGCTATTATAACTTTTAATTTCTGTGTACTTTTTACAGTATTAAGTAACACTTGATTATGAGGAAGCCATAGAGAATTTGAAGGGTAGGACTTTTATATATGAATCTATATTCACATTATTTGAGTGGTAGCAGGGACTTCACTTTTGGGAAAGGATCAGGGAGACAGTATAAACTTTTGTATTACATGTTTTTGTATACTAGAATTATTAGGTAATATTGAAGCAAACTTTTTTAAAAAATTAATTAATTTATTTTTGCCTGCGTTGGGGCTTCCTTGCTGGGTGTGTGCTTTCTCTAGTTGCGGCCAGCGGGGGCTACTCTTTGTTGCGGTGTGGGCTTCTCATTGCGTTAGCTTTTCTTGTAGCGGAGCATGGGCTCTAGGCACACGGGCTTCTGTAGTTGTGGCTCGCGGGCTCTAGAGCGCAGGCTCAGTAGTTGTGGTGCACGAGCTTCGTTGCTTCGCGGCATGTGGAACTTCCCAGACCAGGGCTTGAACCCTTGTCGCCTGCATTGGCAGGCGGGTTCTTAACCACGGCGCCACCTGGGAAGCCCTGCAAACTTTTTTTTTCTAATGGGGCATTTTGAAGTTCTCTTTATTTTTGTTTGTAGCTTGTATGCACTTGGTAGCATCTAATTGCTTAAGTCATTTTTTATAACTCACATCTTGTTATGTTAGTATATCAGTGTATCCAGATTTTGATGCAAAGCATAGGAATTACTAGTCCAAAGTGATCTATTATAGAATGATGTGTGGAATGACAGACCACAGATGTGAACTCCTGTGATTTTTTTTTTTCCAGCCAAGGTTTCTTTAGCAGATTGCAGCTAAATTCATTTTTAAGGTGGAAGAGTCCTTTCTCATATTGTACATATTCTTTAATCTGGATGTTGAGGTAAAGCATATGTAGGGCTTTGTGAGGCTTAAAAAGATTTCCACATAATCAGGGTAAAACTTTCATAGGCGCTGGGCATCCCTCTCTGGAAAAGATTGGCTTGTGGTGAGATTATCAAATGGTATGGTAATGTCTACGGCATTGTAGTTTTTCCTTGAATAGTTAAGTGGTTGCTAATTTTATTCTCCTTTCACCAAAAGGAGGAAAAAAAGAGAAATATTTATATATTTTTCAGAAGCAGTGGGGAGAATGGCAGTAACAGTAATAGCTTTTTCTTGTAGTGATACCGTGGCCAGTATGTTCTTTGGGAACAAAGCTCCTTTTATTCTAGTTGTCCTGAACCTGGAGGAAGTCTTGGGAGCTCTGGCCACTTCAGTATTGGTCCTTTGCTTGCAGAGACTGACAAAGAATTGGCAGAGGTACTGTCTTGGTACTTAATAATTGGCAAATCATGGCTCAGTCTTTGAAGAGATGGTTACATCCAGATTTCATGGTTAGCCCCTTGGGAATTGAGATGTTGTTAACCCAAACCATGGCCAGTTGAGTAACTGGATGAAGCCATCTTGCAAGATCAGTGGGTCAGAGAGCCTTAATTCATGTTCTGGAATCTGACACTCTTTATTTAATCTTTCATATTACTTCTGTCATTGTTAATGAAGTTTCTGATAGTGTGTTATGAGAAGATACACTCTTCCTCAACCAGAGGGCTCACTGTATTGCTTAATTGAGTGATGCAGAGGGGTAGAAGTTGGAGGATAGTGGAAAAGAGAAGGAGATTGGAAAAAGGGGAAAAAGGACTTCCACAAAATGAGTTCCCCTGAAAATTGCAAGGAAATGGGAAAAAAAAAAAAAAAGGTAACCAAGCAGTTTTGAGCACTATGTCAGTATGTAGAGAAAAAGCTTGTGGCTATTAAGCAGAGAAATGTGGGTTTAATTTTCTGTCATTTACCACCTGTAACTTTAGATAAATAACTTAACCTCTTGGAGGCTTATTTTCCTTACTATAAAGTATATCCCATGGTGATTTGGGAATTAAAAGTAAAATGCCCAATACAATGCCTGGCACATAGTAAACAGGCCTTCAATAAATGGTAGCAGTTACGATTGTTATTGCTATATAAATAGATACATTTTGATTGTAAAATGTCATCTTTATAATTTGAATAGAGGCCTTGGTGGGTTCTGTTTTTAAGTCTTCTGTCTTTTGTTTTGTTTTGTTTTCAATCCAACAAATATTTGAATACCTGCTTCGTTCCAGGTGCTGGGCTAGCCATAGTGGTGAGCAAAACACCTATCTTCATGGGACTTACGCCTAGTGGTAGAGGCAGTCAGGAAGTCATATAAGTAAATTTCAAAATGTGGAAAGTTTCTCTGTCCTTGGAAAAGATACATTTTTAAAACCCTAGATATTCTTTGAATAAGTGTCATGTTTGGATCTTGGTGTTCTTGTTGTCAGGGGTATTTTATGCCTCTTGATATGCTTTCCAGGGTATGTTTGTTTGTTTGTTTGAAGTTAATTTATGTATTTCTTTTATTTGTCATTTTTTCCTCTTTCTCTGAGATAGATGTTCTCAACTTTTTATCTTAGGATTCCTTTACCTTCTTAAGAGTTAGAGGACCCCAAAGAGCTTTTGGTTTTTCAGTTATATCTATCTTTATGATATTGAGAAATTTAAAATGATTTATTAATTTATTTAAAAATAAAAATAGTTTCTTTACATGTTAACATAAATATATTTTTAATGAAAAATACCTGTTTTCTAAAACATTTCTTAAAAAATTTGCTGAGAAGAGTGACACTGTTTTTACCTTTTCACAAATTGCTTTTTATGTCTTGCTTTGTAGAAGGCAGCTGGATTCTCACAGCTGCTTCTGCATTCAACCCGTTGCTGTTTATTGTATTAGTTGAAGTCTGTGCAGGAGATTTATCCTCACAGAGATGTGTATGTAGTTGGAAAAGGGAGGAATATTTTAAGAGCTTTTCAGATAATTGCAAATTTTCTTTGATATTACACTAAAATTCAACAAGTAGTAGTTTATAAAGGTTAGTTGCAATGTGAAATTTGAATTATATCAATGCACTTTTATATTCCATTACATTAAAATCTATTGGTCTATCTTGTGCATTAAATGGATATTTTATATTATACAGTATCAAAAAAAATTCATTAATATCAACACCCATCAGAAAAGCTGTTACTTATTGGAAGGTATAAGTACTAGAAAAACCCATCAAGCTCATGGTAATGAATAGATGTTTTCTAAAATTTTAACTTTTGCTTGAAAGCTCAAGTTTTGTAATTGGCAACAAGTACTATCAATTGTTTTCCTTAAAGTGACAGTCTTGTTTCATTCATTTTTGGAAAAAAGGTCTGCTATATACCCAGGTCTGGATAATTTTATTTGTGTGTCAGTTTTTTCAAGTCAATATGATGTTTCATGAGCAGAAGCAGTTAGTTGAGTTTGTAACTCAAAGCCGTCACATAAATGCTTTTCTTTGAGACTTTGGTATGCAGCTGAAGTGCTTTATGTGTACTTCTCATTTCATCACATTAAGAATATTAGAAAGCTGTGTACACAGGGACCAAGATTAATAAAAATTAATCGTTTTTACTGCTTTATCGAGGGCATTCTTAAGTAAACCTGGCTTTTTTTCCTCTCTTGTGAATATATGGCACATGGCAGTGAAGACTACTGTAGTTTGGTGCCATTAATTTGAATGATGCTAAGGTGCCAGCAGTTTTACCCATGATTAGTGCAGTGCCAACATAGTGAAAAATGCAAAGACTATCTTAGTATTAACAGTTTTGCCATCTTGGGTATCTTGAAAGTGTTTTGGGGAATTGCTTCTCTGGGGAGTGGAACATTTTTCTGTATTACATTTATACATATTGATATTACGTTGACTTTTTAAAAAGAGTTTTCAAAAAAAAAGTAGTTGTTTGAAATAGAAACTGGAATAAACATATCATTGAGGATTTTTAGATTTCAGTGAGGGTTTTTAATTCTGGGTAGATACAGATTTATTCATAAGTTGCAATCAGTTATAAAATACTCTTCTAAAATGGTCTCATAAAAATAGTCTTCTACACCAGTGCTGTCCCCCAGAATTTTCTGCTATGATGGAAGTGTTCTGTAAATCTACACGGTCAAATACTGTAGCCACTAGCCACATGTGACTGTGGAGCACTTGACATGTGGTTAATGTGACTGAGGGAATCGCATTTTTTTAAATGTAAAAAACCTTTACTTTTTTATTACAACTCAAGTCCTCTTATTTTTACAGATTTTATTTTTAAGAACAGTTTTAGATTCACAGAGAAATTGAGAAGATAGTACAGAGAGCTCCCATATATACCACACCCAGGTTTTGTATTGTTAACGTCCTACATTACTGTTGTCCATTTGTTACAGTTAGTTAGCCAGTATTGCTTATTAACTAAGTCCATAGTTTATTCAGATTTCCTTAGTTTTCCTGAGTTTATTTTTCTATGTCAGGATCCCATCCAGGACATCACATTACATTTAGTCAGGTGTCCATAGGCTCCTCTCTCTTTAACAATCTTGACAGTTTTGAGGAGTGTTGGTTAAGCATTCTGTAGAATGCTTCTCTGTTGGAATTTGTGTGATGTTTTTCTCCGGGTTATGGGTCATGGGTTTTTGGGAGGAAGACTACAGAGGTAAAGTGCCATTTTCATCACATCATATCAAGAGCATATACTGATTTATAACTGTTAATATTGACTGATTATCAGTGTTAACATTAACTTTGATACTTGGTTGACTTTCATACTTTGTCAGGTTTGTCCACTGTAAAGTTACTCTCCTCCCTCCCCCACAAGGAACTAGATTTTAAATTTTAATTAATTTAACTTGATATAGCCACATGTGGTTAATGGGTACTATATAAGATGGCACAGTTCTAGAGAGTGTTTCTCAGTTTTAAATATTATCCAAAACTTTATTTAACATCAATTTTAATAGATTTAAAGAAAGGCAGTTTAACATAAAAGAAATATAAAATGTTAGTCTTGAAATGCATTGCTTTTTGAGGGAGGCAGTCTACTTTTAGTAAACTTAGTCTTTTTAAAAATTAACTTTCTGAGGTTTAATTTATATACAATAAAATGCCTTCATTTTAAGTATACTTGTATTAAGTGTACATCTTGATGAGTTTTGACAAGTGTATATACTTATGGGACCATAACCACAGTCAAGACAGGTAACATTTTCATCACTCCCAGAACTTTCCTCCTTCTTTTTTGCAGTCATTTCCCCTCTCCCACCACTGATTTGTTTTCTGTGACTATAGATAATTTTTCCTCTTCTACAATTTTATATAAATGGAATCATTCAGTATGTATTTTTTTTGGGGTCTGGCTTCTTTTGTGCAGTGTAATATTTGTGATACATCCATGTTGCTGCATGTATCAGTAATTAGGTGTTTTTATTGATGAGGATATTCCAAGGTATGGTCATTATAATATGTGTTTATCCATTTATCTTGCTTTGGGGCTGTTAGGAATAAAGCTGACCTTAGTTTCATGGCAATGGGTAGTGATTCAGACTGTTCTGGATTGCAGTGTTTATTTCAACACTGTAAATTAGGAATTTAAATTTTTTTTAGGATGAGAAGAAAAGCCAACAGAGCATCTATAATTTTTTGAAGATATTCCATGAAAAGGATAATTAATATAGAAATAAATAGTATTTTGCAAAGTTTCATATAAAAATGTGCGATCCAGATAGATGTAGACAATTCTGGCTTCCTGGGGAGGGAGGGGAGTTCTTTGTCAGTTCTTTAAGATAAATGTTTAGTAATAAAGTGAATAATGGAAGCCTGATTTTGTTCCATGAAGTTTTATCATTAGTAGATATGTTAACAGATCGTATTTTAAAAATTATTTTAAAAAGTTTGCATGTTTAAAAATGAAGAGATCTGGTATTGTCATACAGATGGGTGCAGAAGGAAAATGTGTTTTCTGCTATAATGGGAGGAGAATTTCCTTTTATTTTTGTACCTTAAAATTGTTTTTTTAAACCAGGTTAATGTTCAAAAGAAATTAACTTTCTTTGACATTTATGTTTGGGCTGTAAAAGTATTTCAAACGGGAGGCAAACGCTTCTTGTGGGTGTTAAGATACACATTGTTATAAAAGTAATTGAAGAATATTACTGCAAATTATGGAAATAGAAAAAAATCATTAATCCCACCTCATGAACATTTCTTTATTTTTATGTTCTCGTTGTCTATTTATGACATATAGTTGGCTCTCTGTATCCACGGGTTCCATATTCTTGGATGTGGAAAGGATTTGTGTAAAGGATTTGAGCATCCCTGGATCTTGGTATCCACAGAGGGTCTTGGAACCAGTCCCCCTTGGGTACCAAGGGTTGACTGTATGTATAATTATACTCTTGTGTGCATACATTATTGTACCTCTAGTCTGTTGAGTGAATGTGCTGTTTTTACAAGATTGCTTACAGTCTTATACAATTATAAGTGATGTGGTATATGTGGTTCCTCTCTCATGGTTGGACCTTTTCTTTTCATTGTTTCACTTAGCCTTTTTCTGAAGTTTGAAAAAAATGCATCTGAGACCTATGTATTTTAGCCTAGTGACTGAGTCTTGGTTCATTTGAATGTGGACTTGTTTATGGTCTTAAGAGTCGACAGATTTACAGATTATTTTATCAAGATAGTGGTACAAAAATTTTTTAATGACAGACATTTAAGTAGGGAGTGAATTTAATATTTGTTATCAGAAGATTTGCATTTAAAATAGTTTTGCTTCATGTCTATTAAAATATTTTTAATTGTACTTGTTTTTCCCTCCTAGCTAAATCATTTACAGTTTATTTTAACCTTTTTAAAATTGAGGTATAAGATATAGTAAATACGTGCACAAATCTGAAGTGTATAGTTGGAAAATTCTTAAAGATTTATTATTTATTTATTTAATTTATTTTTGGCTGCGTCAGGTCTTAGATACGGTGTGCGGGATCTTTGTTGTGACACGCGGGCTTCTCTCTAGTTGTGGCATGCGGGTTTTCTCTTCTCTAGTTGTGGCGAGTGGGTTCCAGGGTGAGTGGGCTCTGTAGTTTGCAGTGTGCGAGCTCAGTAGTTGTGGCACGTGGGCTTAGTTGCCCCGCAGCACGTGGGATCTTAGTTCCCTGACCAGGGATCGAACCCGCGTCCCCACATTGTAAGGCAGATTCTTTACCACTGGACCACCAGATAAGTCCTCGGAAAATTTTTTATATGTGCATATAGTTCTGTAGTCACCACCTAAATCAAGATAGTGAGCATTTCTAGCAACCCAAAAGATTCCATCGTCTTCTTCCCAGTAAGTAATCCCTACTTCCATGGTGAGCAGTGTTCTGACATCTGTCAAAATTGATTATTTTACCTGTTGAACATTATAGGAATCATATAGTATATATTCTCTGGTGACTGGCTTCTTTCACTGGATACAATGTCTGAGATTCATGCAATGTTGTTGCAGTTATCAGTAGTTGGTTCTTTTCTTCTTTGTTGGTGAGTATTTTGTTGTATAAATATACTACAATTAAAAAAATTTTTATTTTGAAATAATTTCAAACTTATAGAAAAGTTGCAAAAAATTACTTAGACTTTCCATATGCCCATCACCCAGTTTGGTCACTAGTTGTTTTTTTTTTTTTTTTTGCCACGCGGCATGCTGGATCTTAGTTCCCCGACCAGGGATTGAACCTGTGCCCCCTGCAGTGGAAGCACAGAGTCCTAACCACTGGGCCGCCAGGGAATTCCCTGGTCACCAGTTTTTAACATTTCCTCGTATTTAGTTTATCTTTCATTTTCTTTTTTCTTTCTCCTTATATGCACATATATATGTATATAATTTTTAATATAATTTAAAATTTATGTAATTTTTTTCTGTTCCATTTGAGGGTTCATTACAGACCTCATGCTCCTTTTCCTCTAAATATTTTAGTGTTATCTTGTAAGAGTAAGAACATTCTTCTGCATAATCACAGTAAAAATTTCAGAATCATAAAGTAGTAACATTGATACAATACCATTGTCTAATCCATAACTCCTATTCAGATTATTCTATTTGTCTCTTTAATGTGTCTTATAGCATATTTTTTGCTGGTTCAGGATGGAGTTAAGAATCATGCTTGCACTTAGTTTTTATATCTCTGTAGTCTCCCTTAATCTGGGATGGTTCTTCAGCCTTTGTGTGTTTTTTTTTTTTGGTAGTACGTGGGCCTCTCACTGTCGTGGCCTCTCCCGTTGCGGATCCGGACGCGCAGGCTCAGCGGCCATGGCTCACGGGCCCAGCCGCCCCGCGGCATGTGGGATCCTCCCGGACCAGGGCATAAACCCATGTCCCCTGCAATTGGCAGGCGGACTCTCAACCACTGCGCCACCAGGGAAGCCCAGCCTTTGTCTTTTGTGACATTGGTATTTTTTTTTTTTTTTTTTTTTTTTTTTGCGGTATGCGGGCCTCTCACTGTTGTGGCCTCTCCCGTTGCGGAGCACAGGCTCCGGACGCGCAGGCTCAGCGGCCATGGCTCACGGGCCCAGCCGCTCCGCGGCACGTGGGATCTTCCCGGACCGGGGCACGAACCCGTGACCCCTGCATTGGCAGGCGGATTCTCAACCACTGCGCCACCAGGGAAGCCCGTGACATTGGTATTTTTGGTGACTGTGGTTGATTGATTTTATGTCTATCAATTTGGGCTTATCTGATTTTTTTTCAAGATTAATTTCAGTTTATATATTATTGTTAGGAATATAACATAAGTGATGCCATGTCCTTCTTAGTGTATCACATCAGGAAACACATGGTGTCAGTTTGTCTCATTATTAATGATGTTACCTAACTCAGTAACGGCCAGATGGAAGAGATGCATAGGGCAAGCTATGTGGGAAGGGATGCAGAGTTTCACAGCTCTTTGGTGTGCCATCGTTTTCACACCTTCACCAACCTTGAAGCTCCCCTGTATTTGTTTATTCATTCATCTGTTGATGGACATTTGTGTTGATAAACATAATAGCCAAATGTCAGGTTTTGGTAGTTATGAATAAAGCTACTATGAATGTCTTATACTCTTCTCTTAGTAGAAATTTTCTTTGCATGTATGTTTAGCAGTGGATTGTGCGATCGCTGGATAGGTGTGTTTAGCTGTAATAGATATTGCCAAACTGTTTTTTTTTTTTTTTTTTTTTTTTGCGGTATGCGGGCCTCTCACTGTTGTGGCCTCTCCGGTTGCGGAGCACAGGCTCCGGACGCGCAGGCTCAGCGGCCATGGCTCACGGGTCCAGCCGCTCTGCGGCATGTGGGATCTTCCCGGATCGGGGCACGAACCCATGTCCCCTGCATCGGCAGGCGGAGTCTCAACCACTGCACCACCAGGGAAGCCCTGCCAAACTGTTTTTTGAAGTGGTTGAACTAATTTGCAGGAATGGAGTTATTAATTTTGTGTTATCTTTTTGTTGTTGTTGGGGGGTGTGCTGCACCCCCGGCTTGTGGGGTCTTAGTTCCCTGACCAGGGATTGAACCCTTGTCCTCAACAGTGAAAGAGCAGGCTCCTAACCCCTGGACCGCCAGGGAGTTCCCCAGGTTTGTGTTACCTTAATCCAGATTTGGCTAAGAGAAAAATAGCTGTTTGCTGGAATGGGCACAGAACTCTTTATTTGGTACATATGAAGAGTGCTAGAGGATTAGCTGTTTTTTCTGCTTTGGGGAAAATAGAGGTTGGGAAGGTGGAGGCAGATTCAGGTTCCTTGGTGTTCATTCTGTGTTAGTCTTTTGACAGACCACGTGCATGGTACCGGTTGGACTTCATTCCGGGTTTGCCATAGTTTTTTTCTGGGTAAGTTTTACATACCCAGGTAAGGGAGATTTGCAGTAGTAGATACTGTTTATAAGAAAGATTCAGGGGATTTTCAAAGGAGTATGTGTTTTGAATTGTTAGTATAGTAGTGGTAGCTAATCAGTATGTCAAGACTTCTCCTGGGAAGCAATATCAGGAACACTTGCAGAGTAAAACTTTCATAATTAGCCATTATGCCAGATTTTGATTCTGCTTTGGCTTCTCCTGGCTGTCTTTGTCCAGACAGAACTTACTACGTAGATCCGTAGCTCGATCATGTTGTTAGTGATCGCGTGTGCCCAGAAGACATCTGACTCATCAACACAGTGCCAGGTTGTGTGAGGCCAGGGTCTCCCTTTTCTTTGTTGCAAACCCAGCAGTAAGAAAAGGCTAGGTTGATTTCTTCTCTTTCTTCACCCTTGAACATGTACTCATGTACACACAGAGTGATAGAGGAGGTCCCAAAGAGGAGCTGAGGATGTCAGGAAAACTAGAAAGATATACAGAAAAAAAGAAAAATAATTATATAGTAGTAATCAGAGATAAAATAATTGCTAGTGAGGAGTGATTTAGCTTAGAGTTTTTAAAAAGTTGACAAAATGGCCACATTAAATAAAGTTCATTGTCAGGCACAGGATGCAGTTTATCGAAGAAGACCAACTTTCTGGTATTAACTGCAGAAGAAATGTATTACTTGAATACACTTATAAGGAATTTTGAATAAGGGACAAGGTCTGAAATAGCAGGTATGTAGAAATATTCTCTCAGCTATTTTTAAGTCAACTCTATTTAAAATTTGAGGGTAGACCTTTCTCTGAGGTCCTTATCCTTAGAATTGGAATAGCCAAAGGAGAGTAGAGGCCAGTAGGGAGGTTGAGAGTGTTATTATCTCTCCATGTGTTAAACTATTCAAAGGATGTTTTTCAGTGTTGTTAAGGTAACTGAAGCCCATCTTGCCCTGATAATTTTACCTTCCTTTTATCCCTCTGAGGTTATCAGTACTGTTTTCCTGCACAGTGGTAGTGAATCAGCAGACAGCATCAGGATCTGCATCCTCTTCCATTCACATGCCTGTTCTGTTTCTTTATTCAGATGACCATTCAGCCTGAAATGCTCCTGTTGTCTCTATGTAATTATTAATATCTCTTTCACACAAACATTTTCTGGCTTAGATGATAGATTGGGTATAGTCACTTTAGCCATTGTTCCTCCTCCTTTTTGCAAAATCTCTTTTCTTCTGAAGTTCATGCTGTCTGACAGGACAACTTCTGTTCCCCTCGTTATCAGATACAGACCCTGTGGCATCATCCTTCATTTTCTTCTTTATTCTCTCTGCCATTATCCGGAAGGTACTTCAGAGTCCATAGGATGACTGATCCAATCTTCCCAGGCTCCTGGTTCTTTGACTTACCTCCATCTCTAATTCGTCTAGTGCTTTCATTTTTATTCCTACTATACTTGCTTTTTGACATTACCAACATCTCAAATTTGTAAACTATCTTGTTTTTACTTCCTTCCTCACTGTGCTTCAATCACACTTTTGCCAGCATCCTCCACTTTGTCCTCTTTTCCTTCCGTTTACCGTGTTGACAAAATCCTAACCCAGGTTCAGTCCTGTTGTCAGCTCTCTCTGCCCTCTACCCAGGCTGCTAAGTTGGAGAAAGAAGCCCACCACCATGCAGATAGGTGCCATCTCCATCTTGATTGGGCCTTCAGAACTAGTGTAGCTCGCTGCAGTGTGGTGTCCTGGATTAGATCCTGGTACAGAACAAGGGCATTGTTGGAAAAACTGGTTAAATCCGAGTTTAGTTACTAGTGGTGTACCAATGTTGGTGTCTTAGTTTTGACAAATGTACTGTGGTAATGTAAGTTGTATATATTAGGGGATACTGAGGGAACTTTCTGTAATGTCTTCGTAACATTTCTATAAATCCATAATTATTCCTAAATAAAGTTTATTTTTTTAAAAAACAATACTATTGTAGATCACAGTAGCTAACTTTTCTTCATTCTTCTCAAACCTTACCCTGTCATCTGCTCTGTCATTTGCCTACTTATTTGACAAAATTGAGACCATCTATGTGAATTCCCCACAGCTTACTATTCCTCTCCACCTCCCCAAAGAAAACCCCACAAAAATAAATTTGCACATATCTTAAGTCATTTGGACACACTTTTTTGCTCTTGTCACAAGTGGACAGGCATAGTTTTTTTTTTCCATTTGTTCTCTGAAGCCCCATCCACCCTGCCTTCTCAAGAGCTTCATTTCTATCATATTTTTGTTAAATTGTTTCTTTACTTTTTAATTCTGTTAGTACTTTTCCATTAGGATATTTTCGTCTAAAATAAAAGGGGAAATTTTCTTTCTACTCTGCTTCATTTCTCTTCACCTTTTCGCAGCTAAGATTCTAGAAGAAGTTGACTGCATTTGTAGTCTGTTCCTTTCCTCACCTCCCAACCACTGAAATCTGGCTCTGTCCCTCACCACACTTCCATAACTGTACTCTTCAAGTCACCAGTGACTTCACTGTGGGAGTTAATGAAGATTTTTCAGTCTTTCTCTTTTGACTTCAATATTTGAAACTTCTGAATTTGTCCATTTTTTTTATTTGCCAGTGCTATCTTTGTTAACACAAATTAGTAACTTACTAGGAAAAGAATTACTCATAATTCCACCATTCAGACTTTGAACATCTGTGGGCATATCTGTATGTACCCACTAAGAATGTATTTTAAAATGTGTTTAATATAATTATATTCTCTGTATTCTATAACCTGTCTTGAACACTTAACATATTATTGACATTTTTTCATGTCAGTGAATATACTTATTATCATTACTGCTCTTTCTTCTCTGCTAGTATGTAGATACATACAATCTGTTGGATTTATAACACCCCTCCTTTCTCTTTAGCTCTTACCGATTCATTCTCTTCCTGGCATCCTGAATGATCTTTCTACAGTGCAGATTTCATCCTGGACACTTTCTTGCGTAAATCTTCTCATAGCCTTTCATTGCTCTTGAGATATAAACTACAAAGACTTCTGTGATATGACCATTGCTTTACCAAACTTCACTTTAGTTTTTAGCCTTATTGAGCAAATGGATAATCTCCCCAAAAAGAACCTAGCTCTTTCTCCTTTCTGCTTCAGATAAAGTGAATGTGGAGAAAGCTAGACTCAGTGAATTTGATTTTAGGTGAAAGGTTAGGGCTAGAGATAACCTAACTACATGGTCTTTTTTTCCTTCTCCTATCCTCCTGCACAGTATTTGCTGAGGCTTTGTTCTTGTCTCTTGAGCTTGTCCCTTCTTGATTCCTGCTTTGGGATAGTTTCATTCAATTTTTCGTTTCAGTTCTCTAGATTTACTTCCAAATGTATGTCTTTTATCTTGACTCTACACTGGTGTTCAAGGTTTATGTATATTATAGTCTTTTGGATGGCTCCTCAGACACCTCACATTCATTTTGTCCAAAATGGTGTGTCCTTCCTCCCAAATTTGCTTCTTTTCCATCTTCTCTTTCCTTTAAAGCTTTTCTATACAGATTCAAAAAGCACCCCACTGCCAGTATTGCATGCTATAGATTCCATTCCATTTCTGCATCCTTTGTTTAGATTTTCCTTCTTCTACTTGGGGAAATATTTTATGGAGTGTTTATTTGAATGGATCCTTGGTTTTGTATAAGCCACTGTAAAGGAGGGAGGGTGGGCCTTCTGGGGTAAGGGAATGGCATGAGCCAGAACCACAGAAGAAGAATGCAGCAGAGAAGTCGAAAGTTATCATTTGGCTTTGCGTTTGGAGGTGAAACGGTGGGAGATTGAGTTGAGAAGGTGCACATTGTCAGATTGATGGGAAGCTGAAAATACGAGGATTTTTGACCATACACAGTAGGTTTAGTGACCTTTATAAAGAAGGGTAGGCATGACCAGAGTAGTGCTTTAGAAAGATTGATCTTATTGGATGTAATTAGAGGCTGAGTCAGGGAAGCAGGTTAGAATTTTATTGTAATAATCCAGACATGAGTTAACAGATGTTTAGCTATAATGAAAGGAGAATGCAGAAGGAATCTTGAAGGAGGAATTGACCAAATTTCAGGCAAAATGATTGGATAGGAGGGATAGAGAAGAGGAATGAATTTCCGACGACTAGGCTTTTGAGCCTGGCTGACCAGTGGATGGTGAAAGCAGTGGTACCTTGATCAGTTGTTAGATGGATATCTGGGGGGAGCAGGCTGCTGGAAAGCCACATAGGTCCTGGGAGAAAAAAGTCAAATATGTAATTCACAGCAGGGGTGGGGGACAGTTCAGAAATTTGTGGAATAATTTTTGGTTGCTCTTGCTATGACAGCACCTCCACTGCATGTTCTATGTTAGATCCACCATGATTCAGCAGGCAGAGTTCTACCCGAAGTGTCGGTAGAGAACACTATTGTAAGTAAGACTGAAGACAGTATCTACACAGAATTTATAGTTAAATAAACCATGGGTACGCTGAGGGAAGTTAGAAAAGGAGAGAAGCTTTTGGGGAATGGTGACTAAATAGGAAGGAAGTGAAGATAGGAAAAATATATCAGTATATTGCTGGTCGTGGAGGAAAAGGAAGGAAATCGTTTCAAGGAAAGGCAGTCTAAAGAGTCAGAAGAGCATGATGGGAGCACAGCCTCCAGAGTCTGGCTCAAATCCTGATTTGCTATAAAAATTCAGAGCTGTTTTCTAATTGGTCACAAGTCTGCTGGGGGTTTGAGTTGACAACATTTAGCTTGGTGGGGTTTAAATGACTGCAAAACCTATGCTCATTTTGATACCTCACTGCATCCTTAGAAAGGGCAATTGAGAAATAAGTCCCACTTTCCATTCCAAATAATTTATAATTCAAAGACATCGTGTAGACAATCCCTCCAGTACATATAAATAAATACATTAGAACTGGGCTCATTTAAATTGATTTGGAAGGAGCAATCTGGGGTGGGGAATTCAGGATTAGAAGTTACAGTACTTCAAATGTTTAGATTTCTTCAGTCATAGCTTGTAGATTTCCTGCTTTAATTCATAAAGGAGAATGAGCAGAACACCGTGCTGAGTAACGTAGGTCTCTTTAGTTGATAATTAAATTGCTTGGATGATTATTCTGTGTTCTTAAGAGTTCTCCAGAAAACTCTTACCATAGGAAGTAGTAAATGGTGGTTAGGCTCCCAGCACTAGGCATTAAAAAAACTTCTGAGCTTTTAATGTTTTTGCTGTATGGTATTTTGTCTCTGCCTAAAGGTTTATAGGTGGAATGAGTGATAAAGATTTCCTTGCTCGATGTTCGTCAGGTGCTGCCTGTGCATCCAGGGCGTCTGTGACTCAAGACCACTGCCTGCACAGCACAACTCTCGGGGCTTCGTTTGCATCCTTTGTGGTAATGGCGCCCCTGGAGTTTGTATTTCCACCACCTGTGTAGCCTTGTAGTAATCTAAAGGGGAAAAGAATATTAAATCTCTAAGAATGAGTTTAGTATTTTCACAGATATCACCAATCATTCAGTTTTTAATTGAGATTCACTTGCTTTATAAATTCAGTCTGGTTCAAATCTGGACCTGCTTTATTAATTCAGAGCTGTTTTCCAGTGGTCAAAGTCCAAAGTCCATAGGGGTTTGGATATAAAACATTTGGCTATGTGGAGTTTAAAATGGTGGTAAAAACACTCCTTCAGGATGTTTTGTGTTACAGTAAAGTCTTATAGTTGTAGTCTCTACAGGTCTGTCTGTTAGCCAAGTAGGTCCACGTACTTTTTTAAAGCACACTGAATTGATTTATGCTAAATAAGTTTACACAGCTGATTTGTAAGCAGGATACTTGTCCTCATCTACAGTGGGCACCTTACCTGACTTATCGCTACCTTGACAAGTGATTTCATTTGGGATGTACCATAATTTAATTGACTCTAACATGCATCAGTTGTGAGATTGTTCATTTTATTTATTACTAAGAAGGAAATCATACTGCCAAGTAAATGCTTTTTAATTACTTAGACTTTCTATTTTACATTTTGAAAAAGAATTCTTTTAAACTTATTTAGCAAATAAGGCTAATAGATTTTTATTATATAGTATATATTTTGTGCATATATAAAAAGGAAAATAGAAGTGAAATAAATTGGTTAAGATATTCTTCAGCTTTCTACACATTAAGTCGGACTCTTCTATATTGTGAAAAACTTAGGATTGTAGAAGTCTCCTTCTTCTTCCCTCTCCCCACCCGTGTAGTGTCATGTCATTAAGGGTGTTGGCAATGAAGGATTTCTTAAGAGAGTGCTCCATTATTCTCTCATTGATTTAAAATTCAGTGATTTGGTGCTTGTGAAGTTCTTAAAAGCAGTCTAAGCTGTTTAATTTTTCCTCCTCTAAATACTTCAGGGCTACTGCATGTGGCCACGTGGATTGTGCAGTGTCAAGTCTCACTAGCAAACCACAACAAGCTTATCTTCATGTGGTATTTTTTTCCTTTCTCAGGTTCTGCAAAGCACTTGCAATCATTCCTCCAGTGATGAAGAGTTACTTCACTAATATCCTATTGCTGTATTTGTTTTCTTTTCTATTACACAGTACGTTTCAATTTAGAATCATAGCATGATCCTTTTGAAGGTGTTTTAAGCAGCACTTAAAATCGGGTACTAGGAACAACACAATTGAAAGGATGACGATAAGGAGCGGCTCTGACCAAGTTTTACCCTTGTGCAGACAGTGACAGCTGTGACACGGCTTCCATTGTGGGCCAGTAGCAGTTGTAGCATGGCACTGGTTAAGATGCATTCCAGTTTCAGAGAGTTTAAGGTGTGCAAAACCATATGCCTTATGTTTTTTTGGAATCATCAGTATGAGGTGGGGAGGGCACTGAGTTGATCTCAGCTTGGGTCTGGTGTGCGTGCTTGTCTGGCCAGGCAAAAGGTAATCAGGGTTAAGTAAGAACATGGGAATCTCCTTGGAACCCACATGGTTGACATGGGGCCAGAAATACTTTCCAGGAAGAGGGCAGATAAATAGCTGATTATGGACGTTAGCACATTTTTACTTTGCCGTTTCTGTGTTTTAGACCAATTTCTAGTTTATTGTTTTTAGATCTTTTAAACAGCAACAGTCAGGGTGATGTGATACATCTTGGACATATTTATAGTATGTTACGATGTTTACAGTATTTTCTGTTTTCTAAACTCATCCTTATTTTCAGCTCTATTGAGATATAATTGACATAACACTGCGTTGGTTTAAGGTGTCAGATGTGTTGATTTGATACACTTATATATTGCAAAATGATTACCACCATAGCATTAGCTAATACTTCCATCCTATCACATAATTACCATTTCTTTTTTTGTGAAAAAGAAACTCTTTTTAGCAACTTAGCAACTTTCAGGTATACAATATAGTATTATTAGCTATAATCACCATACTGTACATTAGATTCCCCAGAACTTGTTAATCTTATAACTGGAGTTTGTACCTTTGACCAATATCTCCCCATTTCCCCCATCCCCCGCCCCTGGTAACCACCACTCTGCTCTCTGTTTCTATGAGTTTGGCTTTTTAAAGATTCCACATATAAGTAATAAACAGTATTTGTCTTTCCCTGTCTGACTTACTTCATTTTAAGATCTGATATCTTGAAATTTCTCTTGAAGGATCACTCATGAAATTGGTTAGCTTATTATTTTAACTTGATGGTCCAAGGTAACTTTTAAAGAATCACTAGAGTGTAAAGGGCTAAGCAGACAGTGGGGAGAGAGAGTTGTGGCAGAAGCTGTGAGATAGGTAAGGAGAATCTTTGATACACCTTATGGTGATGGGAGAGCCATTGCAAGGGAGTAACACAAATTAAAATGTAAATCTGCTACCCTTCATTCCCTCCCCATTGCTCAAAGGTTAAAAAAGGAAATCCTTTATTTGGTCCCCAGTGCCCTGCATGGTCTTCTACCACCTATCTCACCAGCATTATCTTGTACCATGCCTCCTTTCCCCACATAAACATAAAAAGATGGTGAATTGGGATGCAAAGGTGGATTTATTCATTTTTACTTTGCCTGCTATATTGTTATAAATAGGGATTAAAAGACCTCATTCTGGTGACTGGTTGAGAGGAGCACAAGCAAAACACACTCCCTAACCATACTTTCTGGGCTGGAATTCTGCATTTAATCTTGACCAACTGTATGGAGATATTTTTCTCTTTAACAGGTTTCTCCTCAAATAAAAATCTATTGTAAACATACGGAAAAGAATGGCAGCGGAAACGCAGACGCTGAACTTCGGGCCTGAATGGTGAGTTTTCAAAATCTCATCCTGTTCAGTATTGGATGACTGGGATAGTAGTAAGGTATTTGTGCAGGTGTTGGGGGGTTTATAAAATGTGCATGTTTTTGAGACTTTGCTTTATGTGCCTGCTTGAAAACAATATAGCTAGTGTAGGAATAAGTGACATTTGGTTAGTGACTGCATTTATACTTTATTCAAAAATCTTCCTGTTTTGGTTGTGTAATGACAATGGATTTAAAACTCCCCAGAGTCCCACCACCCTAGTAAATTATTTGTGCTTGAGCCCTCATCTAGGTGCATATATAATTTTATATAATTGTAACATTTTTATGTGTGTATGCTTTCTGCTACAATGTTTGTGCGTGCTATTCATAGACTCATTTGAAAAAATAGTTTTTATTGAATCATTATTTGAGTTTTATTTTATTGATGGGCTAGGCAGGTGATCCAGAATTACACTGGCTATTAACATCCCATTTAGGATTGGGTTACCATTTGCCATAATAACAATTAATTGACCTTTGAGTCTCTTACAGATATGTTTGGACTCCGAATATGGAATTCTCATGGAATTTTGAGATCCATCACCTTGTAGTGTGACTTTTTCCCCCTCTTCTTCCTTTCCCCCCAAAGTTGGTGATTGAAGATCCTCTCATCAGTGGCGTGAATAATGATAGTTGCTTTTTCCATTCAAGCATTGAACCAGAGGCAGTATATAAAATAGATAAATTGGAATAGATAAATAGATAGATAAATAGATAAAATAGATAAATTGGAATATTCTTGATTGTTTAGGTGGTGGTGGTTTGATAAATGATCCAGACTTCCTGTAGTGACTCCCTATTTGAGGACTCTTATTAACTTACCTTATTATATGCATTTCTTTTTATGTGTATTTCCTAAGTTTTCTTGGCCCTTAAAGCTAGCATTTGGAGACTGAGGATAAATCACTATTTGAAATTCTAAGAACTGATGCAACTTATATACTTTGGGAGTTTATTTTGGAAATGTTGACCTAAGTAATTCTGCACCTTTTTTACTTCTTATTATTACCAAATCAATATATAATTCTAGAAGAATTAGAAATTACAAGTAATCCAGAAGAAGATATAATCACCATAATTTCGCTGTCCATGGTAACCACTGTAAATAGGTTGGTGTATCTTTCTAGGTAGTTTTGTGTATGCTTATTTGTGTAAATGTACATTTATTTTCACAAAAATGGGATCGTACTGTACATTCAGTTTTGTAACCTGCATTTTAAAAAAACCACATTAGAAATATCTTTTTTTATCAATAAATATTTCCTATTATCTTAAATGGTTGCATTGTATGGATGTACCATCATTTATTTAACTAGTCTTCTAGATGTAGCACATACAGGCTGTTCTCAGTTTTTCATTATTATAAAAATATTTTTGATGAACGTTCTTGTAGCTAAAACTTTATTCACATCTTACCAGGTGGCTTTAAATTCGTGTAGCCCACTTTGTAAACCATTTTATGTGCAGCTTTTCTGCCTTCATCTAGAATTTGTAACTGCTGCTCTTTTGTATTTACACACTCTTTTGTCTCTTTCTTTGTAAAAACATGATTAAAATTGTCAACTAATTTAAGGTAGTTTTTTTTTTTTTTCCTCCCAGTATCTCTATTAAGAAATAACAAAGAGAGACAGTACCAGGAATTTAGCTAAAACAAAAGAAAAAAACGCACTCCTGGTGATGTTTTAGAGTCATGACACGTTTAACTTCATGCTGAATGGGTTGACAAACTATGGCCACGGGACTATAAAGTTTTGTTGAAACACAGCCACGCTCATTTGTTTCCATAGTATCTGGCTGCTTTCACACTGGTGGCAAGGTTGAGTAGTTACAACAGAGGCCATCTGGCTCAAAAAACTTAAATATTTACTCTCTGGCCATTTACAAAAAAAAGTTTGCTGGCCCCTGTCCTAAACCATGGGTTCCCAGAGTCATTTCAGTGAGCCATTGACCCAGTCTACCAGTAGCATCTCACACATCCTTTTCCTTGGTACTCTGAAGTTCTGTTGGATGGTGTTTTGCTTGATCAGCCCAGTGTTTTACACAAAGTTTGAAGTGACGTAGCTTTAGCGGAGGAAGGTTACCAGTCCCATGCTTAAGCAGGAGCTTTACCTAACTTACCTCTGTTACCCTGCAGGCGTTAGAATTTAGGAGCCTTCCCTTAGTCATCTGAAATGCTGATAAACTGAGGAGCAAAGGTCTAAGTAGGCACACTGCCTTCTTCGTACCATCTATCAAAACTTCTTCTGGCAAAGGGAATATATGAGACCTTGAAGTACTTAGGTAACCCTGATCAAGAAAGTGGCAGTATGAATAGAGACTGCCGCTGTGTTTTTTTCTGCATGTAACATTACATTCATTGTGAAACTTAAGGTAAGGAGCTGTGTCCAGAATAACTTGAGAATCCAAGTTTAGAGTGATTACACTGAATCTGTGTAACTGAACCATACAGAAACATTTAGTGGTACTATATTCTTTCTACTAAGGTCATTTTTATAATGATGTAAAACGTAACGTTTGGTAAGAGCTGTGTAAAAAGAAGAGGTTTATTTGACAGTAGTGAAGATGGGAGAGCATTGAAAATTGTGCTAGGGACAGACCATGAATGACCATAAGCATGGCCTTTTTAAGGTAGGTCTGGAAGAGTCATTAGGTCTTAGCTTATCTTTATATATATCTAATATATATAGATAAAAGAAAGATACAGATAAAGATATCTATATATAGATAAAGATATATATATCTTTATATATCTAATGGAGGAGTAAATCATTTTTTAGGTATAAAACAAGAGTCACTTTAAATCTTTACTCAAATCTTACCACCTTAGATGTTTTCTGACCACCTGTATATCAACTCCTCTTACTCCCCACCTCCCTTTCCCTGTTTAATTTTTTTTCATGGTCTATATCAAAATATAACATGCCAAATATTTTACTTATTTTCTTTATTATTTATATTCCATCCTCCAGCCCCCACTAGACTGTACGCTCCTTCGAGGGCAAGTACTTTGGTCTCGATTTTGTACTGTTTGTTCACTGCTGTATCTCCAGTGCCTGGCACATAGTAGGTACTCAATAAATATTTGTTAAATGAATGAGTGAATTGTTGGAAAGTAAAGTTGTTTTTAATATTTTGCTATTGTCAATATGTATACACATCCTTGAACAGTTCTTTTTGTGTTGCTGATTATTTCCTTTGGAGTCATATGTTAGAAGTGGAATTATTAAATCAAAAGTTTAATTTTTAAGGCTTTGGATCATATATGGACAGACTGACCACAAGAAGGATTGTATGAATTTAATTCCCATCCCCTGCCTGTTTACTTCACCCTTGACAGAACACAGAGTGACACGTTGAAGAAAAAATTTTTTTTAGTTCTAAATCTGGTAGATTTAGGATTTTAAAGAATTTTTTTGTTGTTAGTCCCGGTAGTAAAATAATTCACGCTCATTCCATAAAACCTTGGAGGAAGCAGTAGTACAAAAGGAGAAGGAAAAGATCTAAGTTACCCTTAATCGTGCCACCCAAAGGACCATTGTTAACATTTTGGTTTGTATCCTCCTATTCTTTCTTGTTTGTAAATAATTGTGTACTTCAAGACATTTTTAAAAAGCGAGACAAATTCATTGTAACTTGCTTTATTTGGGGATTTTTATTTATTTATTATTTTTATTTTGAGCATTCAAAATCTACTTAGATAAGTCTGGATAATAAAGGAATTTATTATAGCAGAATGAATAATTGCAGACAGTTACCTGGCTTTATGGGGAAGGAGCCAGGGAACCTCATTTGGGGTTTCTTCTGTCTCATCTCCATGGCCTTAAGGAAGTTTCCCAAGGTCTTTCCTTGCAAAAATGAATGAGGCACTTTTGGTTTTCCCAAAGCACTTTGTTTAGACCTGTGTTAAATTAGTTATGACCTTGTACTGTGTCTCTTTTTATGTGTTTACGTTACTCAGAAAAGAACTAATTCCATTAAGAAAGGCACTGTGTTTCTCAATTTTGCTAAGCCCATTGTTTAGGTAGTGTAGGTACTTAGTAAATAAATGTTGAATGATTCAAGTCTTAGGGTGGGGGACATGGGGGCAAGAGAATTCAAACCTGAGATTGCTAGGTTACTATTCATAATCTTTGTGGAATTGTGGAGAAAATGAGAGATGTTCTAGAGGATGGAATGCATTAATAGTCCCAGTTTGCAAAAAAAGTAAAAGATAACTGCCATCTGAAGGAATGGTAAATTAGATGTTATCCTAGGGTGTATTTTAGAAGAGAATATTAAAAGTTGTTTAGAAAACATTTTATCAAGTGCCTCATATGTTTTATGTCTTGGGTTAGGTGCTGAGGCAACAAGGATAAAGGACATGGTACCTACTTTTGAATTATTTAGTGGGGAAGCTGACACTAAATAATTTCACAGTAATGTCAGTGCTGTAAAGGGAGTATAATGCCAGTACAGGATATTCAGCTGCTCATTTGATGCTTGTAGGCGTCTCATCCTTCATAGTTTTCCAAAATTGAGCTTATGAATTTTGCTCTTTTAAATTTCTTCTTTCATTTCATCTTAATACCACAGTGTGCCCTTTTCCTCAAGCCAGAAGTCTTGGAGTTATCCTGGATATTTTCTTTTACTTCTGTATCCCTACATCTATTCCACCACAATGTTGCGTCAATTCTACCTCCAAAATATCTCTTGAATCCATTCATTTATTTCCATGTTCATTGCCTCCACCCTAGTGTAAGCCACCATCATCTCTGACATAAACTATAAGGAGTAGCCTTCTGATGTTTCCCAGCTTCCATTCTTTCTTCTAATTGCTCTCCCCACTGCAGCCAAAGTAATTTTAAAAGTAAATTGGATCAAGTTTTCTCCAGATTCCTTCATAGCTCTCTATTTGTATGAATGTTTATTAGCTTTTTTCCCCACTAGACAATTATTTCCATGAACATTGGGCAGGTACTTGTGTGTAGATGTCTCTCCTTTCCCTCCTACCACTCTCTTTCCAACCCCCATCCTCCTCATTGTCTCTGTTCTTTTCCTTTCCTCCTTTCCACTTAACCTCTCTGCTTCCAGACAGTCCCCACCACACCCCAGGTGAAAAAATATTAGATTGGAAAAAATATTCCAGATAGAAAGGGCATGTGTAAAGACAAGGGGACAGGAAAGTGTAGGTTTAAGGGGGAATTCCAAGACGTTTGCCTTTACTGTAATGTGAAGTGTGGGAGAGAAGAGCTTGCAGGTAGCCCTTTTATGTTAAGAAGCTTTGGATTTTATTTGATCATTGTGTGCCAGTGAAGAATTGTTGAGCAGGGAGTGTTTTATTCAGATTTGCATTTGAAATAAATAACTGGTGGTAGTGTGGAGGATGGACTGTGACTAATTAAATTGTTTAGGATGCCCTTGCTGCAGTCAAAGGTAAGAAATAAAAGTGTGAACAATAACGTGTGAACAATAATAGGTTACTTGATCAGGGGATGGTTTGAGAGATACAGGATTTAAAACTGGTGGGACGTTGTAATTGGTTATGGGAGATGGATAGAAGGTGAGGAGTAAAGGATGATTTCCAGACTCTTAATCCAGTGGCCGAGTAGATGGTGGTATCCTTACTTGGCTTTGGGAATACAGGCGATGCAGGAGGTTGAGATGAATAAGCTGATGAGCAGGGTTTTGGATGTGATAAACCTGAAAGGCTGTGAGTGGCTGAATAAGAAAACCCTCCTCTCTAGGGAAGAGTTCAGAGCTGGAATTCAGAATTGTGAACTTACACAGAAGTACTTTTTGATTCGTGTGTCTTCACACATCTACATTGAAATTCTAAATTACTTTTTTAAGCTGAAGTTTGGATTTTGGACAACAGTTAACAGGTGAGGATTGTGGAGTATCGGGGGGGTTTTAGACAGCCCTGCTGCTGCTACCTATCAGTTACTACTAGTACTACTAGGAGTAGCACTGGGCCTCCTGGGTTAAACAGGTCTCCATATGGCTAGGAAGATGAAGATGATATGGATAGAAAAATTTCACTTGGGCCTAGTGTTGAGGCTGTTGAACTTTCTAGAGCAGTGGAGTGGTAGGGGAGAAGTCACGTTGCGCTGGGTTTTGAAGTGATTGGGAAGTGAGAATGTGGAGATGTCTCTGAAATGAAGAGGACAGATGACCAGTGCTGCATAGGTAGAGGGGGATGCTGCATTAGAGGAGTTTTAAACAAATCACTCTTAGATATATTTATATTTAGAGATGAGGGGAAAGCCAATAGGGAAGGGTTGAATTTCTAAAAGAGAGGGTTGTATGGAGCAAGATCCTAGAGGAGTTAAAGATCACTGGTGGATTTTTAGGGAAAGACATATCCAAATAAGTTTTAGCTTTTCCAGATATCTGTGGGTGAAGGAAGACTTGGGATAGGATTTTTTAATTATTTAGTATAGCACAGCCATTATCCTGATTCAGGCTGCCATCTTCTCCAAGTTTGAAATACTCTCAGCCTGCCTTGGTCTGTTCTCTTCACAGTAGCTAGAGGAATCTCTTGAGTATGCATTCTGGTCGTGTTACTTTTTAGGTCTGGTGCCTATAAGAAGTGCTCAGTTCACAGGCATGGAAAGCCGGTGAGGTTTGTGGGTGGAGTTGAAACCTTGTGAGGAGCAGATGAAATTAGGGATGTTGGGCAGTGAGAGGGAAAGTCTCTGGTGAGATGAAATAACTGTAACTGCAAATACTGGGCTGATTTTCACATGGAGGAGCGCTTAGATGTGCCCTCTAGTGGTAGAAACTCTTGGGGAGCATATTGACTCTGTAAGAAAGATATTTTAAAGTAATTCCTAATTATATGTATATATATTTAAAAATTAATTTTTAGCAGAAAAAACCTCGGCTATTTTAGATAAAAATTTGGGAAGATTTTGGTCTTTATAGTCATAAAAACCTAGTTTTGGACTCTGTTCTGCTGGCGGTGATTGTGGGCAAATTGCTTAACTCCTTGGCTTCATTTTTCTCATCTGTTATATTGGGGTTGTTGTGGAACTTAAATGAGGTAATGTATGTGTAATGTTCCCAACTTCAGTTCTTAGTGGATATTAATTCCACTTTTTCAGGAAAGAGCTCAAATGTACATGAATTTGATGCAAACCCCTGTATTGGAAGGTCCTTCAGCAGTGGTTGGATCACTCCTTCGTGGGCATGTTGTTTTCTTACTGGTTTGTTTAACCTGTCTTGTAGAAGTTGGACTCAATGACCTCTGAGTCCAAGAATGATTGGAAAGAAAACAAAAGACCAACCCAGTAACAGTGAACACTGCTAGCACCCAGATTGTGTCTTAATACATATATTACTAAAGAGGATCAGGCTCCCTGGTGAGGCAAGAAATAAGCTGCTTTTGGGACATTTGACATACCAGATAGAAAAGAAGCTGTTAAAGACGACTAGGGTTGGGTCAGAAGGACTTGGGAGCCAACCTGAAGCCTCTCCCACTGGGCAAAGATGAGATAGTTTGAGTATTGCTAAGAATAATTGCAGTGAACTGAAATACATTAATAAAAAATAATTTGTTACTATTGGAGGATGTTAGTGAACCAAGTCATTATTTTGAAAATTCATAAGTGAAAAGGAAGAATGAAGGCTTTTTCCTTCCTTTCTAACATGAACTATATCCTATTAGGTAATACCAAATAGTGTAAGAGGGAAGTTTCTCTTTGTAGAACTGTTGAAGCTAGCAAATAAAGAAGAAATGATAAAGTCACTTTGCAACCTTTGTGAACTTAAGGATCTAAGCTTTGGTCACCAGGGACTGCTTAGCCTTGCAAAACCACCCAGGCAGCATGTGCCTCCTGATGGACTGACGCCACCGCCTGGAAGTAGTCTTGCCCAGTCAGATCAGGACTCTGCATCCAGTCACCAATTTACATGAAATGCAGAGAACAGAGAAACATGTTAAACTGTATCGTGGGGATAAAATCAGCAAAATCGAGACTTAAAAGAAAAATCCTTATCTTTTAGAGAGAACATTCTGAAATATTTACAGATGAGATAACTTTTCTTCAAAAGATTTTCGCAAAACTTGAAAACAATTTTCTTCAGAAATCTTGGAAGCCAAAGATTTCCTTCAAAATAGTATTAAAGGATGGTTAGATGGTGCTGCAGAAGGAGCAGTATGGATTGGGGACTGGGTGATGGGTACATGGCAGTTTGTTATATTCTTCTTGGTACTTTTATATATGTTCAAAATTGTCCATAATAAAACATTAAAAAATAAGTGGAACGAGAAGATAGAAACATTGAAATAAAAAACAAACCCCTAGAGTCTCACTTTACTAACACATACTCTTTTTTTTTGGTTATTGCTTTCTACATGTAAGCACATTTTATATATTTACTATGTACATACTGTTTTTTTCTGCCATTTTGAATAATGTGCAAGTATTTGCTGTGCTTGGCCTTCACACTTTTTAATGTGTAATTTGTAGACCATTCTCCCCTCCCCTTTTTTGTCAATAAAGCTTAGCAATTGGGGGATATGTTTTAATGCTTCTGTTTAATTTTCCTTTGTGCTGAACTCCTCCACTGCAGTACCGTGGTCCCTTTTACCCTTGTTATCTATTACTTTATTGAACTTTGGGCCACTCCCAGATAATCAGCTACTCCTGATGGTAGTTTTCCCCCTTGCTAGTTGACACAGTGCTGCAGTACGATCATACTCTTGCCATTTTTTTGCTGAGGTTCTCCCCCGCTCCCCGCTCCTTTTAAAAATAAAAACATCTTATTATAAAATTAAAACGTTTCTCTTTTCCCAGTGCCATTCCTTAGAGGCAGCTGCTATTATCAGCTCGAAGTATATTTTTACTTTTTTTTCTTAGTAAATATGGCGTTTATATTGTTTCTCCTTGTACTGCACTTTTTTCACTGCATTTTAAAATTCTCTACACTGATCACTATTTGCTTTCATTAAAAGTGAATTATGAAATATTGCAAGCATATATAAAAGTATCTTTTTTATAAGCTTCTGTATTTTGCTTTTTCTTCTGTGTAGCATACTTTGTTAAATATTAGCAAATCATTCTTTGAAGTGGCTGTTCTGGTTTATAATCCCACAAATACTACTTGATAATTTGCATTGTTTTGCATCCTTACCAACAACTGCTGTTGTCAGATTTATTAATTTTTATTGATCTAGTGGGTGTGAGGTGATATATGACTTTTGTTTTAATTATATGTTATTTTTATAGTTTGGAAAAAGGTGTCCCCATCTCACCCCCTAAGCTTCTCACAGACATGCCACCATACTTTCTAAATTAAGGAATTTTCAAATGGTTGTCTAGTATTTCTCAGTGAGCTGTTTAAGTTCTTAGTGAGCTATTATAGCAGGTTGTATTAGAGCTAAAATCTTGGATACTTTGAGATAATGGTTTTTTTCTGTTCTTTTTTATTTTATAAAATTTTTATAGTATATTATATGAAAATAAAAAGTCCTTACTGCCAGGACATTTGACACTTCATTTTATATTCTATCTACTATTTTAGGCTCCGAGCTCTGTCCAGTGGTGGGAGTGTTACATCCCCTCCTCTTTCTCCAGCATTGCCGAAGTATAAATTAGCAGACTATCGTTATGGCAGAGAAGAAATGTTAGCACTTTTCCTTAAAGACAACAAGGTAAGAAAGTAGGAAAGAGTTCAGAATTATGAATGAGATTTCAGGTTATGTACAGTTATATGCTGATATATGGAACAGCCATGGTTTTTCTCTCTATCTTTTTTTCCCTGCTTTGAAACCTGCAATAGTTCACAGAGGCTCTTCTAAATGTTACGTACTCTTTATTTTTTTTAGAGAAGACCTAACATTTCATTACAGGAGTAGAAAGCTTCATGAAAACAGGAGAGTAGCCAGGACTTAATGCTTTGTCTAACTGATTTCCTCTTAACCTCTATTTCTATCCCAGTATGATGGCTGAGAAAGGAAGAATTGTTCTCTTCTCTCTTTATTGCATCTCTTATTCTTCTTTCCAGTTAGAAGTTAGGAGTGAGAAGGGAAGATGCTTCTCTTGTTCTTTTCTTTTGAGTTAAATATAAAATTTTCAGTGGGGACAAAATCTTAAAATGTGATACCACATTTGTGTTACTTAAATGATCAAAACTCAAACAGTATAAAATACACTTTTTTAAAAAAATCATTTTTATTGGAGTATAATTGCTTTACAATGATGCATTAGTTTCTGCTTTATATAAAATACACTTTTATTACCTGACTAGTGAGAAATAACATTTTCTATTTTTTAGGTATACTTTGTTTTTAATTTTATTAATGGATTAAGAATCAAAATTTTTTTTTTTTTTTTTTGCGGTATGCGGGCCTCTCACTGTTGTGGCCTCTCCTGTTGCGGAGCACAGGCTCCGGACGCACAGGCCTAGCGGCCATGGCTCACGGGCTTAGTTGCTCCGCGGCATGTGGGATCTTCCCGGACCAGGGCACGAACCCGTGTCTCCTGCATCGGCAGGTGGATTCTCAACCACTGCGCCACCAGGGAAGCCCTAAGAATCAAATTTTAATGATGGTTGCTTAGGACAGATACAGTTGCTTGTAAAACTCTCCTTACTACCTTGTGCTTTGAGTTAAATGTGCACTCTGGAATACCAGAGTCAGTGCTGTATATCAAATCTGAGAGTGGTAGTCTGATGGGAGGACAGGGAGACTGACGGGGGTTTTTAATGTTTGACCCTTTCAGAATATTAATTGTGTCTGAATAAGCTTTAATCCATCCATATTTTTAATAATCAGCAACAGGTGAATCAAATAATATTTTCTTGTTTTATCTTCTTGTAATTGGAGGGATAGCAATAATCTCTTGGTCATGTGTTTGGTCAAACAGATACCTTCAGACCTTCTGGATAAAGAATTTCTGCCTATCCTACAGGAGGAACCGCTGCCGCCATTGGCTCTTGTACCCTTTACAGAAGAAGAACAGGTTTGTATCTACCTTTCAGTTTCAGTCAAACCCTTGTTCCTTCCCACTGAGGCATGAAAATGTGAAGTTCCTACTTAGGCCCTAAGGAGTGTCCTCCATTCCCCCCAGATCTGCTTCCTTCTTACTGTTTTCTCGGTGTTTGGATTCCTCTCTTAGTTGACTAGATTCTGCTTTAGATCTGAAGCTGTTGAGTATAAGGAGATGTATTTGAATAGAGAGAAAGAGTTATTTTTTGGGGGGAGAGGGCCTTCTTTTCAGAAACATGTAGTTTTTCAGTTCTTCTGCAAAACATGAATTCTCACCAATTTTTTACCAGTTCTTACCATTAAAGGAAAATGTACATCTTCAGCTCACAATGTGCTTAAAAATGTGCTCTTCTGTCACCAATTTAAAAAAAAATAATAAATTTATTTATTTATTTTTGGCTGCATTGGGTCTTCGTTGCTGCACATGGGCTTTCTCTAGTTGTGGCGAGCAGGGGCTACTCTTTGTTGCGGTGCACAGGCTTCTTGTTGCGCTGGCTTCTCTTTGTTGTGGAGCATGGGCTCTAGGCACACGGGCTGCAGTAGTTGTGGCCCTGTCACCAATTTTTTAAATGATATTGTGAGAAAGTTAGAGTTTGGGGCTGGAAAGTAGCACATTTTGTGTTTGTCCTTTTATAGTGTACTAAGTGAATACAGCACAGTTGTATGCTACAGAAATAGTACACAAAAATCAGTTATATTTCTGTATACTAGCAATGGACAGTTCACAAAGGAAATTAAGAAAACAATTCCATTTACAGTAGTATTAAAAACAGAATACCTGGTTGGACTTCCCTGGTGGCGCAGTGGTTAAGAATTCACCTGCTGTGCAGGGGATATGGGTTTGATCTCTGGTCAGGGAAGATCCCACATGCTGCGGGGCACCTAAGCCCTCGAGCCACAACTACTGAGCCCACATGCCGCAACTACTGAAGCCTGCGTGCTCTAGGGCCTGTGATCCGCAACGAGAAACCACCACAATGAGAATCCTGCGCATTGCAACGAAGAGTACCCCCCGCTGGCCGCAACTAGAGAAAGCCCGCATGTAGCAATGAAGACCCAATGCAGCCAAAAATAAAAATAAAAAAAACAGAATACTCAGGAATAAGGAGGTATAAAACTTTCACATAAAAAGTATAAAATACTGTTGAAAGAAATTAAAGGCTAAATAAGTAGAAAGGCATCAGCATTTATTAAGCCATTGAAGACTTAATATTGTTATTCAATCTACTGTCAGTACAATCCGCATCAAAATCCCAGTGGCTTTTTGGGTAGAAACTGACAAGCTGATCTTAAAATTCATATGGAATTGCAAGGGACCCTAAGTAGTTAAAAGAATTTTGAAAAAGAAGAACAAAGCTGGAGGACCTATACTTCCAGTTTCAGAACTTACTACAAAGCTGCAGTAATCAAAACTGTGGCTTGGGCTTCCCTGGTGGCACAGTGGTTGAGAGTCCGCCTGCCGATGCAGGGGACGCGGGTTCGTGCCCGGGTCTGGGAGGTTCCCACGTGCCGCGGAGCGGCTGGGCCCGTGAGCCATGGCTGCTGACCCAACGGGAGAGGCCACAACAGTGAGAGGCCCGCGTACCGCAAAAAAACAAAACAAACAAAAAAACAAACTGTGGCTTAAGGATAGACATATAGATCAGCTGATTAGAATTGAAAGTTTGGAAATAAAAGCAAATCACTCCATACTGCTAAATCGTTTTCAAGAAACTTTGTATGAGGATATTTCTTTTGTTTCACTGCTGCCGTACCTGTAGCATTTTACCATTACTTTTGTCACGTTCAGTATTTTTATTTATTAATTAATTATTTTGAATAAGCAGTAAATCATATGGTTTAAAAATCAAAATTTACAGAACAATATATAATAGAAAATCTCTCTCCCATCCTTTCCCCCAGCCACCTGTCTCCTTTTCTGAAAGGCAGCCAGTGTTAGCAGCTTCTTGTGTATTTTTCCAAGTAAATATGTTTTCCCCTTTTTGTGCAGGTGATGGTGTATACTACGCTTTGTTCTGTACTTCCAACATTATTTTTATTGAAAAAATTCTCTGCAGATTTGGATAAAATATTCTTCCATTGTTTTTTTACTTTGCATTTCTTTCCCTAGTGCAGAGTTTCTCAGATGTTTGCATTTATACTTCTTTTAATTTTTTGTTCTTGTCTTTGCCAGTTTTTCTTTTGGATAGTAATCTTTTTCTTGAGGTAGCCCTAACCCTAACCTGTTAAATTTTCTAAATTTTTAATTGCATTTGATTTCAGTTATGATTTTTTTAATGCAGAAGCTAATTTTTATATAGCTCAGTATACCAGTTTCAATCTTTTGTGATTATTTTTTCAGCTGTTTATGAATTTTTTTTTTTTTTGCGGTACATGGGCCTCTCACTGTTGTGGCCTCTCCCGTTGCGGAGCACAGGCTCTGGACGTGCAGGCGCAGCGGCCATGGCTCACGGGCCCAGCCTCTCCGTGGCATGTGGGATCTTCCCGGACCGGGGCACGAACCCGTGTCCCCTGCATCGGCAGGCGGACTCCCAACCACTGCGCCACCAGGGAAGCCCTATGAATATTTTTAATAATTTCTTTTTATTTTTCCTTAAATGACTGCCTGGATTTCTTAGAGACTACATGGGCCAGAAAAGCTTTGTAATAAGTAGGGAGGAGGACTTACTACTAGTTACCAAAATGTGATAGACTTTTAATTAAAAAAAAAAAAGTAATTGAATCATTCAGAAAAATCCTGTATTTCTAAGAAATTGTATTTACTAAGGGCTACACAAATCATTTGAGAAATCAAAAATTATTCAACAAATGCTGCTGGGAACTGTTGGTTAACTATTTGAAAAGGAATAACGTTAGGTATGCAGTACACCTCCACACCAATATTAGTTCTAGAATGACTAAAGGAGTAACTCTTCATTTTGTTTTTTATAATGGAAAAGTTTATCTTAAGGTGTTAAGGTCTGGATGCTATAATCAACAAGGGCTTAATGTAAGGATTGGGAAGTTTTCATGGTAATCACAGAAGACCATCTGGGTGCATTTTTGGAAGCATTTAAAAAGGCATCATTTAGGAATTCCTGACACTTGGTAGCCTTTCTTTTTGTAAAATATGTTGGAGTAGGACAGTACTTAAAGCTGGCAAAAGGTTTATTAACATTTTGAAGTGTATATTTTGGATGGTCAGGTACAGGAATTGCTTAGATCTTCCTAGACTAGAGTTTTGTATACTTATTCACCCTATTACTCCGCTTGGGGAGGTAAATAATTCTTATAACCTAAAATACCTTCTTGCTGCATATCTTGGTTCCTGAAGTTACCTGAAGGGAGTATTTTATCTTTAAACTGCAAGCTAATTTTGTGCTTGTGCACATTCCCTCACTACCCCCGCCCCCCCCAATACACTCACATACATATATATATACATGCATGCATGTATAAAATATAACTAGGTAGAACAGAATTAATGCTTAAATAAGATCTCCCAGTTGCTCTTTTTTTTTTTTTTTTTTTTTTTTTTTTCGGTACGCGGCCTTCTCACTGTTGTGGCCTCTCCCGTTGCGGAGCACAGGCTCCGGATGCACAGGCTCAGCAGCCATGGCTCATGGTCCTGGCTGCTCCGCGGCATGTGGGATCCTCCCGGACCGGGGCACGAATCCGTGTCTCCTGCATCGGCAGGCGGACTCTCAACCACTGCGCCACCAGGGAAGGCCCCAGTTGCTCTTTGTTTTGACATTTCCCTGTATGTCTATCACTGTTTGAAATGAAAAGCATGACTCTACACATTACACTTGTAATTTAGGTAGCTCCTACCAGATTGGTGTGTTTTATTTATTTTACATCCAAGAAAATCACTTATGCATCGTTGAATAGATAATACACGTTATGTACAAAATTCACAAAGTGCATATAGTGAAAAGCAAGTTTGTGAGTAACCCAGACTCTTGCTACCTATTAATCTTCCTCAGGAATAACCACTGTTTCCATTTTCTTGTGTTCCCTTCCTTGGGTATTTAATACATTTGCAACTATCTATGCATCTATTCTTTTAAACACACATACACATAAATGGTAGCATACTATGCATACAGTTCTACACTTTACTGTTTTCACCTGAGCATCTGTTTGGGAAATAATAACAGATACTTAATTTAGCTTTTTTTTTTTTTTTTTTTGTGGTACGCGGGCCTCTCACTGTTGTGGCCTCTCCCGTTGTGGAGCGCAGGCTCCGGACGCACAGGCTCAGCGGCCATGGCTCACGGGCCCAGACGCTCCGCGGCATGTGGGATCTTCCCGGACCGGGGCACGAACCCGTGTCCCCTGCATCAGCAGGCGGACTCTCAACCACTGCGCCACCAGGGAAGCCCCTAATTTAGCTTTTAATATGTGTCAGACACTGTTCTAAACACTTGTTGCTTACTGTGTTAAGTGCTTGCAACAACCCACAAAGTAGATTCCTATTCACATTGTATAGATGAGGAAAATGAGGCATAGAGAAGTTGAGTAAAGGAGCCAAAATTCACTCTCAGGCAATCTAGCCTCTCCATGCTCTTAACTCCAGCTATGCTTTATATATTCGTATTGATATATTAGGCTGACTGTATGAAATTGTAGCTTTCTGGATCAGAAATGGTTGAATATTAGCCATTTTATATGGTCCACCCTAATAAATAGAGTTGGCTCATTTTTTTTTAAAACATGATCACCCATTTTATTTATTTATTTATTTATTTAATTTTTATTTTTTGGCTGTGCCACTTGGCATGTGGGATCTTAATTTCCCAACTGAGGATTAACTCCCTGCCCCTTAAATCCCTTCCAAGTGGAAGCTTGGAGTCTTAACCACTGGACTGCCAGGGAAGTTCCAGCCTCATTTTTTTAAACAACTGCACAGAATTCCCTGTATAGATGGCCATGATTTTTAAATTAGCTCCTTTTGGTTGATACTTAGCTGGTTGCCGTTTTTGCTTTTACAAATAGTACTGCAGTTAAAATCTTTCTGCTTATGTTATTTTTCACATGTGTAAGAAGACGAATTGTTGTGTCAAAGGGTATGGACATTTAAATATACTTTGAGAAATTGCCTTCCAGAGATTATACCAGTTTGCACTTTCAGCTGCTATGTGTGAGGATGTATGAAAGCATATGAGAGTTTCCCTGAACGCTATAGATGGGTGCATTTGAGTTTCACACATGTAATACTTTGGTAATGAGGTGTTTAACAGTGTCAGATCCTGGTATACGTAATACAGTTAACTCTGACCTCTGTTTTTCTAATTTTAGAATAGATTAATCTAGATTTGGGGACTTCATAGTCTTGCTCAGTTGTGATCCCAAAGGCGTTATTCAGTAACTCCACTGGTTACTCTGTGTTAAAAGGTAAATTAATGCATTTGTTTCAACCAGCTTTTTTTTTTTTTTTTTTTAAGTTTTATTGAAAAATAGTTTGAGGGCTTCCCTGGTGGCGCAGTGGTTGGGAGTCCGCCTGCCGATGCATGGGGCACGGGTTCGTGCCCCAGTCCGGGAGGATCCCACATGCCGCGGAGCAGCTGGGCCCGTGAGCCATGGCCGCTGAGCCTGCGCATCCGGAGCCTGTGCTCTGCAGCAGGAGAGGCCGCAGCGGTGAGAGGCCCGCGTACCACCAAAAAAAAAAAAAAAAAAAAAAAGTTTGAAATAAGTACTAATTAAGTTTGGTATCTGCCTCTAGTTTTTAGTTATCAATTACATTTTACATCTTCAGTGTTGAAGTTACTTGATTATATGACTATATACCTATAAAAGTCAAAGGAAAATACTTCCATTGATAAGTTTCTAAAATTTATATGAACAAATTGTATTGAATGCGCTTCTGAAAAAGACAAGTAATGACAGGTAATGAGGAGAAAATGACCCATATATTAAAACAAGAAATTCAGTAATGAAAGTAGAAGTTTTTAAAACCAATTACATGTTGATTTCTTGAAAAGAGGTATAGACATCACATTTCAATTGATCTTGAATCAGAACAGCAAATCAGGACTTCACAGTGGAGAACAATTTGGACCTAAAATATTAGTTGAATTGCAGGATTCTGTTTCCCTGTGATTTAGGTAGCTGCTGCCAGATTGGTGTGCTCTTAAGCCTCACTTCCTGCCCCTTTGCCAGAGGGCCCTTGGCTACAGCCACGCTAAAATTGGATTTGCCACACTGTTACCACACCTGCATTTTTGCACAGATGTCTATTAGGTTCTAAGTTTATAGAAAGTATTCAGGTAAGGATATATTCCAACATTTTCTGAGTTAAAAACTCTCTTATGAAATTCTCCTTCAAATGCCCAGGATTTTGATATCTTATAGATCTTTTTTCAATACTTTTATTTTTTTTTTTTTTTTTTTTTTTTTTTTTTTTTTTTTTTTTTTTTTTTTTTTGCGGTATGCGGGCCTCTCACTGTTGTGGCCTCTCCCGTTGCGGAGCACAGGCTCCGGACACGCAGGCCCAGCGGCCATGGCTCACGGGCTTAGTTGCTCCGCGGCATGTGGGATCTTCCCGGACCAGGGCACGAACCCGTGTCTCCTGCATCGGCAGGCGGATTCTCAACCACTGCGCCACCAGGGAAGCCCAATACTTTTATAATTGCTTCTTGCTTTACCTTTTCCTAAGCTCTGTATAGTCCATTTATCCAGAAGTATCAACTAAACATATTTTTGAATCCCAGACCTCCTGTCTTCCTGTGTCCCTCTTCATGTTTGAAGGATGCCCACCCACTACTATTGTTGTATTTGACCCTTTTCCAGATTGACTGTGGGTGCAAGCGTAGGCTGAAGACCAAGCGATTGGGATTTTATTTTTTTCAAGCATTCTCTCCCCCCACCCGTTTACTTTGCCCTTATTCACCCCTGATACCTGTCGTTCTATTAAATACTCGTTGGAGTTGCTAATTCACAGTGGTGAGCAGAGTGAGGCAAAATGGTCATTTCTTTCTTTATCATATACGGTTGGTTCAGACCTTCGGGGACTTCCTCTCATTTCCACCTTTCAGTAGTTAAGGGACCCTTTCAAACCAGATCTCTTTTACCGAGTATTCTGTGTATATTATGATGCATAAATATCCTGTCTGCTTCCGGATACATAGAGCCTTTAGAGTTTGTCTGCTTAATATTTCCTCATAGAACCTAACATAGTGTAAGGCATTGGTTGTTAATGGTTTTTGACCTGAAATGTTAATTTGAAATTTTCAGCTAAAATCAGGTTTGGGGGCATCTTAGTGGGTCGTGTAGTGATTGTTCCCCATTTCTGGTAGTCATTAAGTGCCATTTTATAGATGCAGTGGGATATGGCCAGGAACAACATGCAACTTTATTTGTTTTATTCACTTTTTTCTTTCTCTCTTTTTTGGCAGAGAAACTTTTCCATGTCTGTAAACAGTGCTGCTGTCCTGCGACTCACAGGACGAGGAGGAGGAGGAACAGTGGTGGGAGCTCCTAGAGGTCGAAGTTCTTCAAGAGGGCGAGGTGAGCTTTCATGTGAAGAAAGTAATGGTGGAGAGAGAGGATAGGGAGATCGCTTTAAAAGTATTTTGATATTTGGTTTTTAAAAGACTGCTCTTTGACATTAATTGCCTAATAAATATCCTGAACATTTGTTTTCTGAACTGTTTCTCAGTGTATCTACTCCACAACCTCTGATTTGGAGTAGAGGAGGGTAATTCTAGCTTAAGAGATTTGAGTGTGAACTATTCTAGATGGTCCTAGTTATCTTTGGCAAATATCCATTATCCTCATTCCCAGGGGACCTTACACTTTGAGAGCCAGAGCTCCCTGAAGTGCCTTGGCTGCTGGAGTGGCACCCAAGTCCCTGCCAGGCCTCTGTGACACAGGGTCTATGCCATATAAGGCTGTGTGCCCGGAGCGTCCTCAGCCAGAGAGAGGCATTAGTAAAAGCTGTCTCATCAATACTAGACCTATTTTAGGGTGTAGAACGACAAAAAAAAAATTATGCAGTAATCCTTTATTTAACCTGTAGTTTCATATTGTGTAGATTTGTGTCTTTTCTTGGAAGAATTTATTACTTGTTCTTTGATATCTGCTCCCTATTTGGGGTTCATTGATCTTCCGCTACTTAGGGCATTCTTTTTTTGTTTGTTTGTTTTTAAATAAATTTATTTATTTTATTTGTTTTTGGCTGCATTGGGTCTTTGTTGCTGTGCACGGGCTTTCTCTAGTTGTGGCGCGTGGCGGCTACTCTTCGTTGTGGTGCCTGAGCTTCTCATTGTAGTGGTTTCTCTTGGGGAGCATGGGCTCTAGGTGCGTGGGCTTCGGTAGTTGTGACACTTCGGCTCAGTAGTTGTGGCTCGCAGGCTCTAGAGCACAGGCTCAGTAGTTATGGCGCACAGGCCTAGTTGCTCCGTGGCATGTGAGATCTTCCCAGACCAGGGCTCGAACCCATGTCCCCTACATTGGCAGGCAGATTCTTAACCACTGTGCCACCAGGGAAGTCCCCTTAAGGGCATTCTTAATGTTTGTAATATAAATATTTACTTGAGCTTTTACTTCTAAGTTGGTTAAATCATAGCAGAAGTGTAAACATATCTCGTAATTTTAAGAGGTGCTTTAGGAAGAGTTGGGTGTGTGCAAAAATGGAGATTTAAGCATGTGTATGTTGTGTTTCAGAAGGTGCACAGGCCGTTTAGACTCCCATATGCATGTGATTAGGTTCCGTTGGTCCAGAATTCGTCTGAGATCTGTGCTTCTCGGTGGTGTGATGATGGTGTTTTGAGGATGTCTGTGGCCTGCTCCTTGGGTGTTTCCTGTGTTTTTCTGCAGTGGGCTGGCAGCGAGGAGAGGTTGCACTTACACAGCTTTGCCGCTAGTGCTTTTCAGGGCATGGCATTGAGAGATCTTAAATTAATTAAGAAGTATGGCCCCCAAGCAGCTGTGTTTTGTTCCTCAAGCGACCACCAGTGTTGTGTATTGCAAATACCAACCAATCTCTCTAAATAGGCTTTAAAAAAATTCCATATCAAGAAACTAATGAAGGGTTGATAAATGTCTTCCTGCCTTCTGGTTTCTTTGAAGTGTGTAGGGTTATCCCGTAGGATAGAACTCTTACATTCAGAATTTAAATGGGGCATGTATAAAAGATACTGTGATAAAAGCAGTGACTTAATTAACATTGATGTGAGTGAATGATGTGAAACTAGTCAAATGAATGAACTGACTTGGTGAAAAATACTTCTAACACCACTGTCCCAACTGTGATTCTTTTTAATGGTTTCATAAGAACTTTAATCTGTGGTTTTGTTTTCTTCACTTATTACTTAATTTTAACTTGTGGGTTAAATAAATAGTGATTAATGTGGCTTTTTTTTGCACGGGCAGCACTAACATCAGATGATTATCCTGACCCTTTCCAACTTCAGAAAACTTTGATGTGAAAATCGACTGACTTCCAGACTTCGGAATATCATGAGAACTAGTAAAATTTAAATAAACACACAGGAAAACAACATGAATTTGTCATCTTTTTATTTTATCTGGTTAAGATGTTCAACAGTAAAGCATATCTACACAACTGTCAGCTACTGTCTTCATCATTATTAAAGGAAGTATATTTTAATCCTCCCAAAGAATAGGGTGAAAACTCAAGACAATAGGACAATCATTTAAATTTAACTTTATGAAGGATTTACCATGTTGTATTTACTTGCTTCTCCTCATATGGGGACTGTATTTATAGATGATTATGGGCCTTGTACTTTGAAGATTGTTCCTTACATTTTACAAGCTGGAAGGCTCTAGAATCTGATTCTTTTTTTGTGCCCACTTATAAAGCTTTAGGCTCATAAGCAGGACCAGTGCCAGTGCTAGTTGTAACTGGCAGAAAATATTTTGTCTGTGGTTTGCTTATTTTTCTGGCAACTTTTGAAGGCTGTTTTTCATATTCATCTGTTTCCAGTATAAAACACTTTTTCAAGGTGCTATGTACTTAATGGTTTTCTTGAGAAAATTGTTCTCTAAAAGGACAGGGGACTTTTTTTCTTTCACCCTAAAAATCACGTTGTAGGGGATCACCCCAGTGTAACATAACATTTTGTATTACACTGTTTTAGGATCTTAAATAAAATATATGTATTTCTGAGGATAGAGGTACGAAACTGGACATTGACTTTAAGATGACTTGAAGTTAAGTTGGTACAACTGGAAGGTAAGATTATTGTAGTTCAACCCTAGTCCCCACTTCCATTTTACAGATGAAGAAATTGATACTTGGACTAGTTGAGAAGGGTATTTATGTACATAAAATTCTTTGCATTATTTTTGTATTCCATAATGTCATATAGAAGTACAATTGTATTGAGTCAATTCTTGATAATTATAACTAAGAAGTAGAAATACTGCATGGGTATTTGAAACAATTATTTAACTCAATTGTATTTAGCTTTGGAATACATTCATGCTTTTATTCAAGATTCATCGTCATTTTTCTTTGGGTGGTTTTATACCGTGGGAGAAGTTGAGCTAGGGATAATGGCTAAGATTTCATCTAGGTATAAATACATCCCTAGGCACCTCCCTGCCCTCCAGTTTTCTAACCTGTGTGTTGGATGCAAATGGTTTGCCCAACACACAGCTTAGTTGGGAAATCCTCACGCTGTACAGAAAGTATAAAGCTGAAAGTGCATACTGCCTTCTGCCCCCAGATGCAGCATTTGGATTTATATCGTTCCTGACCCTAACTGTGCGGCCATATCATTTATATACATGGAATCTTTTTTATATGTATTGTTCTTTGGCATACTTGTGTCATTCAGCAGAATAATGTAGATTTCTTTTAATGTCAGTACTTTATCTTCTGTGGCTTCCTGGTGTTCTACTGAATTGTCTTATCAGAATTTATTTAGCCAATCCTTTACTGATTAAGTTCTGTTTTTTTAAAAATTGCAGTGAACATCTTTGTATATATGTATTTGCATATTTGTGCAAGTATTTCTATTAGGAAAAATTCTAGTTAGAATTGTTGAGTCAAATTTTGATAGATTAATCAAATTGCCTACAGTAAAGGCCAGTGTACACTTGAGCCACTGGAGCCTCTAAATTCCTACATCCACACATTCTTACCGGCTCTGCAGTTTGAATATTTAGTGCTGCCGGATATTCTTCAAGATTTGAGCAAACGAGAAAGAGTACCTTTGGTCACTGTGGAATATCCTTGAAGGAGTTAGTTCACAAAATTGTTAGTTTAGAGTTGACCCAATTAAATTATCCTGTCTCTGGAGTTAAAGAAATTAATTTGACATTTGTTCTTGCCTTTTGTACTTTATGTGCTCTCTTCTCAAACTCTCCACATCTTCCATTTTTGTTGAAAATAATACAATAAAAGGTTTGATTTGTAGTAATGGTTTACTGATCTTAGAATTTCACTATTGAATTTTTTATTAAGGAGCTGAATGTTGATTCTATTTCTTGTTCAGGACTGGAACTGGGACTCTTACACAGTTTTCTAACTTGTTTTTTTTATCCTCCTGTGGTCTAGCTACTTCAGTGCTGTCATAGGTCTCACTGGTAAAGATTCAGTGAGCCTTGCTAAATATTTAAATGTAGACATCCTACTTTGTATATAGACAGAACTTCAGAGATTAATGTTTGGTGTTGAACTTGTGCCAGATGTTGACATCTGACTATCATTTTTTCTGTTTTCTTATTTTCAGGCAGAGGCAGAGGTGAATGTGGTTTCTACCAAAGAAGCTTTGATGAAGTAGAGGGTGTGTTTGGTCGAGGAGGTGGCAGGGAAATGCATAGGTCGCAGAGCTGGGAGGAAAGGTAACTAAAAGGATCCACATCTTGGTATAAAGGTTTCCTGGTGTAAAAAACATGTCTTTTCTGCTTTCTGCAGAGGAGAAGGCTCTTTGTAGAGTTACAAGGTTTCACTTTTCAAAAAATGCTGTTAATTGAATATCAATTATGTTAGAAATGTTTAAATGATCCTTATTTAAAGGAAGAAGCATTCTAGATAAATACATTAATATTTTAGTGCCGGCATGGATATTTAATAGTTAATTAGATTTGCTGTTTGGTTAGTGCTCAGTGGGAAGCATCTTCATTTTACTGTTTGTTGCTCTTAATCGAAGCATCTTCTCTATATTGTTTGTGACTTTATATGAAGTCTTTCAAGATGAGCAAAGGCAGTTGCACAGAGATACATGTACAAAGATGGCCACTGTGGTAATATTTATAATATAAAATAATGTGAAATAAACAGCTTAATATCAGTGTGTTTTTTTATATAATAGTGTATCCACACAGTTGAATAGTATATAACCATTAAAGTTAGGATAATTTTGAAAATATCTAGTGATATGTAAAAACACATTCTAAAAGCAGTATATAAAGCTCTGTATAGCAGATACCTGAAATAAAACATATATCTAATTTAAAAAATAACATTTCTGGGTCTATAGAAGCTAGCTTTTGGTAGGTGAGATGGTGGATTTTTTTGTTTTCATCTTTGTGCTTTTCTGTATTTTCCAAAGCTTAGGTAATAACAGTGTATTTGTTTCATAATTTGAAAAAGAAAGAAATGCTATTAAGAAAGATAGGAAAATGGGTGTCATAGATGGGAAATCTATGTATTACTCTCAAGATTTATTTGAAACTTATTTTTACCTTTTCTAGGGGTGATAGACGTTTTGAAAAACCAGGACGAAAAGATGTAGGTAAGACTTTCTTACTGTTTTGAAGTATTTTTATCTGGATTTCCATGATATTGGTTCTTAACAAGGCTCAAACATAAGGATACATTTATTAAAAATTGACTCAATTACTTGCATCTCTCCAGTAGATGGGGTTGTAGCATTGCTTGCATTTAGAGTTCCATGGTTATCTTAGGGCTTTATTGCATGAAACCAGGGATGATAAATATAACCATTAGGATTTACTTGATTTAACTTTTTAGGTCTGTGTGTTCTCTGCAAGACATATATTCTTTATTAAGGCTATCTTACGAATTGAAATTTCAAGTTAGGAAGCAGGCTATTAACTCCTTTTCCAGTGCAGATAGTATGTCACAGGTGAGAAGAAATAGAGAAAATACTAGAATGTTCGCTTTTGTATTAGAGAGCAAAGGCTAAAACTGTGAATGTACTTACTATGAATGTCATTTATTCATCTGGTCTTTTTGATGTATAATCTTTCTTTTTTTCAGGGCAGTGTCCACATAGATCTATAAAAATATTTTGTAGTGGCTTTTATTGAATGCTTTTTAAAATAAGATGCTCACTTCAGGTTATTAAATAAACTGTGTTAATGATTCTGAGCTTCTCTTTTTATAAGTAATCCACTTTTGTTGAAAATACTGTAGATTAAAAAAAATTGCTCATACTGCATCTTACTCTCTCCAAGAACAGCAGTACTTAACTAGTTGGTTGGGACACACTGACATATTGATCAATTCTGAGGCGTCCTATGACACCAAATTAAGATAATTTGAGTACTGAAGGTTCCAGAATGATTTGTTCTTTTTAAAGTTAGAGATGGTTCTTATCATATATTTGCTTCTTATGTGTAGAGAAATGGGTGGAATTAGAGGCATCTGGTTAGAATTGTGCATGACCATTGTGAATACCCATGGGAGAATGTGGAGGTGGAAAAAGGCCTGTAATATTCAAATTATAATTCCTATTCAATAGAAAGTGATTGCTGCATAGGGGGAGATCAGTTCTGGTGATCATCTTACAGTATGGTTCTGTGAGGATGGAATTAAAAGATCATTTAAAAAAATCCAGGTGACACCGAAAGGTTCAACTCAGTGCATTTTGGTGTGAAATGCTTTGAAGCAGACATAGCAATTGGTTATTAGGCTGCTGCTGGCAGTTGGTAATATGGGCTTGTACATATATAAAAGTAGGCCTTATGATTTTTAGTATCTACTTGTCTTCAGTTTGTTGGGACTGTCATGCTATCTGGATTGGTTTCCACAAGCATTTTTTAACTTAGTTCCAACGTGGTCTGCCTGATCATGTATCCGAGATATCGTCACTGATTTCTCAGGTGGCCCAGGTAAGTGAGCTGTAGAGCCAAGAGTTAGAGCTGCTCTTCCCACTTTCCAGTAAATTTCCCCCTCTTTCAGTCTGTACTCCATTCACCTGAAAGGATAATGGGGCCTTTGCAGAAAACTTAATCCTTAACATAGAAGATGTGATTCTTTGAAGTGAAAGAATCATGAATAGTTCTTTCAGAAGCTTTCAGCCTCCTAGACAAAAGTATTTGATTGCATTTCTTAGTTGTCTATTTATTAAATAGCATTAGTATACCAACAGAGTTCTTTTTGGGGGTGGGGGTGTGTACGGAAAGTTGTATCTAATTTTCAGATGCAAAGTTTATGTATAAATAGTATAGTAAGAGACTTCTCTGACTTGAATGGAGAATATACTGCATCTATATTGAGACTCATCCTAGACAGGTCTTGCTCACTTTCTAATTGCATCACTTTGGGCAACCTCTCTGAACTGTTGGAATTGATCTACGTAAGTGATGTAGAGCTCTTAGGAAAAAATATACCATGTAAATCTTCAGTACTTATTTTCATCAGGTTAGGTGAATCTTGTTAACTTTATTATAGAAATAAGAATTCCTGCTGTCTATATGTGTTACAACAATCTTGGGTTGGAGGAAAACCTGTTGGTCTAGCTAGTACTTAAGAATGCCTAAGATTTTCAAACAGCAAAATTTCACAATGATTAAGTTTCTGTGTCCTTGATATACTTTGCTATAATTAGTCTTAGACCACTACAAAGTTCTTCTTTATTTTCTCTTCCTTTTGGTCTAGGAGTAGAAAAATGTGACTTGCTGCTGTGCCCTGCTTTTCACAACTGCTTCCCCTTACTAGCTAGTATTTATTTTAAGAGATGATTCCTGTGTGGATCATCACCAGTAGGGAGGGTTAATCTTTCACTTTTTTCACATAAACCTGGATAAGGGAAATTTCAGAAAAGAATAACAGCAACAAATCTGTTTGAAATCTGGTAGGGTGACTTTTTGGTTCCTGTTTGAGGACAGTTCGATTTTTTTATTGAAATGACAAGTTTACAAAGGATAGTCTTAAGTTAAACTGGAGGTAAGGGAAAGTGTTCATCCTAGTATATGCAAAATTTAAAAAGCAGAGAAAGCATAATTTTCATGGAGTATTAGATTTGGAAAGAAGTAATAGAGTTCATGTAGTCCAACCTCCTGCTGGTGAATAAACACTCATTTTGTGTTTATAGAAAAAACTATCTGAAGTTTGAAACAGGAATTTGGGTTTGAAAATACTTCATTGCCTAATTATTTTTTGCTATTTCTGTTGGTGATTTTTCTCCGAGTTGAATTATATCTAAACCTTTATACCTACAAAAACGTAAATATATTTGCATCTATGAGGTTTTTACACCATTGAATGGACCCTAAGTAGAAAGGGAATGTTTTTACTTAGGTCGGAAGTTATTCGGATGAATAGTTGGTTATAATTTTTAAATCACTATTTGATTAGTATGCATGGTAGCTTTGAAGTAGATATAATTCTGCATCTCCTTGTTCAAATACCACCCTGCAGTTTCCTTCAACCTAGAGCTTATCTAAACTTGCTCTGATCACTTTCTGCCACAAGTGTATGAATATGTGCATGTGTTTGGGTGTCATGCTCAGATGCTTTTAGAGTTATGTATAAATCTATTCTTCGCTATTTTCTTGTGAATTTTTGTTCCTAGCTGTTAAAAATTAAGGGGGTAATATTTACCCTGGTTTTGTTTTATAAAGAACCAAAGGACTGATCTTTGTTGCCTTGAAGAAATAACAGTGTTAAAAGAGTGTTCACTAAATATTGTGAAATCATCGTTCTACCCAGGGAGCTAGGTTTGAAACTAGGCTGCTGCTTCAACTTGCAGATGAAAATGAGAAATTTATGGCTGATTTTCTTAGCGTTCAGCTGTGTTAAACTTCACTGTCCATTTTACCTTCATTACTGGTATCATACCACATCCATACAAACTCACCAACAGCATTTCTGTTATTGTAAATATCTGTTACATTCAGATGCATTGATTTCAGCAGATAACCACAGATACAAACTTTGTATAATGTTGTATTTCCACAATGTGTATTGCTAGCCATTTTTTTTTTTATGGCCGGAGGCTTGATCACCGTGATGTAATTAGAAAGATGTAATCAGCATTGGAAAAAAAGAAAACGTGAGATATGATGAAGGAAAAATAGGTGCATAACTGGCTGAGTATATTTAATACATTAAAAAATAGGGTGCTATGGATATTTCTTACTCTGTCAGTCCTGTTTCAGAGATCTGAAAATTGTCAATGCTTTGTCCATTGATATGGATGTCCAGGTCAGTCCTGTTTGGGCTCTTGGAGACCAGAGGCGTTGGAAGTTCAGGAATAGTCTTATCAAAATTCTCCATCTTGATTTGATATTCACCTTTGGAACCTCGGGTCAGCAGAGATGTAAAACAGTGATGTAACATGATCTCGGAGGGTAGGTAGGATGTCCTCCTTTGGCATATTTCTCCAGTGCCTTCCTGCATTGCTGAAAGGAACACAACTAATTCAAAGTGGGGAGGATTTTCATGCTGCAGCAGAGTAGCCAGGGGACTCGATGGTATAATGGAGTGATAGTAGGTTAGTGGAAAGATAAAGAATGGACATTCCTCAGAACTGATGCCATCAAGGTGGAAGTCCACACTGGTCTGGTAGAGTTCGCCGTTTTCTCTTTCCTGATAGAGTACAGCTGCGACCCGAACACTGGTTAGAGGGCTAGGTCGAGTGTTGGCCACTTGGAAAATAAGGTTAGGTTTACCATCTATGTGAGCTACTACTGCTAAGTCAGTAAAGCGAATTGAGAAAGCTCGATTTTTTGGCCGGGCGATCTTCGCCACAAAGGCACCTAAATTAGAAACCATTGAATTTTTTTTAGAATGAACAGTTTAAATATCAATACCTTTTCTGAATGAGAAGGATCTAGCAAATTTTTATACATTTCTTGGTGCCATGCCTTTGAAATGAGTCAGGAATTGAACTTGTTAATTTCTCATTAGGCTGAAGGATTTTGCAAAACGGTGCATACATTCTTTATTTTTAAACTGCGATTTCAAAATGGGTAAGCAAAATTCATTTTTTTGTTACATAGAACTGTAAAACTTTAGTTTGTTATGAAGTGGAGGAGTGGTCATTTCCTGTATTCCTGCCCCTGCTTTAAAAATAATGTAACAGAAAATAAATGCAATTTAGTTGCAACCAGATTACTTCAAGTTTAAATAGAGATTAGATTCATAGTAGAATGATTTGGGGTGGGGGGGGACCTGTAGAACAAGTGACATTGAAGAATTTTTAACTTTGAAATTTATACAAACCTTTTTTCTATTAAGAAGGCTCTGTCTCTAAGGTGGTTTTCAGTGTACCCTTCAAGTGCATCCTCCATGTGCCCCCCAGCAGGTAGATCAGGGTTTCTTAACTACTTTTGTGCCACAGATGTTGGCAGGCTGGTGAGGTCTATGGACCTCTTATTAGAATTACGCTTAAAATGCATTAAAATAAAGTATATAAAAAGGAAACCAAATACACTGAAATCTAGTTGAACATAAAAAATTATAATGTGTACTATATGTGCTTTTTTAATGCATTAAATAAAAAAATACAGTGAAGGTTTAGTACTGTAATTTTGAAGTATTATAGTATGATATGAAAATATCTGGAACTTCTGTTTGTAACAAAGTTACGGGTATTGCCGATGCTTTTGTTTTTTGTTGCCTACATTTATAATCAAAGGAAATACCAAATTTCAGTTAGAGTTTAGTGTAAAAAAAAAAAAGATGCAAGTTTTTCCTGTCTAAGTTCACATATCCTCTATATTTTATCGAATGCCCTGGAAGTGTAAGAACTCTTCTTGTAAAGATTAAGTGATTTGCTACAGGTTGTAAAAGCCAGTTGGTAGCACACTGGGACTTTATTCCAGACCACTGTTAATATTGCCCGTAGTGTGTTAAAACAAGGTTTTCTCTTTGTTTTGTTTTTTATTTTTTAATTGTATATATCACTAGCCCTAATTTATTAGAGCAAAGAGTATCATGCGTTGCCAGGTTTATACGCAAAATTTCATAATCATTGTGGCCTATTTCCAGTACATGCTCAGGATATGTATACTTGTTCTCTAATCTGCAGTGCTGACTGTGGTGCTCTGGGCTCATTAGTATTGAGTAAATGTTGAAAAGATGAACTCAGAGGAGAAAATTCTAGCCCAGTAAAAGTTTAAAAAAAAAATCAAATTCCTCTGTTAGGTAAAATGACTGTCAAAATATGCATTGAACATATTTATTCACTTATTTAACAAAATATTTAACTTCTCTGAAAAACTCCGTTTAGATTTTTTGTTAATTTTTTTTGGCTGGTAGCATAATGATCCCTTTTTTCTTAAGAAATTTCAATATGTAAAATTTAAGTATAGAGAGAGGTTTCTTAAAATTTCTCCTGTTGTTTGACCCTAGGCTCTTCCTTTCAGTCTCAGGCATTACCTGCCAATAATGCAAATAAATTATTCTGTAATACAGTTGCTTATAACTGACTATACCCATTCCAAAACATTCATACATTTTTTTTTTAAAGAACAAAAACAATTACCTGTGGGGACTTCCCTGGTGGCGCAGTGGTTAAGAATTGGCCTGCCAATGCAGGGGACATGGTGGGTTCGATCCCTGTACCGGTAAGATCCCACATGCCGTGGAACAGCTAAGCCCGTGTGCCACAACTACTGAGCCTGCACTCTAGAGCCCGTGTGCCACAGCTGCTGAAGCCCGCGTGCCGCAACTGCTGAAGCCTGTGTGCTCTAGGGCCCACGTACCGCAACTACTGAAGCCCGTGTGCCTAGACCCTGTGCTCCATGACGAGAGAAGCCACCTCAATGAGAAGCCCGTGCACCGCAATGAAGAGTAGCCCCCACTCGCCGCAACTAGAGAAAGCCCACGCGCAGCAACGACGACCCAACGCAGCCAAAAATAAAACAAACAAAATACAAAAAAACAATTACCTGTGATGAAAGCCTCTAGCATGAGGCCTAGGAGCATTTGTATGGCAAGTAGGGCGACTGCACTTGGACAGTCGCCACTGGGGAACATGGTACCATAACCAATTGTAAGTTGTGTCTCCAGGGAGAAGGAGAACGCAGCTGTGAAACTGGTGATGTACTTGACACAGATAGTGTGGTTTTCAGGTGGGGCATCATGATCTAGATCCAGATCACCATTCATCTCAGCTAGAACATACCAGAGCACTGCAAAGACAAGCCAGTGGATAACAAAAGAAGCAGAAAAAACCAACATCATCCAGCGCCAGCGCATGTCCATTAGGATTCCCCAAGCGTCTCGAAGATATGCAAGACCTCTTTGAGCGCCATCCATTTGAAGTGTGCTGTGGCCATCCTTGGTGACCATCCTCCGGTATCTCTGAGTTAGGGGAGGAGCAATAACTTTGCAATCACGGCCATCCATCTCAGGCTGTAATTCTCTGAAATCAAGAGTAAATTAGTAAACCCTTAACTGTTTTTCAGTTAATAAATTCTGAGACTTTGTTTTATAATTTTTTTGGAATGCTTCCCTGACTGCTGGGCAGGCTTTCCCAGTCTGACAGCTCTTTCTTTCTCTTTTCTCTTTACATAAGGGAGCATTTACTGATTAAGTCATTCATTTGATAGCTAATCATGGATTGCTTTAGGATATCTCTTATTGGTTCCTTTAATGACTGTTAAAATATTGTTTGGCATTTTAACGAATCCCCAAGGGTTGGGATTACGATTCATGTCTTTTTTGACACTCCTGTATCTTTCTTGCACAAGTCAAGGCTTCAAGTATGTATTGATTTGACTAAACATTATGTGTAACAACTTTCCATAATTAATTAATAATTTATAACTACGAATAATTCATAATGAAAAGGAACGTTAAATATGTTCCTCTGTTTAAATAAATAGAAATCATTTAGAAGTGTAGTGTTGAACTGTCTGAAAATGTTTTGAAGCCACACTTATTGCTAGGATAAGAGTAAGCTTTTAGAGATCCGTAGTTCCATTGTATGCTTCATAATTAGCTTATTGAAAGTTCTGTGATTAGGTTTTTTTTGTTTTTGTTACTTTGTGGTCATTTTCGTGGAGTCTTTCTTTCTGTGGCTCATGGATTGCCGCCCTTCTGAATATTCTAGATGCTGATTAGATTGTGGGGTAGAGAGAAAATTATTTTCTTGGCAAAATAAGAAATTCCAGGTAAAGATTCCAAGGTAATATTAATTTTGAAAGTAAATGAACCAGGTACTTCCCTGGTGGTCCAGTGGCTGCCAATGCAGGGGGCCAGACCCCACATGCCACAACTGAAAGAGTTCACTTGCCGCAACTAAAGATTCCACGTGTTGCAACTAAAGATCCTGCATGCCACAACTAAGACCTGATGCAGCCAAATAAGTAAATAAATAATTTTTAAAAGGCAATGCCTTAAAAAAGAAGTAAATGAACCAGAAGAAAAAGCTTCGAGTTTAATGAAATAAAATAATCATTAAGACATTAAATGTCAATTATAGAAACATTAGTAAAGTTAGTTTTTAGCTATAAACAGTTTTCACCTGTGTTTCTTCTTTTTTCTGTGTGGTGAGTCGAAATCTAATGTGTGCTTTCCATGTGACCATCCTTGCGTATGACGAAGGTGTCAAAGACTTAGGCAGAGGCAAGCAGAAACAGAATGGGAAATGCAACTTTGCTTCCCTTGAATCTGCCTTTCTTCTTTGCCACAATCCAGTACTAGGAGTCTATATGTGACTCTTTTTGATGCTTCCTCCTTCAGAAGTAGATGCCCTTGGAAGTGTTGCATATCACCTTCCTACCTTTTGAATGACAATGATGCTTTGCTTGAGTTTGCTGGATGGGCCCTCCTATGTCTAGGGACTTTGGGGCTTTGGAGACTGGCTTCCTGTGTTGGAATTGGGCATTGGCCAGCTGGGTATATACTTTCCCTTTTGTCCTAAGGCTGATTTTAACATTTATTGGTAATATTAGAGACATTCTCGTATATTTTCTTCACATATGAGTTGCTGATGGAACGTTGGGTTGATTGTTAACTTTATTTAGATTAGATGGTCATTTCTGTTTCATGTTATAAATTTTTTTAAAACTTAGGGCATTAATGTTTTATAATTTATTATCCTAAAAGTTGTCATTATCATTTTATTTAGATTTTTTTTTTCTTGGCACAGCTATTTAATGATTCATTTTGCTAGATCTTTTGATGTTTTAGAAGACCTGATCTCTGCCCTTTTGGAAATTATAATAATAACAACAAAATATTCATAGGCATTGTGCTAGGTGCTTTCATTACTGCATTATCTCTAATGCTTTGGTACCTCAGCAAGATAGACATTTTTTTTTTAAAGATAGACATTCTTATCCCATTTTACAGATGAGATCACTGAGGATCAGGCAGATAAGTTTTCACAAGGCGTATGGATTATTTTGCAAGTCTGACTAACTTAACAGTTGGTTAATTTTTTTTTTTTTTTTGACTACAAGAAGCTGTCTGTTTAGAGTTTGGTGAGATAAAAGTCTCCCAAGATGATTGGTACTGCATTCACAAAATAGTCTTTGACAGCCTGAGTTTGAGCACCTTTAGAACTCTCCTGTCCCCAGAAATGTTTCCAATATCCATTTAAAATCATTGTTAATTTTATGCATGATTTTTATATCAGTAATGATTAATAATATTGGTTAATATATATTATTTATTATGTGCCAGGAATCATGCCAAGCACTTCACATGTATTGACTCATGTGAAGCCAATAGCAATGCCTGGCACAGAGTAACCTCTTGGGCTATTAGTTGCCTTATTGGTATTAATAATGTTTCTTAACTTTCCTAGTAATAAGTACCATTATTAACGCCCATTTTATAGATAATGAAACTGAGCCACAGTGAGTTCCTAAGATCACAAAGGTAGTAAGTGGTGGTCAGTTCCTGCTCAGTTTGTAGTCCAGAGTCAGTGCTATATTGCCTCAAAAACAGACATTTTGACCCTAGTTAGCTTTTGTGAATAACACATTACATTTGACTAGTTTTGTCCGAGAGCCCCTACAGAATATTTGTTCTTCAGAAATGCTTAGGCTAAGATCTGTGATTTGTAGGCAAGAAGGATATTTTCAGTTAAGGAAGACATCTTGCAAGGTTTGAAGATTAGTACAATCAGAATTATTGTACATAGTCTAGTCTTAGATCCTATAGACCAGCAGAGTTAAAACCAGAGAGTTCTTACAAAGCATTGCCAAATTTGTATTTTGCCAGGTGAGAAAATAATTTTAAAAATATAATACTTTCATCATAATTTTATAACAGAAAAGACATTTTGACACTTGAAGAAGGGTATAGCAATAAAGGGTAGTTGGCTGCCTTCAGTAAGTTTGTGAACCACTGTGTGGTTTTTTTTTTTTTTTTTTTGCGGTACGCAGGCCTCTCACTGTTGTGGCCTCTCCCGTTGAGGAGCACAGGCTCTGGACATGCAGGGTCAGCGGCCGTGGCTCACGGGCCCAGCCGCTCTGCGGCATGTGGGATCCTCCCGGACCGGGGCATGAACCCGCGTCCCCTGCATCGGCAGGCGGACTCTCAACCACTGCGCCACCAGGGAAGCCCCACCGTGTGGTTTTGCACTGTCCATGGCTTTGACCTTTATTGTTTCTTGCTTCCTGCCTATGTGAAAATGCCCATGATGAAGCTGTACACTAGTGCTGTTCCACTTACGGAACCACTGACTGCGTCTTGTATCATAGTAATTTGTGGGTGGAAAGGTAAATGATTCTTCTTGATTTTCAGCTTGCTTCATTAAGTCCTAAAATTCATTACCTGAGGAGACAGCCTTTGTATACATACTATAGCTAACAAAATTAGTTATTTTCATTTGGGCCTTTTCAGGATTGTAACTTCCTACCTATAGCTTTTGTAGCACTCTTGCTCTAGGCTTTTACAGTTTTTTTTTCTCTTGCAACTAAGTAAATACACACAAAAAACCTGTGAACAGGGCAGTCAAAAGGCTGATATCAAGACAGTGAAGCATTATCCTTTTTATATATAAAACCTTCCTAAATCTTGTTTAGATGGTGTTGGAAAGTGGAGTAGTTGAGAGAGGTAAGATTTCAATCCCCACTTAACAGATTATCCTGAGTAACTCCATTCTTTGCACTCATGTAGTCAGTGTGGTTTAGCATCACGAAGACAGGGTGGGAAATCTAGCTGACCGGGTTCTGGCTCTGTTGGTTACATAGCTGTGTCAGTTTGGGTGAGCTACCCAATCCCCTTGGCCAGGCTTCCTTATATTAAAAAGAGAAAGGAAGAAAAGAGGGAATTAAATACCATGATCCTTTAAAATCCTACATGTTTGTAAACTTACTACCATTTCCCTCCACTGATAACAGGTTTCCTGTGTGATTTTTTTCTGTATAATTTTATATATGCTTGTATGGCATTTAAAACATTAAATTATTGTTGCCCAATGTATGTAGATTTTCTTTCCATCAAATTTAAATGTGTCTGATGGACAGACATTATGTTTATACTATTATATTTCCAGGTTATTTTCATATCTCTAATAGGTACACAAGTGCTTTTTGAATGTGTTTTTCCTAGTCTGTATTTATATGATTCTTGTAAATTGATCCCAGTAGAAAGTAGAATTGGGATGGTTTGCTTGTATCTCTCTATGTGGGCTATAAAATATTTGCCCATTTGTAAACCATTGATGGAAAAAATAGTACTTTATAAAAATGATAGTTTGGATGCTTCGTTGGTCATCAAAATAATGGATTCATTTTACTCATTAGGTTGTAGCACTCAAAATTATGTCTTTTATTGTCATGTTGTAATGTAGTAGTATAGTTCATATTAAACAGTTAAGATATAAGTTATAATAACTACAAATGTTAAATGATTGCAGTATTACTGTGTATTTGTTCACTTCTGGTGTAAACAGTTTAAGACTGTGGAGAGAGTCATAACCATCTCTCCTGCCCTCCATAATTAGGGCAAATAGTGTGAGTTCTAATTCTATTACATAAGCTCAGAGATTCTTTTATATTTTAATTTCTTATTTGTAGAAGCACCGAATTTCAGCAGTAATTTCATGCTTAAAAAGAAATTAGGACACTCATCATTTTTCCTATGGCTTAAAAAAGTAAAAACAAAATGTTTTTTTGGGGGGCGGTCATTTGTTTTTGTTTGCTCATTTTGGGTTTCTTTAATCCCTTCCAAAAGAAAAAGATACATTTTTTTTAAAAACCACTGAATTTTTTCCAGGGTCTTTCTCTTCCCGTTTCTATATTATAATGGAGAATTAGTATACATTTAGTAAAACAATTAAGAAGAAAATTTCCAATAATGCTTTCAAGAGGACTCTTATTCTATTTCCAAAATTTAAGGAAAATGAATAAAGAACCTTAATGTATGACCCTGTAGATAATGTCTTTGTTTTAAAACTCTATTGGCAATATCTAGCTCCATCTCTATTTGTCAGTCAGTTCTTTTCTCTGTTCCCCTTAAGGAAAGAAATAAGATTGAACATTTTCTCATGTACTCACCAGTTCTTTTGCTGGGCCAGCCTTATACACGGGTAGGTCTGGAGGAAGCTTTCAGAGCCTGTCTTTTGGGTGAGGTAATTTTAATCTACAAGTCCAGCTTGTAGGTTCTCTTCTTGGACTGGGTTTACGGTTCACATTGCTCTGTTTATAATGTCGTGGGGGCTGGTTTCAGCTGAAGCTGATGTGATTGGTCACTTAGTCTGCAGGGGGCCAGTTAGCTCTGATCCTGTGGAAAAGAATGCTGGTTTGTTAGGAGGTCTATCTTTACCCATGACAGACCTTAACAACTCTGGAGAAAGCCTCTAGAACTGACTTGGAGAAGGGGTGCATTTTTTCTCTAATCAGGACCGGTCTTTTAGTAAGTTTGCATAATCTTACTTAAGAGTTTATTTAAAAGTTCAAAGGGATAAAATTCCCTGCAAGATTTCCTTTCGGCTGTCTTTCCTTATATAGCATGTTTAAGTGTGAGATATTTCCTTTACTAATCTTTTTTTCCTCCATTTCTTTTGGGAATATTTCCTTGGATAAGGACTTTTAGGTAGAAATTCATGAATTGATTTTACTAGTTTTCTTTTCATATCCCACCTCATCAGAATGACTACCACTAATTCTAGAACTAGTAGTAGAGGTAATTTAGTTACCTGAAATCTGTTTTGCGGGGTCAAGGAGGCAGACTTTTTTATTTTATTTTTTTAAGGCTATGTACAGAAACCTTGAATAAGAATACATTTAATTGTTTGGTTCCTTATACTTATCTTTAAAAAACACACCTGTGTGAAAGAACTGAAGAATTTTCTTAAGTCATGCTTCAGTGATGTTTAAGGGATGTTTCCCTGAGGAGAAGTATGATGACATGCAATAAATATAGTGTTCAGGGTACAGAAACTTTAACTTAACATCTATATAAATAACGTTTAGCTGGAAAATGTCTGTGATCCAGCTTGTAGCAACCTCAAAATGAGCTGTGTGGGATAGCTTTGTATAATGCCTTACGGAGCAGGACTTTTCTCCACCTCCATTAGCTGCTGATTTTAAAACTTTGATCAAATGTCACATGTAAGGGGATCTGAGATACAAAGGCTGCGATTGTTCATAGTAAAATCATGGAAGGCCTGCTGGGAAAATTATTAATCTAGACCAATATAATGCTGCTTAGAAAGTGAAATCCGCCTTTGTAGATTCCTTCTCCTCCCCCCACAATTAAGAAATATATTAATTCCTTCTTTGTTTTATTAATGCCAAACATTTCAATACAAGTTCAGACACAGCACTGCAAACTTTGACCTTCAGAACTAGAGAAGGTAAAAGCATAAAGGAGAGACTTGTGATGGGATGCACCTTCCCTTCATGTTCTGGTAGGAATTATACTTTATATCAATTGCTAGTTTACTGATTGGGGGCGGAAGAGGGAAGACAGAGTAAATATAGTGTAACACTGCTTTTCAGAAAGCAGTACTGAAAGTGTACCTGCCATGTGTCTTGAATGGACATTATAGTAAGCAAGATAGTAAAGGATTTTACCAACATTAGAAGCCTCTTTCCATAATATATTCAAACAGAAATGATTTACAAGATGATTGTCAAGAAAGAAATGTCTCAAGTGAAGAAGTAGTCTGGTTTCTGGATTTCACACTTTGAAAGTCTGCTGTGGTCTGTAAATAGTGATTCCTAATTGCTAACTGAATAGATGTCGTAGACCAGTTCTGGAGTGTCTCCTTAGGAGCATAGCACTCCCATTATAATAGCTGGAGCACATAAATTCATTTCTGTTTGAAGTTGCCCGGTTAGCTGAGATGAAACTAATATTGGCACAGATGATAAACCAACTTCACCCTAAAATACATGGACCCTCCGTCTAAACAGAATTAATGATTTCAGTTGGAGATGGCTCTAAAACATTCTTCTATAAATGAACATACATGCTGCTAGATACCTGTTCATCGATTGATTTATTTTTTATTCCAAATTATAATGATTAAGCAAGATGCCAAGAATCAGATACATTATTCTTTATTAAATTCAATTCTGTATCCCTAAATTGTTTGCTTTTCTTTCTGGCTAAAGCACTCCAGTATATAATCCATAATTGTACCACATTGTACCTGAAAACAACAAAACCTTTAGTTGGCGTGCAATGTCTTGCCTATGTATATACATAATCTCACAATTTTTAACCTTTAGCCATGGTCACCAATGCTCTTTCTTACACAGTGTACTTAGCTTTCTTTTTTTTTTTTTTTTTTTTTTGGTATGCGGGCCTCACTGTTGTGGCCTCTCCTGTTGCGGAGCGCAGGCTCAGTGGCCATGGCTCACGGGCCCAGCCGCTCCGCGGCATGTGGGATCTTCCCGGACCGGGGCACGAACCCGTGTCTCCTGCATCGGCAGATGGATTCTCAACCACTGCGCCACCAGGGAAGCCCTGTACTTACCTTTCTTTAGAAGATGCCTAGTCTCTTTCCAGTTCTGCATTGAAGCCCACTACTGATCATCTTCCCCCAAGATTTCAGGCAGTGTCTGGGTATATACCAGCAGATGACTGAGCATAAAGGTTATAGGAATATGGGGCATATTTAGACCACATGAGGTGCTTTTTCAGAGTCTGATATACAGCAGCCCCTCCAGTCTCTCCCAGCCAGGAGCTGCTGTGTTTTGGGGACCATATTAACCAGTGGAGCAGATTTGTTACCTCCTCAGGGGTTAGGATGGGAGAAAAGTTGCAAATCTCTGGATATAGAATTTAAACTACTCCATCCTAGTTACCCTGAGTTTTGTTTACAACTGGGGGGAAAAGCAAATATCAATACCTGGATGGGATTCCCTTTCACTGTTTTCTCTGGTATTAGAAAATATTTTTAGTGTTAACCAGAGAATATATATCTGAATAGAGAAATACAAAGTTACTTGCTAGAAAAATTTGCACATAAACAAGCTTCAAAGTCTGTCCCATAATTCCACTTTTGCTTTTGGAGTTTGGGCGCTTCTAAGTTCCAAGTTTCACAGCTGTAGATTTTGTTGGCTGAGTGCCTTTTTGCTCCATCTGAAGTTTTCCATAAACACCATTTCTGGCTGTAAGTCAAACATGCACACAGGTGCCCTTTTACTGCTCTTTCTCCTTAGGAAGTCCACTCAGTTACACCAGACTAAAACCAATACTTCATTTTAATTTAATTTTATTTTTAGAAGAATCCTATTTAGACAATACATTCAGGCAGAAACAACAAGTATTTATTGCCATTGGGGAAAGTATTTATATATGTAGTGCAATTGTATTTTAGCACCTTTTATACATCTTGAGGAATTGTTGATGTAAGAATATAAAATGTGTTATACGGGTAGTATAGTTTGCTCATAAGACTATGTCATGTTTGCCATATTGACTAGAAAAAAATATATTTTAAATTTATATTTCTTTACCTTTTAGAGGTCAGAGACATCTTTAAGACCCTGGCAAAAAACCTTAGACCCTTTTCCCTGAAAAATGATAAAAGCATACCAGCGTGATATGTGCTTCCAGTTTAAGGATTCATAGCCCCAAGCTCATTTGTTGACTATAGTTTAGAAATACTTAGTTCAGGCATTAATTTGTAAATTATTTAGTTATGTTTACCTTTAAATCATCTTGTTTACATATTAATCTGTTAAGATTTTTTTTAAAGTCAACTAAAATATTTGGCCACTCAACTTTGTCATATTGCTGATATTATAGAAAGAGGAAGACTTTGATTTTAAGTGCTGAGAAAGGCCACGTGGGTGTGGTGTCCCTCGTTCATTTTAGCCCTGGTCACTTTGGAGTCATGTAATTTTTAGACATTAAAGGAGCTTTAGATATTATCTTCTGAGTTACCCATGAACAACTTTATCATTTATTTTAAGTTGTATCAATAATACACAAATATATTTATTTTTTTAACCCTGTAATGAGTTAACTCATTATAAAGTTTTATTGGCACCCTCACTCCCCACCCAAATTTATATACATAGAAATCTGCTGTAATCATTTAGGTTATAAAGGATTTATTTTAATGTTTTAGAGCAATTCTTGCATACAGTATAATTTATATTGTAAGTTATATTAGTAGTAATTGGAAATGTATATTCTATTAGACTGTGCTTGAAGTCATTTTTTACCCCTCAAAATAATTTTGAGTAAAATTTTTATATTGTTATGTATTAAGTTGATCTTAACATTTTTTTCAGGGGGTACACATTTTGTTATCGTTTATCTGCTGGAAGGTTAACAAATTTAGTTCCATTTAGACATCTTGGCAGTCTCTGTCCCCAAGCTTTTCTATGCATGATATATGTCTATTGCTTTTATAGAGCTCTTTAGACTTAGATCCCAGAACTTCCTTTTTCTACTTTATTTTTGTAGAATTTCTGGCTGCTTCTGATGGGTTTAATTTGTGAGTAAACCCTGGAGTAGGAGTTTGTACATCTATATTCTATTTTTGATTTGGTCACTACTCAGCTGTGTGACGGTGGGAGATCCCCTACAGGTATCCCTTTCCTCACAGGAACAATAAAGATGGTAAGGTTGGAGCTCCCTGCTCCAGTCCAGTCCGGTGGCTGGTCCCAGCACAGAGTGAAGCCCAGGACCCTGTGAAGAAGTCCTTGGCTCTCGCAGTCACTACCCAGGATTAGTTTGTATCTAAGATTTTTTCTGCCCTAAAATTCTTTCATGTTATTATCTGTAAGAAGTTATGTGAATGTAACTTTATCATTCTGACCTCTGACTTCAAAGTTCTTAAAGAAGCTCCTAATTTCTTCAATAAATCTTTATCAGGTATCTAACTGTACCTTGCCTCTTGGTCTGATGGCTCTCCCAGCCTTCCCTGGCTTCTTCCCTCCTTCCTTTCATGCAGGCATTTCCCCTAATAAAATCTTTGGATGTTTTTAAAAAAAAGATGGTAAGGTTGACTCAACCCTTGTGGTTATTACGAGGATTGGATGAGATGTATCAATGCATTTTGTCAACTGTGATGTATCAAGTCATTTGTTTACATGTGTGTCCCTGGACTGTGGACCTGGAGGGTAGGTGCTATGTCTAAGTCTCTTCTTTATTTTCAGTCATATGTCTTTAACTGTATTTGTTCATGGAGAAAGCACTCAATGTGTGCTAGAGGTATAAGTAAACAAACAAGCAAAAAATGATAAAGTAGTACTGTTTCTCTGGGAAAATACTTGGTAGTACTTACTGAAGTTGAATATACCTTATGGCCCAGCAGTTTCACTCCTAGGTAAATATCAACAGAATTGGAAACATATGCTCACCAAATTTCACATCCAAGAATGTTTATAGCAGCGCAGTTTATAATAGCAAAAAACTAGAAACAACCTAAATCAGTAGTAGAGTAATACATTGTGGTCTGTTCATACAATGAGATCCCATACCACAGTGCAAAAGAACAAGCTTCTGTTCTCTGTAACAGCGTGGATGAATTTCCCGTAACGTTCAATGAAAGAAGCCACACAAACTATAGAATGGGAGAAAATATTTGCAAATAAAGCGACTGACGGGGGTTTAATTTCCAAAATACGCAAACAGCTCATACAACTCAATAACAAAAAAACAACTCAATTGAAAAATGGGCAGAAGACCTAAATAGACATTTCTCCAAAGAAGAAATACGAGTGGTCAATAGTACATGAAAAGATGCTTGATGTCTCTTAATTATTAGAGAAATGCAAATCAAAACTGCAACGAGGTACCACCTCACACCAGTCAGAATGGCCATCAATAAAAACTGTACAAATAACAGGGAATTCCCTGGTGGTCCAGTGGTTAGGATTCCCAGCATTCACTGCCGAGGGCCTGGGTTCAGTCCCTGGTTGGGGAACTAAGATCCCGCTAACCATGAGGTGCCGCCAGGGAAAAACAAAAACAAAAACAACCTCTACAAATAACAAATGCTGGAGAGGATGTAAGGGAAAAGGGAACCCTCCCACACTGTTGGTGGGAATGTAAGTTGGTACAGCCACTATGGAAAACAATAGGGAGGTTCCTCAGAAGACTAAAAATAGAATTATCATATGATCTAGCAATTCTACTCCTGGGCATATACCCAGACAAAACTCTAGTTCAAAAAGATACACGCACCTCCGTGTTCATAGCAGCACTGTTCACAATAGCCAAGACATGGAAGCAACAGATAAATGGATAAAAAAGATGTGGTACATATATACAATGGAATACTACTCAGCCGTGAAAAGGAATGAAGTAATGCCATTTGCAGCAACATGGATGCAACTAGAGATTATCGTACTAAGTAAGTCAGAAAGAGAAAGACAAATACCATATGATATCACTTATATGGGGAATGTAAAATATGACACAAATGAACCTTTCTATGAAACAGAATCATGGACATAGAGAACAGACTTGTGGTTACCAAGGGAGAGGGGGTTGGGGGAGGGGTGGAGTGGGAGGTTGGGATTAGCAGATGTAAGCTTTTATATATAGAATGGGTAAACAATAGGTCCTACTGTACAGCACAGAGAACTATATTCAATACTCTGATAAACCATAATGGAAAAGAATATTTTAAAAAGGACATGTATATATGTATAACTGAATCACTTTGATGTACAGCAGAAATTAACACAGCATCATTAATTAAACAACTATACTTCAATTTTTAAAAAGCCATACTTAAACTAATATTCCATTTATATAAAAAAGGTCAAAAATAGGCAAAACTAATCTTTGGAGATAGAAGGCAGGATAGCGTTTACCTTGGTAAGGGCCCATTGGGAGGACATGAAGATTTTTGAGAGGTCGTGATAATTTTTTTTTTTTAAATCTTAGTCGTTAGGTGGATATATATTGCTTTGTGAAAACTCTGAATTGTACATTTATGATTTGTGTGCTTCTTGATATGAGTGTTATACTTCAATTATAAGTTTTCATTCATTCATTCATTTATTTTTGGCTGCATTGGGTCTTCGTTGCTGCACGCGAGCTTTCTCCTGTTGTGGCGAGCGGGTGCTACTCTGTTGCCATGCGCGGACTTCTCATTGCGGTGGCTTCTCTTGTTGCGGAGCATGGGCTCCAGGCGCGGGCTTCAGTAGTTGTGGCTCATGAGCTCTAGAGCGCAGGCTCAGTAGTTGTGGTGCATGGGCTTAGTTGCTCTGTGGCATGTGGGGTCTTCCCGGACCAGGGCTCGAACCCGTGTCCCCTGCATTGACAGGCAGATTCTTAACCACTGCACCACCAGGGAAGTCCAATAGTAAGTTTTCTTAAAGATAGGGGGAGGAGATGAGTATGGTACATTTAAAAGTTCTTGAATCCTTTTCATCCATCTCTTATTAAAATGACCGTGATGCCTGAACACAAAACTTTCTTTACCTTGCACTTACATGTGGGATATGTTTGGCATGTCAGAATTATATTATTCTGGTTTTCCTTGGTTTACTGGAGAAGTTGTCACCCAGATCTTTCTGTTTCAGTTATTTGTTATGCAACATTTGATATATCAAAAAATATATTGCAGTTTTTAAGAATTATTTTGTAGAAACAAGCACTTGGTAACAAGATCTGAACTCCTTTGTTATAGAATTTTTGAACTGGAATTGGCTAGTGTTTGTGTAAATTCAGATGGCTGCCTCAGTAACACACACACACACACACACCGTCTTTCATATTAGGAATGGGATCTTCTTTAGTCAGGGTGTACAGATGAGAATTGGAGACAATTTAAAATCAGGTCTATGACTCCACGATCTTCATTCTTTCTTTAGTATTGTGCTCCTCTATATCTTCAAAATTTCTGTCAGAAATCCTTCTTGGAACAAAGAATGGCATAAATAGTCATTTAAACTTTATGAGGTGCAGATTTTCCAACAGGTTGAGAATTATGAGTTTGCAGTAAGCAGAAAAGCCAGATTTTTTTCTTCCTTTAGTTTCCCTATTTTTACCCTATCCTGTCCTTTATATTTTTCTTATTCCTAGGTACCAATATGAAAAGTATACGTAGGACTTGACAGTTATGAAGGTTATAGAAACTGCTAGTTTAGAAAAAAATGCAGACAAATTATTCACATAAAGGGAAATAAAGTCAGCAAACAATATGAAAAATCTTTGATGTGAAAAATTCATATTCGAGCCACATTAGTATACCATTTTACAACCATTAAAGTAGAAAAGCTTCAAAAGGATAGCAGCACTTAGTTTTGATAATCTAAAATGGTCTGGTGGTCTTACCTACCCTTTTCTTGAGGACGAGAGAAAGATATGTCAATGTATGAAGTCTGTCATTTGACCTAGTAATTTTACTCTTTGAAGTTTTTTTCAGAAGAAGTAGTTCAGAAAAACAAAACACATATGCACACTGATATTTCTTCCTTGTTGTCTAGTTCTCAGAAAGTTAGTTATGATGTAAATGTCCGGTGGGGAATAATCTACTAGATAGTTCAACAGCTGCAAGGTATACCTGCTGTGTATCCATTTATATTATCAGTAAGATGTATAATCACAGAGAAGTATTTGCTATTTAGATTACAAAATAGTGGGTACACTGACTGAAACTACATTTTAAAGATGTTATGTAAAAGCTAACCACAGATACGTAGAGTTCTATCTCTGTGGTTGAGGAATTACTGGTATTTTTACTTTTAATATCTTTAATTTTTTGCGACTTGTCATCTGTTAGAAAAAACTGTAATGACCAGTTTTTGATGTGTTTAAGCATTTTGCCATTAGTGGGTTTCCTTTGCTTATTTTGGTACGTTCATTACTTCTCAAAGACGTAGTGTAAAAGTAGATGAAAGTGTGTGTTTTGACCAGCTCATCCATCAGGCGGTTGTATTCTCATTATGCCTGGCACATATTGCTTGTGACTGAATGATTTACATGTGTTTAAAGTCATTTCCCAGCACTTATCAATTTATATGCATTAGGGATTTCTTTGTTTTAAATTTTTCTTCTGTGAGTATAGCTATATTTTTCATCAAGTCATATAATGGATGTGGGCTTTGTAAAATGTCTCATCCCTTCTTATTCTGAGCAAGAGAACCTGGAATGTCTTCTGACCCTTCTAACCCAAGGGCAGACATGGAATATATATATACTTGAATTCATAAAACTTGGCATTTAGTGCAGTATGCAATAAATATTTGTTAAATGAGTCAGAAGGTTAAGATTTGAATTCTGTGTCATTTAAATAGTGGTGTGTGATTTTGGACAATTCTCCTGGGTTATCTTTTTGAGCCTCAATATTCTCAGCTGTAAAATGGGGAAAATAATCTCTAATACTGAGTATTATTATGAAGATTAAATCAGTTAAGTGAGTGTTTTTATTAACTGTGGCCATGTAACAAGTTACCCCAAAACTTAGTGGCCGAAAGCAGCAAACATTTATTTTCTCAGTTTCTGTGGGCCAGGATGGAGCAGCTTAGCTAGGTGGTTCTGGCCTGGGTCTCTCATGTGGCTGCAGTCATCTCAGGGCTCATCTGGGGTTGGATCCGCTTCCAAGCTCACTCACGAGGCTGTTGCCAGCCTCAGTTCCTTGCCATGCGGGCTTCTCCACAGGGCTGCCTCACAACAGGGCTGCTGGATTCCCTCAGAGAGAACGTCCAAGATGGAAGTTTTTAACTTAGTATCAGAAGCGACATCTCATCACTTCTGCTGGATTCTGTTAGGAGCAAGTCAGTAATAAGTCCAGCCCACACTTAAGGTGAGGTAATTACACAGAGGCCAGAAGTCAGGGATTGTTGAGGGCTATCTTAAAGGCTGCCTGTCATAATAAGGGTATTTTGCCCAGCAAATAATTGTACCCCCCCCCCCCATTCTAAGATTATTCTGTAATAGAATAATATCTTGTAACAACCTAATAACTGTTTGGGTGAACAGGATATGGAAGCATAATACATGTGAAGTTGACTATAAGAGGATGACCAGAAATTAGAATTTCCTCATTTTCAAATGTACAATTTTTTTTCACTTTTAATATGGTTTAATGAAAAGAATTGAGGTTTTTACTGTGAGAATTTGTATATTTTATTGTTATAAACTGAAGACATCAATGTATGTTTTGGATATTCAACAACATACTTTAATGTGAGATTTTGGGTAATTTGTTGTGAATTGTAAGTGGTAGCACATGTGGTATGGTGACTGAAGAATTTGCACAGTTCAGAATTCTCTTGTCCTTTGAAACCAACTTAGTTTACTTGGTATAACCGGCTCTCTTTCACTGTTAATGTAGCTCTTGAGTTGCATCAGGTTAGACATAGCTTAGCTTTGAATTCTGTTCTAGAGCAATTCATTGTACGCCTGTAGTGGACTAGGTGCTAGAGTAAAGGAAAAGTCGAGTGCCTCCACTCTCTGGTTTTGAGCTTACAATCTGTTTCGGAATAAAAGAGAGGTTGAAGTTTACAGATATCCTACTTGGACAGAATCACCAGTACAAGTTGATTAAATAAATTAAGTTGATTTAGTAAATCATATAGTTAAAAATATTGTATGACTTAAAAACTGAAAAAAAGAAGTATATGCTGGTAAGGAAGGACTGCCAAGTGAAAACAGCAAGGGTACAAAACAACATATGTAACCGCCTGAGGGTAGTGTTATGTGAGTGTGAATGAGAGATCTGTATATATATGCATAAGTATAGCCATGGTCAGTGTTTGGAAGGCTTTATAAGAAACTGTTGATGGTGGTTACTTCTGGGGAGCAAGACTGGGGGGCTCTTGTGTAGTGGGAAGGTTGATTCACTTTGCATTGCATGGCCTTTTAAAAAATGCGCATATTATTTTGTTTAAAAAAATAATTTCCCAGTCTTAGAACATTCAGCTTTGAGAAATGTGTCTAATAATATACACATATATCCACAGTTATTTATACTGCCTGAACGTTGAAATGGACACATTTGCAGAAAAGCTTGATTTGAGCAATCAAGTCTGTTCAAAATCCTTGCTGGCTGAGGCTTATGTTGACTCATTTTCTTTACAGGGAGACCAAATTTTGAGGAAGGTGGGCCAACATCAGTGGGAAGAAAGCATGAATTTATACGATCAGAAAGTGAAAATTGGCGTATTTTTAGAGAGGAACAGAATGGAGAAGATGAAGATGGAGGTTGGCGACTAGCTGGATCAAGGAGGGATGGAGAGAGGTGGCGGCCTCACAGTCCTGGTAAGAATTCTGCTGAGTAAAAGCACACAGGGGCCGAAATAGTGAGGATTCGGTGGGAATTGTTAGGGATAAAGTGGAAAACATAAACCGGCAAAGAAAAACAAGAGGGGTCATGTTTATGTTGTCACACTCAGTCTTGCTTCCACAAAAATTTTTAATGTAAAATATTCCCCACATCTGTTTAGTTGATTAAAGTCACTTTTATTTTTCTGGGGCAGTGTGGTTTAATGGGAAGCACCTGCCCTTAACTGCAAAAATGAGAGAGGGTTTCATTCAGTTTTCCTAAATTTTTGAATCTTTTTTCAGCATGCGTTTTTCTTAGATGATAATTATATGCTTACTTAGGAATATGGGCTCCCCCTAAAATGAGTTTTTTTTCCTGCATAAGAGAAGATTTATTCTTTTTTTCTCTTCTTGTCCTAAAAATGTGATTTCTGCTCATTTGAAGAATAAACCTTAAACCCAGGTTAAAAACATAATCACAAGTTTATTCTTTTGTCCCTCTAACTTTAAAAAGAAGAGAGAGAATAGTTGTGATTAGTGGTTTTATAAGTTCTTCTGTTTGTCTCTTAAGAATGCTTCAAACTGTCCTTCCCCGACATTAGATATGCTGGTAATTGAAGACACTGGTGCTTTGTGTCAAAGATCGTTCCCTGCCCAAGTGTTGATTCTATGCCTCATGATCGTCAGATGCCACTGTAGTTTGAATCTTGGGGTCGTGCAGAACTGAAGCATACAAAGAGTGTGTACATGTCTTTTGAATATGACATGCATAACATTGTTTTATCTATTGGCTGTATGCCAAGGAAGCTTACTTTAATAGAGGAAGTTATAATAATAATGTAAACTGTTTTTATTTATTTTTAAAAATCAAGTTATTAACAAACCATTAGTCTCGGTCTGAGTTAACATTATAACAGGCATTCAGGGTGCTTTATGGCGTTGTGGGTATGTAGAAACTTAGTGAAGTTATTAATCTTTGGCTAGAGTTATAATGCTTTGACCCCAGCTCCTCATTGGCTGCCTCTTGGGCGAGTTTCCTGTCATTAGTGGGCATTGTTTGCCTCACAGTTATTTAGGCATTTCTCATCAGTCTGTGTCACGGGCAGCCAACTGTTACAGTTCTCTTCAAGGCATCATGGCATTTTGTGCTGAGCTTGCCTGTAAGAAGAAGGGTTTGTAGACTATGTTCCTAACAAGCATTCACTGAAAGAATGGACAGGATCTGGACTGAGCAAGAAGAAAAATTCCAGCTGATCAAAAACAAACAAGGTGAATGTTTTGGAAGATGAACAGTGTTTCTGAGCCCAAACGTCTGTTGTTGATTCTATTAAAGCGAGTTAAAAGTAAAACTTTAGTGTTATATGCTACCACTTACGCTCCTCACCCAAGAGCTTAGATTTTGGATATATATAGCCCTTTTTTTCCCCCCATCTTTTCTAAATTTTTCTCTCCAGTATTTGACTTTTCATGTCAGTTTTGTCATCAGCTTGACAATTTTCCAAATTTTTTATCCATATATTTTTAAAAGACAGTTTGGGGGACATAAAGATGCATGGGGGCTGAAAAAACACTGTAAATAGGCATTTAAAAAACTACCATCTACTTTTTCAACCCAGCATATTAAAAATAAGTCTGATTAGTTGTTATCAGTTACTCTTAACATTTTAGTTAATCCTTTATTAGGCTTTGATTAAAATTTTAAATATCATGATTTTGACTTATGAAAATTATATCAAACTTTTAGTTCTGATATAAGGTCTGTAAAGCAGTGGTCAGTCTTAATAAGCTAGAGATGTGCCTTATCTGCTACATTTAGTTTCGTGAATAAAATTTTATTAACTATTTAAGACAACAAAAAAATTATGGTATATAGTTTTATTAAAGTGTGGCTCACAGCTGGATGTGTATGGAGTTGGGAGCATTAAGGACAGCTAAGCATCCACTCTGGGAGGTGAACTTAGGAAACTTAGTTAAGAAGGAAGAATTAGCCACATGCCTAGAAGGATAGATTCCTATCACAGAGCATACTTAGAAATGAGAGTAGCAGACAGAGTGCTCTGGAATTCAGCTTTTGATCATGAGCACTTCTTTGGGATAATGACTCTAGGTTAACATTTAGGCAATCTGGGTATAAAATTCCTTCATTTTCATAGAAGATAGTAAATTGTGTTTTGTTGTGGTAAGTAAAGTGTGGGAAGTGGGAGAATAATGTTTTCTTACCTTTTTGTAAGTGGCTTATAAGATGCTACCTGTATTTGGTGTTTTAACATTTTGCCCTTTGGTTTTCAGTTTGATTTTTAGATTGCTGGTTTTAGCAAATTGGGCCTCAGTAGTGTAGTAACATTTAACTTTGACCTCATTTCTTTTGCTGTCTCCCACAGAGAAAACAGTCAAAGATACAGGTTAAAACATGTGCCTCTTCTTAAGACTCTCTTAGGCTCAGGTTTGTCAGATTTTAACAAGAACCACCACCACCCCCCCCCCCTTTTTTTTTAGAGAAAATACCTTAACTTGTAGCTTTTGGTCTTAGGCATTCGTTTTTTGTTGGAAAGTAGATGTGCTACATAATATGCAAGGGTGGATTTAGGAATGTCCCTGGGGGTATTAAATTAAAACTCCCTAGGGAGAGTTAAGAGATGAGAGAAAAGGGAAAGGAGAGTAAGCATGTTATTGTGGGAAAAGCAGTAGAGGATGCAGAATTGGATTCTAGTTCTCCTTTTCATTCTGCACGTTACTTCTGCTGTCAGAGGTTTGGCTTCTTAAACTATAAAACTAGGATAGTGGGCCAAATATGACATGTCAGTGCTATAAAATTCCATGACTTTTTTGGGGAATAAGAATTACAAATGGGATCCTAGCGCTGGTAAGTGGACATGATGAGTTTGATATTATGAATTGACATAATATCATAGTATCCTGGATATTATTATATTATCAAGGGAGCTGGTCTTATCCATAAAGAATGATATTTTCATCAGAAGAAAGAAAATACTTGCCAAAGGGAAGGCATGGACCTCAGTATGGAAAGATATCCAGTGCTGTAAGTCTGGGCTAGGAGTGGGCCACGGGAATGGCCTATCAGCATTTCAGTCAGGTATCTAGAGCTTATTAAAAGTATGTACTTTGAAGAACTGTCTTTTAAAAGTGATTTGTTTTAAATTTATCTTTAAGAGCTTTAGAGTATGTTGTGTGACTCAGTAGTTAAAGAAGATAACTATTGTCACTTAGTGATGGTGTATCGTATACAATACTGAGCTTTGTTTCATTTGCCTAATTTTCTCTTTAGTAGATTGATCCATTTGAATTTACCATCAGTTGTAGTTTTCTCCTTTGTTTCCTGTCTATGGTTTTCTTTCTCAAATACTGTCATAAAACTTTGCTAAGGTTTGTGTCCTCCTCTTCATCCCAGATGGCCCTCGTTCTGCAGGCTGGCGGGAACACATGGAACGACGGCGAAGGTTTGAGTTCGATTTTCGAGATCGGGATGATGAACGGGGTTACCGAAGGGTGCGCTCCGGCAGTGGAAGCATAGATGATGACAGGGATAGCTTGCCTGAATGGTGCTTAGAGGATGCTGAAGAAGAAATGGGCACATTTGACTCATCTGGAGCATTCCTGTCTCTAAAGGTAAGAAATTTGTTTTAAATATTATGACACGTACTGACCTTCTTCCAAATCCAAATATGCTGTTAATCTTTGGCTTAATTTTCTTGCTACAGAAAGTACAGAAAGAGCCTATCCCAGAAGAGCAGGAGATGGACTTCCGGCCTGTAGAAGAAGGGGAGGAATGCTCTGATTCTGAAGGTAGCCATAATGAAGAAGCCAAAGAACCCGATAAGACAAATAAGAAGGAAGGAGAAAAGACAGACAGAGTAGGAGTTGGTAAGGCTCATTTTTGTCCTTTACTTTAAAAAAAAAAAAATCAAACTAAAAGTTTCCTAAGTTGTTAATTTAAGATTACGTCATGTTACAGAAGCTAGTGAGGAAACCCCCCAAACCTCCACCTCATCTGCTAGACCAGGCACTCCTTCAGACCATCAGCCTCAGGAGGCACCGCAGTTTGAGAGGAAAGAGGAACCCAAAACTGAGCAGATGGAAAAAGCTGAAGAAGAGAGTCGGACAGAAAATAGTCTATCAACCAAAGTACCCAGCAGGGGGGACGGTATGTATTTATGAGAGGCAACAAGCCAAACTTGGATTTTGCTGTGGCCAGTGATCACCGATAAGAGAGGCTTCTGTTTATGCCTCTTTGAACTGCTTCTAGTGGTAAATTATTGGAATAGATTATTTTACCAGTAAACCTTCTCAAATACTGATTCCCCTGTGTATCTATCTCAGAATTCATCAAAACAGAATTAGAAGCAGCAAAGTAGTATCATTTCCTAGGGTGCTATGATATAGCCACCCTGGTATCAGTCAAGCAAACTGAGTTTGGGATCATCTGTGGTAGTTTGATTCCCATATCAGGTTCCTTTTATGTAATGGCTGTATGAGCAAGCATCCAGATGACACACCAGAATGCCGTTGTTTCAAAAGAGGCCAAGATGAATCTGTGCAAGTCCATCACCTTTCCTGGAGAATAAGATTAAAGTGTATCTTCTTCTCCAATGTCATTATATTGATTTTAAGTTGCTCGTATACCTTAGTAGGTAATATTAATGTTCATTCCCATGTTTCTTCCTGGACATAAAATGACAGTATATAATGCCTGATATTGAAAGGTGACAGTATATAATGCCTGATATTGACAGTATATAATGCCTGATATTGAATAAAAATTCACACCCTTTAACATGGCCTAAGAGACCTTGCATGACCTGGCATCTGCCTCCCTCCATGCAGTTTCAGCACCAACTCTCTCTACTTTGTACTCTATTCACCAGCTTCACAGCCTGTTAGGTCCTGAAATGTGCCTTGTTCTCTTGCCTTTGTGCCTTAGCATATGCTGTTCTCTGTGCCTGAAACTCTCCCACCCCAAGTTCCCAAGTGTCTTCTTAAACAACCAGCACTGTTTCTAACATAGCAATACAATATTATAAAGATCTGTTTATTCTCTTTTTTGCCCAATAAATACTATTTTGATAGCTTGAACCAAGGATTTTTTGTTTTTCAGTTTTTTATGTCTATCATAAAGCTGAATGAATGACTTCAGCAAGTATTTGAATCTCTACTATATATGCAAGGCACCATGGGACTTTGTACATTTTGAGACCTCTTTCATTTTTCAGTTATGATGTCTCCCCCCCAAATTACCTGTGGTTCATACTCTTAAATGAACATGCCTGGGGCCTTACTCCAGGAGATTTTAGGGTGGGGTCTAGACATGTATATTTTGGGAAAGCTGCATAGATGGCATTGAAGATTGAAATTCTGGATTTATAGTCTCTGGGGGAAATAAAGCATGTGTATATCAATAACCTAGGACAAAAAGTAATGATAGGAATTCATGATTGGCAGACTCCTGGAATGCTTCAGGAAGCAAGTGTCTTTGAGCTTTTCTTGGAATAATAAGTAGAATTTGGAGGTAGGTGTAGCTGGATGAATTAGGAGAGGGCATTCCAGTACTAGGCAGCAGTGAAAGCTACAGTGAGGAAGTAGGACTGATCCAGGTATGGGCAGGGAATCAACTCCTGTTTTTATTTACATGAATTTGGAGGTGTGAAAAGGAGGCTTGTGGGAAACACAGTTGGAACATATATTTGACAGCTCTCTGTGTAGGGTAGGTTGTGATGACAGATGGGCTGCTCTGTGACCTATTGGTGTTCTGAGCGGTCACTGTGATGTAGGCAGAGCACTTGTAAAGGGAGGTAGTGGCAGATGAGATTTCAAAGTAGAAATTGGCAGAACATAGTTACTGTTGTATATCAGGGCAAAGAAGAGGGAAGAGTCAAAGATGAGTGAGGTGCCTGAGAGGATTATGGTGTCCTTAACAGAAAGAGTGGAAGTTGAGCACATTTGGGAAGGGAGAGAACAAGTTCAGTTACGAATATCGAGTCCGAGGTGTTGATGAGAAATTAGATAGAGATGGTGAGAGAGGAGTTGTAAGTGAGGGGACTGTAGCTCACTGGGAAGAGTTTAGGGCCACAGAGAGAATGAAAATTTAAAAGATTACACTTGTTAAGGGTGAGAGGAATTGGACTGAGAATAGAACATGGATAATTCCTATTTTTAGAGGGTAGATAGAGAAGCTAGAGAAAAATCTTGAGAGGCAAGAATAGAGTGCAGGAAAATGAAGGAAGGAGAATGTTCCAGTTTAGAATTGGGAAGATAATGTCAGACTAAGGTTAGGTGATGGGGACTAGGAAGAGCTATTGGATTTGGGGACTTCGGGTCACTGCTTATCTTTGGGAGAGAAGCTTTTCTGGGGGCTTGGGAGTGGAAGTCACGTTGTAGCAGTGTGGGTGGTGGTGAAGTAGAGACAGGTTGTATAGACTGTCCTATTAAGTTTGGCAAAGAAAGGATAGAGTGAGAGGAACAGGAATTTGCAGAAGTTATCTAGTTGAACAAACAAGGTTTCAAAGGGAAAACTGCAACTGTATCTAATTACTTCCATCCCCCTTTCCTTCTTAAGAACCTGCATACTGAGAGGTTAGAAATAGGAACCAAGGCACAACCTCTTTTGCAGTCTTTATTCTTATTTCAAAGAACCTCCGGCACTGTACAGGTAGACTCCGAGAGCTTTTTGTTATCCTACAAAATGTGTTGCATTGAATTATGTTAATAATAACTAGAAATAGGTACTTATTCAAAATAACTGCAGATATTTTTAATAAAGGTTTTTATGCTGAGATGTGGCATCTTCGAGGACATTTGCAGTGCTGTTTAAATTGTCTTTACTATTCAGAGACATGATGTAAGGAAGAGATTGGACTGATTCTGTTTGTTTTCAGGAGGTAGACCTATAACTACTGGGTAGATGATCTAGTGATACAGGTTGGCACTGTAAAAGGCCTTTCTGGATACTTTTTTTTTTTTTTTTTTTTTTTGCGGTATGCGGGACTCTCACTGTTGTGGCCTCTCCCGTTGCGGAGCACAGGCTCCGGACACGCAGGCTCAGTGGCCATGGCTCACGGGCCCAGCCGCTCCGCGGCACGTGGGATCCTCCCGGACCGGGGCACGAACCCGTGTCCCCTGCATCGGCAGACGGACTCTCAACCACCGCGCCACCAGGGAAGCCCTGGATACCTTTTAATCTTATTTGTTCTCATCCTATGCAGGTAATTCTGTCATTCTAGGGAGGAATACTACACTTCTCCATAAGTAGCAGCAGTGTTCATGACACGGTTCACATATCTATTGAGCCCATTTAGTAAGCTGTCCAACTTGATAGTTATTTTTCATAAGAGTCTCTATATTTTAAAGGATTTTTATCTGTCTACATTTTTTCCCTCTAGAAATGGTTCCTGGTGTCCAGCAGCCCCTGTCACAGATTCCTTCAGATACAGCCTCTCCTCTCCTCATCCTTCCACCTCCTGTTCCCAATCCTAGTCCTGCCCTCCGGCCAGTTGAAACACCAGTCGTAGGTGCTCCTGGTATGGGCAGTGTTTCCACAGAGCCAGATGATGAAGAGGGTCTCAAACATTTGGAGCAGGTACAAATTGCGTAATCCTTTTTTTTTCCCCTCTCGAACTGCCATAAACATTGAAAAGCATTAAATGAAAATTCAAAAATGGAACTTTTGTGCACTAGGTTTTGTTTACTGAAAAAGTTGTTTATATGTCTAGTATTTATTTTTATGAGTAGTTGTCTTTCAAATCATTTCATGCTTTTAAGTTTCTGCTGTGTAGAGTCATTATATCAGGTTATTTTTTGCTCTTCTGAGGTTGCCCTTAGCTGTTTGCTTTTCTTTTTCCTTTTTGGAAATTAATGGAATGCCAAAAATGGCGAATACAAGGCAGCTGTGGATAGGCACTGTGTCTTCTAGTTTTTGCCTGAAGTGTAACAGGGAAAATAGTTAAACTCTCAGGATATTACCATCGTATTCATGTCTCTAGAGTTCCCTAAGATTTTATATACTATTGTTTATATGTAAAGTAAATGATAATTTGCTTTCTACAAAAGAAATTCTCTTTTCTTCAGGGTGGAGTGGTTGGTGGCAGGAAATGTTGAAGAAAGGAAGAAAGGGGACAGTGTCTTAGTAAAACTTGTAAAAGATTTTATTTGTAATTGTTTTAATTGAACCTTTTGATCTGTTAATGCTCATGTTTTTAATAGGTTTAGTTTGTATAACTTAGGATTGTTTGTTTAAATGGCACTCTTAAAGTGTGTTGATTAGAAGCTTGGGCTTTGATCCATACCAGCTTGTGTTTCAGTCTCATTTGGGTTTGCTTAATAATTTTGAGACCTTGAGCAAGACTTGACACCCTCTGAGCCTTAGTTTTCTCCCTCTGTAAAATGGGGGTAGTACCTATTTCATGGCATGTTGGATGAATTAAAGTGTTGCCTGCTGCGTTATTTGTACAATGCCTCTCTCAGATCAAGTAGTCCAAAAAAAGGCAGACAATTTTTATATGTACAAGTATTAATTTAGGATCATTTGTTTCCACAGTTCATTTTTTAATTTTTCCCTTAGCAAGCTGAGAAGATGGTGGCTTATCTACAAGACAGTGCACTAGATGATGAGAGACTGGCATCAAAATTGCAAGAGCACAGAGCTAAGGGAGTCTCAATTCCATTGATGCATGAAGCAATGCAGAAGTGGTATTACAAAGATCCTCAGGGAGAAATTCAAGGTAGGTTGTTCCATTCTACTTTATGTACAGAAGTATGCCATTACCTCCAGATTCTGTAGGATAGTAATTATTTAACATTAATTTGCATACTAGTAGAACAAAAGTCAGTGCCACCAGCTTTCTTCATATATAGAAGGCTTGTTTATAGGTTCCCTCCATCGTACTTTATAGTTTCAGTGATGAGAGGGAATCTAGTGAAAACAATTTGAATACAAGGCAGAATGTGATGACTAATATGATAGGGTTGTAAACAGTATGCTTAAGACACCCTCATTTCTGGCATGCCAGGTATTAACTAGGCAGTTGAGTTTCGTACTTTCACTGTATTTCAGTCTCCCTACCATAAAAAAAGATGATGGCAGACATCTTGGAAAACCTTGGTTGAATGTTTCCCTGAAGTGGAGTTGATATCATAAATGATGAAGAACTATTTAAAATATCTGAAAAAAGAGTACCGTATTATAAACTAATTGCTTAAAATATGTGTATGGTGCATAAGTTAGATTAGAATGGGGAAAGAATGCTGTGAAGGACATTGGTTGATTTTTCATTTCTGCTTTTGAAGTTTTTGCTTATAACCTGAAATTGGTTGTTCACTGTATTAGTGTCAGTTTCATGATAATGTTTTACCAAGTACAGCCTGTGACCTCTCTCTAACATCATTATTCCCTTTCTATCCTCGTTCTCCCTACCGTGCTTTATTCTTCTTCATAGCATCTGTCACTACCTGGCACTGTATATATTTGTTCATGATCTCTTTACATGCCTGTAGAATCTGTTGTAATTAAAACATATACAGGTGTGTGTTTTAATTTACTCTGAGATAATTATCGCTTCACAAGCAGTTGTAAGAAATAATATAGAGATTCCATGTACCCTTTACCCAGTTTCCCCCAGTGGTAACTTCTGACAAAACTGTAGAACAATATCACATCCAGGATATTTTTTGTTGTTGTTGTTGTTTTTTTTAAATTTTATTTATGTTTGGCTGTGTTGGGTTCCCATTGCTGCACGCGGGCCCTCTCAATGCGGTGGCTTCTTGTGTTGTGGAACACGGGCTCTAGGCGTGCAGGCTCAGTTGTTGTGGCACATGGGCTTAGTTGCTCTGCGGCATGTGGGATCTTCCTGGACTAGGGCTTGAACCCGTGTTGCCTGCATTGGCAGGTGGATTCTTAACCACTGTGGCACCAGGGAAGCCCCCTCTATATCATTTTGAAGAGAATTGACATCTTTACCATGTTGAGTCTTCCCATCCATGAACATAGTATGTCTCTCAGTTTATTTAGATCTTTGATTTCTTTCATTAGCACTGTGTGGTTTTCAACATAGATTCTATACATGTTTTGTTGAATGTATACCTAAGTATATGATTTTTTTGAGCAATTGTATATTTTATATTTCAGTATCTGTTCACTGCTACTGAATAGAATTGAGTTTTAGATGTTTGTCTGTTCTGTGACATTGCTGAGCTCGCTTATTAGTTCTAGAGTTTTTTCATTAGAGTCCATAGGCTTTTCTATGTAGACATTATTATTGTCATCTGCAAATAGGGACAGTTTTCTTTTTTCATTTCCAATATGTATACCTCTTATTTCCTTTTGTTGCCTTACTGTATGTTCCAACATTGTGTTGAATAAGAGGGGTGAGAGCTGACATACTTGCTTTGTTTATCCTACTTTCCTATCTTAGGGGGAACTTTAATAATAATTAAGTGGTAATGTTAGCTGTTGAGTTTTTGTAGGTACTGTTTATCAAGTTAAGGAAGTAACCTTTATTTTGAGAGCTTTTACCATGATCAGATATTGGATTTTGTCAAATGCCTTTTCAGCATCTGTTGATATGATCATGTGATTTTTCTTTAACCAGTTAAATATGGTAGATTACATTGACTGGTTTTTGAATTTTGAACCAGATTTGCATCCTTGGAATAAACTCCATTTGGTCATGCTGTGTAATTCTTTTTATATATTGCTGAATCTTACTCAGTAATATATTGTTAAGGATTTTTGTGTCTCTTTTCCTAAAGGATATTTTGTAGTTTTTTGGGGTTTTTTTTTTTTTTTTTGGTATTCTCATTGTCTGGTTTTGGTATCAGGGTAATATTAGCTTCATAAAATGAACTGTCAATTATTTCCTCCCCTTCTATTTTATGGAAAAGATTGTTTAGAATTGGTGTTGAGTGTATGTGTGTGTGTGTGTGTGTGTGTGTGTGTGTGTGTGTGTGTGTGTGGTTTTTTAAAATAGTTTGTACCTCTTACCTACCCCTGTATTGCCCCTCTCGCCTTCCCTCTTCCCACTGGTAACCACTAATTTGTTCTCTGTGTCTGTGAGTCTGTTTCTTTATGATTATATTTACTAGTTGTATTTTTTAGATTCCACATGTAAGCGATATCATACAGTATTTGTCTTTCCTTGATTTATTTCACCAGTCTGTCCACATTGTTGCAAATGGCAAAATTTCATTCTTTTTTTTATGACTGAGTAGCATTCCATTATATATGTATATACCACATTGTCTTTATCCATTTATTCTAAGTGTTGATGGACACTTAGGTTGCTTCCATATCTTGGCAATTGTACATAATGCTTCTGTAAACATAGGGGAGCGTGTTTCAAATTAGTGTTTTTGTGTTTGTTTTGTTTTTTTGATGTATATACCCAGGAATGGAATTGCTAGGTTACATGGTAGTTCTATTTTTAGTTTGTTTTTTTTTTTTTTGCGGTACGCGGGCCTCTCAACTGTTGTGGCCTCTCCCGTTGCCGAGCACAGACTCTGGACGTGCAGGCCCAGCGGCCATGGCTCACGGGCCCAGCCGCTCCGCGGCATGTGGGATCCTCCCAGACCGAGGCACGAACCCATGTCCCCTGCATCGGCAGGCGGGCTCCCAACCACTGCGCCACCAGGGAAGCCTTATTTTTAGTTTTTTGAGAAACATCCATACATTTGCCACAGGATGTTAATTCTTTAAATGTTTGGTAGCATTATCCAGGTGGAGACTTCTTTTTTGGAATTTAAGAGTTATAAATTCAATATCCTTAATAGTTACAGGACTATTTAAATTATCTATTTACTACGAATGAATTGTGGTAGTTTGTGTTTTTTGATGAATTGGTCCATTTCATCTAAATTGATGTGTGTAGAGTGTTCCCTTCTTTATTCTCTTATTATCTTTTTGATAAAAGTGTTCCCTTATTATCATTGTAATGTCTGCAGTTTCTGTGGTGGTAATCCCCAGTTTCATTCTTGATATTGGTAACTTGTTCATTTCTCTTTTTCTCTTTGTAAGTCATGCTAAAGATTTGTTAATTTTACTGATCCTTTCAAAGAATCAGCTTTTATTGATTTTTTCCACTGTTGTTTTTGTTTTTAATTTCATTGATTTCTGCTCTTATCTGTATTATTTCTTTCCTCCTGCATCTTAGGGTTTATTTTGCTGTTTTTCTAGATTCTTGAGGTGGGTGCTTATATTATTGATTTGAGACCTTTTTCTGATGTAAACATTTAATACTATACATGACTCTCTCAGAGCTTATTTAACTGCATACCACAAATTTTGATATATGTATTTTCATTGAGTGTGTTTTAAAAAAATTTCTCTTGAGATTTCCACTTTTACCTATGTAGTATTTAGAAGTGTGTAGTTTAGTTTCCAAGTGTTTCGAGATTTTCTAACTTTCTGTGTATGATTTGTGGTTTGATTTTGTTGTTGTCAAAGAACACACTGTATACGATTTCAGTTTTTAAAAATCTGTTGAGATTTATTCACAGTCCAGAATATAGTCCGTTTCGCTGTATGTTCTGTGGGTACTTGAAAAGAATGTGTATTTTGCTATCTTTGGAGTGTTCTGTAAATGTCAGTTAGATCTATTGGTTGATGTGGTGTTGAATTCTGTAGTCTTTCTGATTATCTGTCTAGTTGTTCTATCAGTTGTTGAACTCTTCAACTTTACTTGTGGGTCTGTTCTGTGTCTCTTTTCAGCTATCAGATTTTGCTTCATATATTTTGCAGTTTTGTTGTTTGGTGCATACATTTTGGTGGACTGACCCTTTATTATATATGTCCCTCTCTGTCTCTGGTAATTTTCTTTGCTCTGAAGCCTATTTTATTAAATACTAATATAACTACTTCAGCTTTCTTTTGATTAATGTTTGTTTGATATATCTTTTTCTGTCCTTTCATTTTATACCTGCCTATATTGTTATATTTTAAGTGACTTTCTTGTAGATAGCCTGTAATTGGGTCATGTTTTCAATTGTATATATTGGGCCATCTTTCTTGTTGCTCGCTTCTTCAGCTCCAAATTTGGGAAGTGTGAGGTAAAATGAAAACCCAAGGAATTCACCACCAGCTGGTTCCTCAGGCTCCAAGGCCTCTAGTCAGTCTGCTGCCTTCTCTCTACCTTTAGGAGTCTTTTTGTTTGTTTGTTTTATATGTAATGTCCAGGGTTTTTAGTTGTATTTGGCAGGAGGAGCAGGGAGAAGTACATCTACTCCACCTTCCCAGAGGTGGAAGTTCCAGGGCTTGGTTTTGTTTACTGCTGTATCTTCCTGCCTGGACCTATGTGACTGGTGTTCAGTAAATAGTTGCTGAATCAATGGTTATTGATAGCGAGTTTGTTAATTTTATGTATAAAATATTCGGTTATTTCTTATTGTAAAACATCTAGAGAATGTTAGTTTTTTTTCCCTTACCAAAGCCAGATTTAGTCTTACCCTAGATAAATAAATTATAATTTTTCTTAATTTAATTCATTATTGTTTATATTTTGCCTAACCTCCAATAAACTCTAACAGAAAATGAAAATTAGAGAAGAGCATATTCAGCCCTGCATATTTATTTCTCTGTGCTACAGAGTCTAACAAACACTGACTCTTTTTAGTGTTATGCTTTTCTGACAAATGAACTTTAGAGATTGAGTGAGTTGGAGACAATTACGCTCCTTAAAATAATTAAAACACTGCTGAGAAATTGAGATGTGTAGACATAGGCTTATTTCTAAATTGTTTCTATAGTATTTTATTAGTTTGAGACCTGTTCACCACTTTTTGTGATAAATTAAATTAAGATGTTATACAAGGTATTTGATAGGTGCCGCATGAAACAAATTGTTACCTCTGGGTGAGGGTCAGAACCCGGAAATATATTTTTCCTCTTTAGCTTGAAAAGATTCTTACTGCCTTCCTTTCTGTTTAATTAATGCTATTATAGGTCCCTTCAATAATCAAGAGATGGCGGAATGGTTTCAGGCGGGCTATTTCACTATGTCTTTGTTGGTGAAGAGAGCATGTGATGAAAGCTTCCAACCTCTTGGTGATATCATGAAAATGTGGGGAAGGGTTCCTTTCTCTCCTGGACCAGCTCCCCCTCCTCATATGGTAAGTACCTTATGCTTCACCCAGAACACATAGTGGACACAGAAGCACTTGCTTCTCTTTGTAAACAGATGTTACATCTAATGAAGAAGAAACTAGTTCCTTGAAAGTGATTAACTGAAATGGCAATGGGAAGTCTGAGTCAGAGACTACATACCTAGCTATAATGATCTTTTCAAAACTCCAATACCTGTATACCTGTGCCCGTCCTTCTCTCTCTCTCTCTTTCTCTCTCTCTCTTTCTCTTTCTCTCTTTCTCTCTCTCTCTCTCAAGAAACAGAATCCTGCAATAGCTTTCCAGCAGGTGTTGAAAGAAGAACTTCTTATCCTGGCTTCCCTACCAGGTCATGCATGTTCTGGCTCCTTACCTTTTTAAGTTCATTTCAGAGCTTTTACCTTTATCTGCTGTGCTTCAACACAATTGACTTAGACTTTCTTGTGGCCTTTAGTTAGAATATGCACATTCATTCTCCTCTCCATTTATTTGCCTCTTGCTTTCTGACTTCTGGAGTTCTTAAATTTGAGTTTTGCCTTAAAGCAAATGTTACTAATATAAAATTTCATTGCTTCAGAATATTTTGAAGACTTTTTAATTTTTTTAACATTCGTTATTGATATTTTAACTAAAAATTAGATCATTACGTAACCCTTCTAATATGCTGACCCTGGAGTGCCTTTGAAGGGGAAGTCTTATTTTGCAGCTGCTCCTGGACCTCTCCCTGTTTAGTTCCTTTTGGGGGGCTTTGGATCTGTGCCTCTTTTTTGCTTCTCCAGGTTGGAGTGTCTGGTTGCTGGCCATAGTCAAAAGTGGCCATAGTCAAAAGTGGCCATAGTCAAAAGTGGCCATAGTCAAAAACCTTTAGTGTGAACACTGGATTTCTACAGTAATATCCATTGATTTACTCACCAATTATATATTGAAGATCTGTGCCAGGGCTGTGTTAGGTTCTTACGTGATGAAGATGAATAAGTCAGTCACAACATCTGTAGCCAAGAGAGTTCGTAAGTGAGAACAATGGTTATCAAACTTCTGACCACAGCCCATAGGAAAAAAAAAATTTTTTTATGTCACTACTCTGTACACTTATTAATGTGCAGGTATATCTGAAACAAGTTTCACAAAACATTTGGTGCCATGTACATATTTTCTTTCCGTTTGTTTTCTTTATTTTTCCAGTATGTAAATGTTGATCTTGAACTAGTAATTGATTTCACAATCCATTGATGGGTTGAGACCTCCTGTAGTTTGGAGAGCAATGAAAATTCCTAGGTGAGGGGAATTATTCCTGTCATTTCTGTTGTAAATCCAAAGAAAAATTGTATTGTGTATTACTGTATATCTAAATTGTATTTTTACCACTTAACTCAGAAATTGGGATGGGTTTTTATCTTGCATGTTTCAACGCTGAAAGCTCATCACTTGGAGCTTGGCATGCTTTCTCTAATCCATTTCCTGGCTTCCAATTATAGGGGCTGAGCCTCAGTCAGACCCACTTAAGGGGAAAATCCATGGGAAGCTCTGCTTCCTATCAGGTATTGCCTTTGCCCTTAAGTTAATTTTAGACTAATCTAGTGTAGCTTCTATCCATGAATATTTAATAAGAAAGAAAAATGTCCTTGAATTTCAGATGAACCTCACCCCAAGTAAATCATATATCAAATGTTTTTTTCCAAACTATAATCAGTGTGCAATAAGGATATAAACTGTTCACTAATGATTTGTCTAAATTTAGTCTGTGTTATCCTTATGCTTTTATTTCTGCTATCTTTACTTCACTTTTCTTTTTTTTCCCACTATTACCTTTCCAAAATTTAAATTCCAACTGTGTTATTTGACATATAAGCTAAAAAACAGCGTTTTACTACAGCTTATTTTTAAAAAAAATTTTTTTTTTTTTGGCTGTGTTGGGTCTTAGCTGCAGTGTGCGGGATCTGTAGTGAGGCACGTGGGCTTCTGTCTAGTTGTTGCGGGCTCCAGAACGTGTGGGTTCTGTAGTTTGCGGAACGCGGGCTCTCGCGTTGAGGCGCGTGAACTCAGTGGTTGTGGCGTGCAGGCTTAGTTGCTCCGAGGCATGTGGGATCTTCCCCGACCAGGAATCGAACCCACGTCCCCTGCATTGGAAGGCAGATTCTTTACCACTGGACCACCAGGGGAGTCCCAACTACAGCTTATTTTTAAACTCATGGTGTACTAATAGCAATAGAAACACTTAATTTTTGGATAGAGAGTTAAACAGTTTTCAAAGCTCTTTTATATTCCATTTAATTTTAAATTTCTCATCCCCTTTAAGAAGACATACTTATACACTACCTCCCTGTAATTGTTATGTGTCATTATAAAATCCTACCATAAGTTTTAATTTTACTCCTTTTTGTTTTATCCTGCTTCTCTAATTTCTCCATAATCTCCAAATTTATAAATCCCTTTTAAGATTGGGAGAATTATACATTTTTTTTAGTTACAGTAATAACTCTGGAGTACAGTACAACATTCAGCTTCAAGGGCAGGAGGGGAGAACAGCAGCTAAATAAGGAACCTTTCTTACCTTAGGGACTCTCTTATAATGCTGACACCACCTTCTTCCACTAGGTGGCACTAGTTTCTAAAGATGCCTGATTTTTTTTTTTTTTTTTTAAATAGGTGTTTTGGGTTTGGGGTGTAAAGGTGGGGTGGGATGTGAAGGTCTAGGATTCATTTTCCTTTCAGATGTAAGTACTAAATTGCTTTTAGGCTCTTTCAGTTTATTCAGTGGTATTTCTTTCCTTCACCCCTTTACTCCCAGGGAGAGTTGGACCAGGAACGACTGACCAGGCAGCAGGAACTCACAGCCTTATACCAGATGCAGCACCTCCAGTATCAGCAGTTCTTAATACAGTAAGAGCAGTAACGTGGTTGGGTGCACTGCAGCAGCACAAGGGCCTTTAGATAGAATCTGCTCCCAAATTTCACTGTTTACAGCAGAAAACTAAATAGGATACTTCAGTCATCAAATCCAGCTCGTGGCATGTTACCACTATACATTCTAAGTTTGGTCTTACCTTGTTTCTTAAATACCAGAAGATGACACATAACTATAATTTTGCAAGATCTTTAGCTCCTAAAGCAAGAATCAACAAACATTTTAAGAACTAAGTGTCTTCTAAATGGCTCAACTTTGAATGCTGTAGAGAAAAAACAGATGAGGGGGCAGGAAAGAAGTAAAAGTTTATACTATTAGTGGTATGGAATGATGGTAGAGTCACTTAGGTTGTGGGTCCCTTTCATAGAAGAAGTAAGATTTGTTATCATCTGGTGCAGAGGTTGGCAAACTGGCTGGCTTCCTGTTTTCATAAGCAGAGTTTTATTGGAACAGAATCATACCCATTTGTTTGTGTATTATCTATGGCCACTTTTGCACTACAGAGGCAGAATTGAGTAGTTGTGAATGTCCTGCAAAGCCCAAAATATTTACTGTCTGGCTCTTTACAGAAAAAAAATTGTCCACCTCTGATCTAGTGAAAAAAAATCTTACCTAAAATTTTCCAAGCTTGAAACGTATAAATTTGAGGATTTTTATACAAGTGATTTTATTTTTGCAAAGAGTTCGTCATGTGGAAATAGCTGTTAGTTTGAATCTGTTTTATTTCTCACTTGTTTTCTGATAAAAGGCTACTATCATCTTAAGGGAACGTTCCAGTTTTGGGCATTTCATTAATTTTTTTTTTCCTGTTCTTTTTTCAGAAGCATGCCATCTATTAGTTCAGTTCTTTCTAGAATAAAATACAGAACAGTTTGTGTGACTATTATGAAGAATTGTGAAAATATATTTGATAGCTATTTCTAATGGTGTTTTTTGTTGGGGGGGCCTGAACTTTGTCTTTTAATGTCTCAGTAAAGTGAACTAAATGTGGATAGACAGGTTATACTGTATTTTACTTTTTGAAGACAACAGTATGCACAAGTTCTGGCTCAACAACAGAAAGCAGCACTGTCTTCCCAGCAGCAGCAACAGTTGGCACTTCTTCTCCAACAGTTCCAGGCACTGAAGATGAGGTTGGTGGTCGTTTCCATGATGTGTCACATTGTGTGTGTGTGTTTTAAAGAAAGAGAGGAAAGGACATTTTTTGTGTGTTGTGTGTAAAAATAGAATATAGTTTTTAAAAATAATAATAATTAAGTAAAGCATTTATTTGGTCTTTTTACTCAGAGGATAAATTTTGAATAATAACCAAAGAATACCAGGAACACTTGAAAAGCAGTTTAGGCTCATGGAATCAGCAACAACAAAAAAATGTAGTCGAGAAGTTTAATCTCATTTTTACCTGTGATGTCTCAAGAAAGATATTAACAATGCCACACAGGGTTAAAATTTTCCAGACCCAAAAGCCATTAAGGTAGGTCTAAGGAAAAGGAAATTATGCTAAAAGTCTTAAATTCCTGCTCTTTCAAGTTAACATTCAGGGTAGTATGTGTTGTGTCTTCTGCAAGGAGATGGGCAAGGTGGTAGGTCTCTTGCATGCCTCCTGCAGAGGTGTCAGTCACTGCTGTTAAAAACTTTACTGTCCAGTTTAACCAGAACCTTTTATATTTCTCTTTTGAGCCATAACCCATTCTGCAGGTAGGCAGATTAGGTGTTCAGGTCTCCATTTTAAAGATGGGCAAACTGGGACTCAGAGTGGCTAAAGGACTTGGTTGACATAATACACAGAACACTTCAGAGACAGAAATAAAATGCAGACCTTTTGACTTAAGGTCTGTGAGTTTTTTCATGATAACATGCTGCCTCTGTGACTCTTATTGAGATATTCTGGATTTTTTAAAGACAGTAGGCATATCCATTTTTTATAAATCAAAATTTGCTAATACCTCGAGGGTCCAGAAGTGTGATTACCTTGCCTCTATCCTTTTTCCTTTCCTAAATGTTTTGGTAGTGTTATGTTTTAGTTAAAACAATGAAGTGTTCTGGCCAAATAACCTCAGAGACCTACAAACAATCTGGAAATATCTCTTTATTTTCGTGGATGACAAGAACAAGTTAATTTTCTAATTTCCCTTTTGCAGAATATCTGATCAGAACGTCATTCCCTCAGTAACTAGGTCTGTGTCAGTGCCAGATACTGGTTCTATCTGGGAACTCCAGCCAACAGCCTCACAGCCTACAGGTAAAACCTTAGATTGGCCTTTAGTATAGCTCCAAGGATTTAGACTTGTATAACTTTTATAATTCAGTTTTTAAAAAATATATCAATTTTTCGACGTGTTTTGTATTGGATATTAATAAAAAGTGAGTTGTTTTGTTGTAAATAGACCCCAGCTATTGAAAATAGCTGTAAAGGAGTTGCTGGAAATTACTTAGTAGATAGATTTCTTGAACTTGAGTCAGCCTCTCTTTTTTTTTAATATTTTTTTTTTGTACGCGGGCCTCTCACTGCTGTGGCCTCTCCCATTGTGGAGCACAGGCTCCGGACGCACAGGCCCAGCGGCCATGGCTCACGGGCCCAGCCGCTCCGCGGCACGTGGGATCTTCCCGGACCAGGGCACGAACCCGCGTCCCCTGCATTGGCAGGCGGACTCCCAACCACTGCGCCACCAGGGAAGCCCTAGCCTTTTTTTATGTTGTTCTAACCACTGTAGAAAAGTCTTTTGAATTGTTTTTATTCTCTTCACCAGAGTGAGAAAAAGCGTAAGTTAAAAACATAAGTAATGATGATGTATTCTTTTGAGTCGAGGGTTGATGAGTAGTTTAACACTGCAGGTGCCCAGAAATGCGGGGAATAGAAAAGGCTACTCTTACCTCATTCACTCATCTTTTTGCATCAAATTGGAAAATTTAGGGCTGGGATTTTTGAAACATTTTGATATTGGTGCAACGCTTCTGTTTCTTAAGGTCTGATCCATGCAGAGGTGTGGGTAGTTTGAACCATGGATAGTCCTTACAAGAGGTAAGGACCATGGGCACTGATGGAGTTTTCTTTGAGCCACTGAGCCATTCATGTCCTAGTTCTCTTGCTGACACTGACCCTGGAGATTGTGGCAGGAGAAGGACTGATTATTGTCTCTTGTCAACTCCCCGTGCTGTGTGTACCTTATTTTTTCTTGGGAGTCATTTATAGTTGTTAGGGTGTTAAAATAGTCTTCACTTTAAAAAAAACTATAAATACCTTATTAAACATTTTCTCTCTTCAGGTATGATGCAATTAAGTTCCTTTACAAGCAGTCCATTGGTTTTATGCAGACAGTAATTTATAAATAGACTATAATAGGAATGTAGGAAATAGAGAATGCTGAAAAGTGGTGTCAGCAAACCTTACAGGCAATAGGAAAACAGGCTCAGAAGCCTTATCTGTTCATTTACTTTGATATCAGACCCTGTGCTGCCTTTCAGGTCAGCAGGACCCAGTGTCATTTGTGAGACCTGCCTAGCTAGCCTTTCCAGAGTCCTCCCAGCTCCAGCTGTACTTCTTTCTCTCTCTCTCTCCCTCTCTCTCTCATTGAAATGCAATTCATGGAACATAAAATTAACCATTTTAAGATGAACAATTTAGTGGCATTTAATACATTCACAATATTGTGCAACCACTGAGTTCTCTCTAATTCTACAGCCATACCTCTTAACCCTGCTCTCCACTTCGTATGCAGTAAGAAGTTGTGTGGCTACTGGAAATACCGTTGGCTTTGGGATCTGTGTACACTGGGATTTAAATCCTGGCATATGCCCATGTGCTTGCCGTGTGTCCTTGGGGATGATACAGAACTACCTCTGACCCTTATTAGCTTGTTCATCTGTAAAAATGGGGATATGAACAGACATGGGTCTTTTTGAGGATGAAATTAGTTCCCAATAAATGCCTGGTACTTTCTTCTAGATGTGTTGAAGGGTATTGATATAAACTAGAGCCCACTGGTAGTTCAGTCTACTTAGAAGCAGAACAGATATAGGTGATGGAGCTCATTCAGGGACAGGGAAACAGCTTTTTTCATTATGCTTCTGGATATTTAGCCAGGTATGTAAGCTCTGATATGCCTCACTTTTTCCCCCCTCATGTCTTACAGTTTGGGAAGGTGGTAGTGTATGGGATCTTCCCCTTGACACCACAACTCCAGGACCTGCCCTTGAACAGCTTCAGCAGATGGAGAAGGCCAAAGCTGCAAAGGTCTGAAACTCCTTCTTCTGTAGCAGTGCATGCTTTCCAACTGCAGGTCATAGACATTTGTTTATTGATGTCTCTATTTCTCTAGCTACTTATACATGTTTCCTTTTAGTCCACGGCTACGTAGCTGGTATAAAGCACGTTCATACTCTGTCATTATTGTGCCAACTTCTCCCCAAAAAGACTTCACAACAATTTAAAGTAACAAGTTTAAATTAAATCAGTTAAAATTGGTTTGTCGACACATTAATGATCATGGTGGTACATTACGTTATTCATGGTATAAATGCTTGTAGGATCATAAGAAAATATCCACTACATAGCTTATTATAAGACCCTTGATCTGAGGCTTGAGTTCCCACATTGAATCTTTATGGTGGTGTTGGTTTACGCCTCTTAGTGCCTAAGACATGCAGCTGAAAAGCTCAACATTAATACTACATTCTGTGTTCTAGTCACATCTTCTGGAGGAGCTAGGAATCTTGAATTTTGGTTTTAGTACTTGTCAGAAGAGGTTGTCTGTGAACACCTAGTGTCATTGAAATGACTTCTGGGTTCTCATGCCTCCGAGAGAATCTTATTCCTGTTTTATGTTTAGTGCATTCTTATCCTGAGGCAGTCACAGTATCCGTAGAGTGCCCAGAATATGAAATGAGTTCAGAGTCAGGATCTGTCTCCATAGGAGTGACAGACCATAATTCGAACAATTCTTGAGTTTGTTCTTGTTCCATAGCACTTTGTGCTGAGAACACATAGATGATGAAAGTGTGCATTCTTGTCTGTGTGTGTGTGTGTGTGTGTGTTGGGGGTGTTGGGAAGATGATGACACAGGCAAGTAACACAAGGAAGCACATGAGCCAGCTACCCAGCAGGAGAGGTGGGGATCCGGAATTGGGTGACACTTTGGATGGATGGTAATAACCTGAGCTGATTTCACTTGAAGGGTAGTAGGATTTAGCTCAGTTGAAGGGTTTTGGGTTGACAGAGTAGAAGGAGGTGAAAATTAAACTGCAGTTGGAGGAAACAAGACCTCTAAAGGCTAGAAGTGTATGAGAACATCCTGGCATAGGAAACAGTTAAATAATTTGGTCCAGTCTAGAGCTGGTGTGTCTGAGGAATAAATGATGAAAGAGATTAAAGAAGATGAGGCAGGCCAATCAGGAGGATCCTTGCCCGTGTGTCGTGTTAAAGCCTTAGGGTTTATTTTCAAGGTGAAGGATGGTATTAAATGTAAGCCTGGGAGTGATTTTTTTGGTGGAGGCTGGATGTTGAACTGGGGACTCTGGGCAAAATAAGATGCCGGGAAGCCAGGTCAGAGACTATTAGGAACGTGGATGAGAAAGTAAAGGCCTGAATTATATGTGTGGCAATAGGACTGGAGACTAGGGGCTGGATTTGACTAGTATTGGGGAATTATGCATGATAGAGTTTGTTAAGTGGTTGGTCTTCAGATTTTAAAGAATTTCTGTAGTTTTTCACAACATTGCAGTTGAAACCTTGTTAGACACATTGTTAGATCTTCAATCAGAAAATCCTTTGTAGGGATGAACAAAGAAATGCCATCCCAAGAGAATTCTGATGTTACTCTCAACACAGGCCACTCTCCCACATATAGGAGAGATGTGCAGTAGTAGTATGGAGCGAAGAGACAGGTAAAAGTAGGGGTGAGTGCATCCAGCTTAGAAGAGCGTAAAACTTTCTGGTTACTGTGACACAGCAGAGCTTAGAGCTCTCACAGAGCTGCTTTCATCACCCACTTGCACTACACGTAACTGAGTGAATGGTAGTGTCTCCACCTTCCAGTGTCTGCACTGACCAGCTCCTAGCAGTACTGGTCAGTGATGTTGGAGTGTTCCTGTGCTTGGCCTCAAGTTTCTAAGAGCACTCTTGTGTAACCACAGCTAGAGCAGGAGAGGAGAGAGGCTGAAATGAGGGCAAAACGGGAAGAGGAGGATCGAAAGAGGCAAGAAGAACTCCGGAGACAACAGGAGGAAATTCTTCGGAGACAGCAGGAGGAAGAAAGGAAAAGGCGAGAGGAAGAAGAGCTTGCCCGAAGGAAACAGGTATGTCTGAGAACTCTGCTCCTACGATTAGCGCTGAAGGAGGGCCTGCGGGATATCTTGCTTACTCCCATCATTTCACAGGTCATATTTCTCCTGGAGAAGTCTTCCCTGAGGCATCAGGGAGTTAGCAGGATTGGGATTAGAATTTTAGGAGACTCACTTCCCTTTAGGAAAAATGTCTTTTATCCACTAACACCCGCTGGAGGGATATTCTTCAGCCCTAGTAACTTATTGGAATTGATTGCCTTTACATATTTCCTGGGGTTTTATAAACCAGTTAGATTTCAGAAGTAATTAAGTTCTTAAGTATTTATAACCAGTGACACTGAATGTTTTTCATGTTTTGTGGCCACGTGTATTTCTTTTTTGGGAATTCTCTATTATGTGCTTGGACCATTTTTCTTTCTTTCTTTTGCTTTTTTTTTTTTTTTTTTTTGCGATACGCGGGCCTCTCACTGCTGTGGCCTCTCCCGTTGCGGAGCACAGGCTCCGGACGCGCAGGCCTAGCAGCCATGGCTCACGAGCCCAGCCGCTCCGCGGCATGTGGGATCTTCCCGGACCGGGGCACGAACCCGTGTCCCCTGCATCGGCAGGCAGACTCTCAATGATTGCGCCACCAGGGAAGCCCTGGACCATTTTTCTACTGGGATTTTTAAAGATCCCATTTGAAAGAATCCACTCTGTAACAGCCCCATTGTCTAGCCTTTGCTTCACATTTCCTTCTTGTTTTTTGCCCTAAGAAGAACTCTGAGAAAAGGCATCCATGTCCATGCTGAGATTAGATTAGACCTACTAGTATTTCTTAGAGTCACACTCTGCATTAGCAATGTAAGGACTTTAAGAAGTATTGCAGTAAAGAACTCTGTTTAATTCTGTGTTGCTTATTATTTCTTCCTAAGTTATTTTGACAGTGGGACCCTTTTCTGTATATTTAATATCCATGGGACTTTAGTTCTGTGAACATGTTCTGAGACACATGGCTTTATTCAATACTTTTCACTGGAAAACTTCTCTACCTCACCAGGCATTTTTGGTGACTATGTTGGTTTGACTTCTCTATGCCTTAGGTTCTCATTTGATTAAAAAAAATAGGGACTGATGATAGCAACAGAGAAACCAAAGCCTGCGTCCTTTTTAGTGTTAATCAGGAAATGATGTAGCTAATGTAGAAACCAGGATGGACTTTGCACGTAGTACTATTTAACTATTAATATTTTAAATACAAATTATTTTAACTCTTAATATACCTACTCCCCAGCTCACATATATACTTTTTGCCCTAGATCCTGGTTAGATACTTCTTATGTATACTGTTAACAGGATCTTAGCAGCATGTAGCCTATTTCTTTCCAAATTATGATGTAATATATTAATTGAGATGCACGCACGCGTGCGCGCACACACACACACTTTTTTTTTAATTTAGGAGGAGGCTCTGCGACGCCAGAGGGAACAGGAAATTGCATTACGGCGACAACGAGAAGAGGAAGAAAGACAGCAGCAAGAAGAAGCTCTTAGAAGACTGGAGGAAAGGAGAAGAGAAGAGGAAGAAAGGCGGAAGCAGGAAGAATTATTACGCAAGCAGGTGATCAGATGGTTTGCTCTTCTCATTGCTTCTTTGAAGCTAGGAATTAGTGATTAAGAAAGTATTAGGATATTAGGAGACCCTATCTAAAACTTTTTCAGGTTGCTGCAAATTACCAAAAGAGATCTAGCTGGCTCTTATTACTTTTGTGATAACCATCCCCCATGTAATTATAAAAGCTGAACGAAATGTCAAGGAATCAAAACAAACAAAAAACGAGGGCACCAGAGAAAAATTGAAGAAGGCCAGCTCTTAAAAAACCAAACGTGAGACTGGAGGTTGACAACTTTTTGCCTTAGGGTACTCCCCGGTTCACACTTTTAGAGTCTACAGTTCCTTGCTGCTTAGTGTATCCGTAAGTTGATGGCAGCAATGACCATTATCTGACTCTACTGTAACCATGCCGTTCTGCTGTTACAGGCAGCCAGAACCCCTAAAGCATTTCATTTTAATGTTTAAGAACAGAGGTAGATTTTTTTTATTAGAAGATTTTGTTTTTAGAACAGTTGGAGATTTTCAGAAAAATTGGGATGATAGTGCAGTTTATTATTATTACTATTACTATTATTATTTTACATTAGTATGATACATTTGTTATAATAAACCAATATTGACTCATTAATAAATCAATATTGATGTATTAGTATTAACTAAAGACCACAGTTTATTAACATTTCTTCAGCTTTCCCCCAGTGTTCCTTTTCTGCTCCAGGATCTTCTCCAGAATATTGCATTTCGTTGTCATGTCTCCTTAGCTTGTTCTTGGCTGTGACAGTTTCTCAGACTTCCCTTGTTTTTGATGACTTTGCCAGTTTTAAGGAATACTGGTCAGTGTATTGTAGGGTAACCCTCTGTCGGAGTTTAAGTTTTTCTCACAGTCAGACTGGAGTTATGGGTGTTTCAGAAGAAGATCACAAAAGTTAAGTACCATTTTCATCACATACCAAGGGTACATATTACCAACATGATTTATGGTTATTGATGTTGACATTGATCACCTGGCTGCAGTAGTGTTTGTCAGGTGTCTCCACTGTAAAGTTACTCTTTTTCCCGCTTACTATACTCCTTGGAAGGAAGTCACCATGTACAACAGTCCACACTTAGGGGTGTAGGTTTTTATTTGTTGGTTGGATTGACATGAAGCTGGAGATTACCTGCTTTTGCTTAAGTTCTTGATTGAAACTCTTTGAGAAAACTAAATTCTTTAGAGGTAGATAGATAACTTCCAGGTTAGATTCTTTGGTTTATTCATTTAACAGTTAATAGATTTTGTTAATATACCATATGCCAGTTGTTATGATTGTTTTTGCTGGTAGAGTCCATAACTTTTTAAGAAATTGTTTCTGTACTCAAGAAGCTCACAGACTACGTAGGTGATGATTTTACAAGAAGTAAATGCCACACTTCAGATGCTTTCAGCTGAAAAATCAAAATAGTCACCTGAAAATGGCTTAAACATTAGATAACGTTATTGCCTCGCATATCAAGGTGTTCTTTGGAAGTAAGGCAGTTTAACATGAACTTCAGTGACTCCATGATGTCATTAAGGATCCAGGTCCTTTGCATGCTTCTCCTCTGTCGTCTCCTGGTGTGCTGACTTTTTCACCACCTGGTGCACACCCTGCTCTACCATTTCTTGGTATGTTGACCTTTTTTTTTTTCTGGCTGCATTGGGTCTTAGTCTTAGTTGTGACACGTGGCATCTTCATTGCAGTGCGTGGGCTCTTTCTTCCAGCACACGGGCTTCTCTCTAGTTGTGGTGCGTGGGCTCAGTAGTTGTGGCTCGCAGGCTTAGTTGCCAGCGGCACGTGGGATCTTAGGTCCCCGACTAGGGATTGAAATTGCGTCCCCTGCATTGGAAGGTGGATTCTTAACCACTGGACCACCAGGGAAATCCTGGTGTATTGACTTTGGAGTTCACATTTTTTGCCTCATGGTTAGGAGTTTTGGATATCATACCATACCCTGTACCCAGAAAGGGAGTGGCCCTTCTCTCATGCTTCTTTCCTTTTGTCTGGGAAGAATATCTTTTCTGGAAGCATCCCTTTGGCCTAAATCAGATCACATGGCTGTCCCTGTTTACGCTGGAAGCTTAAAAAGCAAAATCTGGCATTTTAAACCTTGGATATGACAGGAGGTTCTGTCTGCAAAGAAGCAACCTGAAAGGAATTTTTGCTGGATAGGTAGTAACAGTTGCTGCCACAGATGGGCTAAGAGCAAACGGAGAGAGGAGGACAAGGTATAGTTGGGCATAATCAAAAGGCAGAGGGGAAGTCTACCTCCTGAAGGCTAGGGAGGTACTCGTAGAGTTGTTGGTGTCTGCCCTGAGTTCTGGAGAATGGAGGGGAATGTTCTGTCTGGATAAGCTAGGCAGGGGTCCCCAACCCCCAGGGTCTAATGCCTGATGATCTGAGGTGGAGTGCATATAATAATAACAGAAATAAAGTGCACAATAAATGTAATGAGCTTGAATCATCCCGAAGCCACCCCACCCCCACCCCCAGTCCTTGGAAAAATTATCTTCCACGAAAACGGTCCCTGGTGCCAAAAAGGTTGGGGACCGCTGAGCTCTAGAGCATTGCAGGTGCAGCAATCAGACTGCATGGAGGAAGGCCAAGAAAATTCCACAAGGCGCACGGAATGGTTTTGAGGGAGGGAAGCAGCAGGAAAATGAGCCAGGGTACTGCAGAAAGTAGTAGAGGGGTAGAGGATGGATCAAGGAGAGACCTTCCAAGCGGCCTGTGAGCCATAACGGGTGAGAACCTGGGATGGAGTTAAGTGGTTTTGTAAAGTTGCTTTGGGTCCGGAACTGACTGAGGCTTTACTGGTAATCCGTATTCTTGCAGGTCCTGACAGCTCTTTGCACTCAGCACCCTGAAAAGCTGTCTCTGCCTCAATGTTGGAATAGTTTCTAAGAGACTTGCCTGCAGTTTGTGGTGATCTCTAAGAGATCAGCACTTACACAGATGTTCAAAGTGACATTCCTTTTATGTAGAAATTAGCAAATAAATTAAACATGATAATTATCCTGTAAGCATGCCTCTGACTGAAGCCTTGAAAAGTGATTCACATTTTTTTTAAAAACACAGTTAAATTTTATTATCATTTACTTTTCCTTCTGGGAAGGAAGAGGAGGCTGCGAAATGGGCCCGGGAAGAAGAAGAAGCCCAGCGTCGATTAGAGGAGAACCGGCTGCGAATGGAAGAGGAGGCAGCCAGACTCCGGCACGAGGAGGAGGAACGGAAGAGGAAAGAGCTGGAGCTCCAGCGGCAGAAGGAGTTACTGCGCCAGAGGCAGCAGCAGCAAGAGGCTCTCAGGAGGTTGCAGCAGCAACAGCAGCAGCAACAGCTGGCGCAGATGAAGGTAAAGCCTAGACACCAACTAGACCAGACCAGACCATCCGTAGGAGCTACTTGTTAGCCATGTTTTTTTTAGTTAAGTAGATGCTGGCAGTGCAGTAGCAGTGAAGCAGTGTACTTTTAAAATGTTAAATATTGCTACCTTCGTTTTTTGATCAAGGAAACAATACGATGCATTGTACTTTGTGTTAGGCATTTAAACAAGGGAAGAACAAATAAAAGAGGGTAGGACACGAGCAGTGATGCAGGCAAAACCAAGTAAGTCTGTATGGTTCATAAATTTAAACATTGGAGTGCCTACTCTGTGTCATTTCAGCACTGCTAAGACAAAGATAAATGAGACAAGGCAACTGTCCTCAGAGAGCTCATAGACTTATGAGGGCAGGAAACATAAACATTTGGATGTATAAGTAGGAACCATCATACAGGGCTTGAAACATAGCTGACTATGAGGGTTTATTGAAAGTTGGATTGAGGTGATGTGTGCAGAGTGTTGTTTTAGGAGGATTCAAAGCATTATTTGAAATAAGTAGAAAGTGAGACTGGGAGACCAGTAAAGAGAGTGTGATGGTGGTGCTAAGAATGAGTAGGGCCAGAGGATGAGAATTGGCCTAATAGCAATCAGCAAGACTTAGTGGTTCTCTGGATCTGAGGGACAAGGGCAGAAGTTGGAATGGCTCTTAGATGGAAAGCCTCCAATGACTGGGAAAGTAGTGGGACTGTTGATGAACTCTGAGTAATTAGAGAGGGAGGAGCAGGTTTATGGTAGGGTCTGCATAACTTCTCATGGGGTGTATGGCTAGCCATAAGGCTTAGTGTCCCTGGTCTTCAGGGAGCTCGTGGGATAAAGACATAAACAGAAAATTAGAATTCAGGGGGGTGGGTGTAGTGAGAGAGGGGGCATGAAGCAGTCATTCTCAGGGTGTGATCACCTGGGGATTTGTTAGGAATGCACATTCTTGGGCCCTACCCCAGACCTACTGAATCAGAACCTCTTAGGAATGGGACCCAGCAATCGTGTTTGAATAAGCCCTCCAGGGATTCTGATGCTCACTAATATGTGAGAACCACTGTCCACCTGAGAAGTTAGGGAAGAATTCCTGAAAGAAGGTAACTTCTAAACTGAGTCATTAAGGGAGGGAAAAATTAAATTTAAAGGAAAAAAAAAAAGTCAAACAGACAGCTTGGGGAATAGAGGGTGTTTGTGAGAGCAGAATAAAGTTGCTGGAGAGTGAGATATGAGATACGTGTGGCCGGGGTTCATATCAGCGTGGGCTGTATATACTCTATTAAGAAATTAGGACCTAGAGTGGTGAAAAGAATTTTCAGCTAGGAAATAACACTGCCAGATTTGCAGGAGGGAATAAGTCACTTTAAGAGCTGAATAGGAGATGGACTTGAACAAAACTGGAGGTCAGTAGACCATTTGAGAGGGGGTGATGGAATTGTGCAGGCAAGAAATAGAAAAGTTTGATCTAAGCCTAGTGGTGGCAAGACTGGAAAGGAGGAGTTGGAGAAGCTGCTGATAACTGAGTGCTTGCTTTGTGTCAGGCACGTACTGACAGTTTTCCTTTTTTTTTTTTTTTTCCACAACCACCCTTATAAAGCTTAGGTATTAATACCTGTGTTTTACCAAAGAGGAGAAATGTTAAGCTAAATCGCTTGCCTTGGGTCCAGCTGAGAGTTGATAACACAGCCCTGTATTAGAACCCATGTGTCTGTGGCTCCAGGGCCTCGAAAAGGCTGTCAAAAGACTTTCTTGGGCTTCCCTGGTGGTGCAGTGGTTGAGAGTCCGCCTGCCGATGCAGCGGACATGGGTTCGTGCCCCGGTCCGGGAAGATCCTACATGCTGCGGAGTGGCTGGGCCCGTGAGCCATGGCTGCTGAGCCTGTGCGTCCAAAGCCTGTGCTCCGCAACGGGAGAGGCCACAGCAGTGAGAGGCCCACGTACTGCAAAAAAGACTTTCTTAAGAGGCCCTACATCACAGGATGTGGTGCTGATCAGAATATGGGGGTGAGAGAGAAGACAAAGGCAGGGGTAACTTCCAGATCTCTAACTTCTCTGTGTCATTTGTGTGTCTGGTTTTGCCCTCCTATCCTCCCATGAAGACTGTAGAGCTACTTTATGGATAAGCATTCTGATTGAAGATAAAGAGCTTTAGATGGTTATGAGGAATTGCTGGAGGCTCTCGTGAGAGAAAAGCTTTTTAAGACGGCTTTATTTAGGTATCATTCACATACCATGCAATTCAGTCAGTTAAAGTGTACAAGTCAATGGTTTTTAGCATATTTATAGATAGGTGCAACCATCAACACAATAGATTTTAGAACATTTTCATTACCACCCCCAAACCCTCTAACTGTCACACTCCAGCCCCTATTTTCCCCTAACTTAGGGCTAAGTAACCCCTAATCTATTTTCTGTCTTTATTCTGTCTTGCCTATTTCTAGACATTTCAGATCAATGGAATCATATAATATGTGGTCTTTTGTGACTGGCTTCTTTGATTTAGCATAATGTTTTAAGGTTCACTTGTAACATATATCAATACTTTTACCCCTTTTTTATAACTGAATAATATTCCATTGTGTGGATATGCCAGATTCTGTGTATTATTCATCAATTGATGGACATTTGAGCTGTTCTACCTTTTGGTTTTTATGACTACTGCTGCCTTAAATATTTATGTACAAGTTTTATGTGGATACACACACACACACACACACACACACACACACACACACACACACACATTTAGAAGTGTAATTCCTGAGTCATATAATAACAGTGTGTTTAATGGTTTGAGGAACTGCCAGACTGTTTTCCAAAGTGGCTGCACCATTTTACATTTAGTGTATGAGGGTTCAAGTTTCTCCACATTCTCATCAACCCGTATTATCTGACTTTTTGATTATAGCCATCCTAGTAGGTGTGAAGTGATAACTTGTGATTTTGGTTTGCATTTCCCTGGTGACTTGTGATGTTGAGCATCTTTTTATGTATTTATCGACCATTTGTATATTTTCTTTGAAGGAATGTCTATTTAAATCCTTTGCCTATTAAAAAAAAATTATTTATTTATTTTATTTATTTATTTTTGGCTGCGTTGGGTCTTCCTTGCTGCATGCGTGCTTTCTCTAGTTGCAGTGAGCGGGGGCTACTCTTCGTTGCAGTGCATGGGCTTCTCATTACATTGGCTTCTCTTGTTGAGGAGCACAGGCTCTAGGCACGCGGGCTTCCATAGTTGTGGCTCGCAGGCTCTAGAGCGCAGGCTCAGTAGTTGCGGTGCACGGGCTTCGTTGCTCCGCGGCATGTAGGAACTTCCTGGACCAGGGCTTGAACCCTTGTCCCCTGCATTGGCAGGCGGATTCTTAACCACTGCGCCACCAGGGAAGCCCTCCTTTGCTTATTTTTAAACTGGGTTGTCTTTTTATTACTGAGTTGTTTTTTTTTTTTTTTTTTTTTTTTTTGCGGTATGCGGGCCTCTCACTGTTGTGGCCTCTCCCGTTGCGGAGCACAGGCTCCGGACGCACAGGCTCAGCGGCCATGGCTCACGGGCTTAGTTGCTCCGCGGCATGTGGGATCTTCCCGGACCAGGGCACGAACCCGTGTCTCCTGCATCGGCAGGCGGATTCTCAACCACTGCGCCACCAGGGAAGCCCTATTACTGAGTTTTTTAAGGGTTCTTTATATGTGCAATATTTAAGTTCCATATCAAATGATTTTAAAATATTTTCTATTATTTTTTTTTCACCTCCTTGATAGTGTCCTTTGATGCACAAAACTTTTAAATTTTGATAAAGTCCAAATTATTTTTGTTGTTGTTGTTGCTTGTGCTTTTGTTGTCATATCTAAGAATTGCTAAATCTGAGGTCATAAAGTTTTACAGAATCCCATGTTTTCTTCTAAGACTTTGTAGTTTTAGCTCTTTGATCCATTTTGAGTTAATTTTTGTAAATTATGTGAGGTAAGGGTTTGACTTCATTCTTTTGCATGTGATTTATCTGGTTGTCCTAGCACCATTTGTTGAAAAAACTGTTCTTTGTCCACTGAATGGCTGTGGTGCTCGTCTTAAAAATTAGACATGTGGGTTCACTTCTGTGCTCTGAATTCTAGTCAGGTGATCTGTATAATTGCTATGCTAGTAACACACTGCTTTGACATTACTATTGCTTTGTAGTTAAGTTTGAAATCAGAAAGTGTGAGTCCTCGAAATTTGTTCTTTTTTTTCCATATTGTTTTGGCTCTCCTGTGTTTCAGTTCCATATGAATTTTAGAATGAGTTTGTCAGTTTTCACAAAGAAGCCAACTGGGATTCTGATAGGGATTGCATTAACTCTGTAGATCAGTGTGGGGAGTTTTGACATCTTAACAATATTAAGTCTTCTAATCCATAAACATGGGATGTTTTTATATTTATTTAGATCTTCTTGAATTTATTTTCAGTGTTTTATAGTTTTTAGAATATAAGTTTTGTACTTCTTTTGTTAAATTTATTCTTCAGTATTTTGTCTTTCAGATGCTATTGTAAATGGAATTTTCCAAATTTCACTTTCAGATTGTTCTTTGCCAAGTGTATAGATGTACAGTTGATTTTTGTATATTGAAGTTGTATTCTGCAATCTTGCTGGACTGGTTAATTAATAGTGTCTTAGTGATTCATTAGGATTTTCTGTACACAAGATCATGTTATCTGCAAATAGAGGTAGTTTTACTACTTTTTCCCCCAGTCTTTTATTTATTTTTCCTGCCTAATTGCCCTGGCTAGAACCCCAGTACAGTGTTTAATAGAAATGGCAAGTGTGAATGTTCTTGTCTTATTTCTGATCTTGGGTTGATGTGGGGGAACACATGTAGTCTCTCACCATTAAATTTAATGTTAGCTGTGTGTTTTTTGTAGATGCCCTTTGTTAGGCTAAAGGAGGTGAGGATTTTTATGTCCATGTTCAGAAGAGGTGTTTGTCTATAGTGTTTGTTTGGTTTCCCCTTGTGATTTCTTTGGTTTTGGTGTCAGGGGAATGCTGGCCTTGGAGAATGAGTTGGGAAATGTTCCCTCCAATTTTTTGGAAGAGTTTGTGAAGAATTTGTATTAATTCTTCTTTAAATGTTTGGTAGAATTCAGTGGTGATGAAACCATTTGTGCTTGGGCTTTTATTTGTGGATATTTTGATTACTAATTCCATGTCTTTACTTCTAATAGGTCTGTGTGGATCATCTGTTTCTTCTTGAGTTAGTTTTGGTTAGTTTATATCTTTATAGAAATCTGTCTTTTTCATCTAAGTTATCTAATTGATTGTCAAGCACCTGTTCATAGTATTCCTTTGTATTTCTTTTTGTTCCTGTAAGTTCAGTAGTGATGTGCTGCTTTTATTTCTGATTGTAGTCATTTGAGCCTGTTGGGGTTTTTTCCTCATGGACAATCAGGTTAAGTCGGTTTTGTTGATATTTTTAGAGAACTGTTTTGGTTTCATTGAGTTTTCTCTTTTTCATTTATCTAGTTCATTAACTTCTTCTTTCATCTTTATAATTTCTTGCCTCTGCTTGCTGTAAGTTTAGTTTTCTCTTTTTCTCTAGTATCTCAGGGTAAAAGGTTAGTTTTTTATTCATTTGATATCTTTCTTCTTTCTCAGTTAGGCATTTGCAGTTATAAATTGCTTTAGCTGCTACCCATAAGTTTTGAGTTCTTCTTTGATCCATTGGTTGTTAGGAGTGTTTTAGTTTCACTTATTTGAGAGTTTCCAAAATTTATTTCTTACTCATTTCTAATTTTGTTCCGTTGTGATCAGAGAACATACTTTGTATTATTTCTATTCTCCTAAATGAATTATTGAAGTTTTATGTCTTAGAATAAAGTTTTATTTCTGGCATAAAGCTTTACCTTCTTTAGGTCTATCCTGAAGAATGTTCCATGTTCACTTGAGAAGAACATATAGTCTACTCTTGTTGAGTGGAGTGTTCAATAGATGTTTACTATGTCTAGTCAGTTTATAGTGTTCAAGTCTTCTAATTCCTCATTGATCTTGTAGTTGTTTTGCCTCTGACTGAAAGTGGAGTATTGAAGTCTCAAAGTATTACTGTTGAATTGTATATCTCCTATTTCTGCCATTTCTTGCTTCATGTATTTTGGTGCTCTCTTGTTAGGTGCATATGTTTATAATTGTTATATATGTTCCTGCTGTATTGACCCTTTTATTATCATAAAATGTTCCTCTTTATCTCTATTATTTTTTTTGTTTTAAAGTATGTTTTGTCTGATAATGGTATAGTGATTCCAGCTCTCTTGTGGTTGCTGTTTGCCTGGTAAATCTTTGTTTATTCTTTTACTTTTGATCTGTTTATACCTTTGAATATAAATTACATCTCTTTTAGACAGTATATTCGATCTTATTTTCTTATCCAGTCTGATAATCTCTGCCTTTTTATTGGATTCTTTAACCTATTCACATTTAATGATATTATTGATATAGTTGGATTTATATCTGCCATTTTACTTTGTTTTTTACATCCTTTCTGTTTCTCTTCTTTTACTGCTTCTTTTTGCGTTAAATAAATTATTTTCTAATGTAGCATTTTAATATCCTTAATGATTTTCATCACTGTATTTTCTTTGCGTTATTTTCTCAGTGGTTGATCTAGGGCTGACCATACACATCTTAACTTACCAGGATCAACTTCAGATTTACTCTAAATTCCAGTTTGACACAGATATGCTACTCTCTTAAAGCTCTGTTCCTTTTTTCTCCTTTTTGTAGTATTTTTGTTGTATCACATCTTATAAATGTTACAAATGCAATGATAAAATGCTATATTTATTACTTTATATTATATTGTCTCTTAAAGACGCTGAGAGAAGGAGAGCAAGTATGTACATATAGCTTTTGTTATATAACCTTATTTATCATTTCTCCTTCTCTTAATTTGTACCTGTGGATTCAAGTTACCATATGGAGTCATTAGCTTAATACAGCTTTGTTTTCACTTAACTCCTTTGTGCCTTTTTTTTTTTTTTTTTTTCTTTTGCGGTACGCGGGCCTCTCACTGTTGTGCCCTCTCCCGTTGCAGAGCACAGGCTCCGGATGTGCAGGCTCAATGGCCGTGGCTCACGGGCCCAGCCGCTCTGCGGCATGTGGGATCCTCCCAGACCAGGGCACGAACCCGTGTCCACTGCATCAGCAGGCGGACTCTCAACCACTGCGCCACCAGGGAAACCCTGTGCCATTTTTGACATATTAGATTTTTGTATGTTATAGGTCCAACAATATATATACATTGTTTTATACAGTTGCTTTTAAAATCAGTTAAAAGAGGAAGAGATATACATATACTACTGTTTTTTATAATTACATAATTAATTTTATTGCTGCTCTTTGCTTTCTCATGTGGATTCAGACTATTTTCTAGGGTCACTTGCTTTTAGCCTGAAGAACTTCCTTTAGTATTTCTTGTAAGGTGAGTCTGCTGGCAACAAATTTTCTAATTTTATCTGGGAATGTCTTTATTTCACCTTCATTTTTGAAAAGTAGCTTTACTGAATATAGAATTCTTGGTTGACAGTTTTTGTTCTTTTGAAGACTTTGAATATCTTATCCCACTGCCTTCTGGCACTCATTGTTTCTGATGAGAAGTCAGATGTTGATTTTATTGGAATTCCCTAGTAAGTGATAATTTGTTTTTCATCCTTATTGCTGCTTTCAAGATTTTCTCCTTGTTTTTGGCTTTCAGCATTTTTACCATGATAATGTGTATTTGTGGATCTCTTTGGGTTTATCCTATTTGGAGTTTGTTAAGCTTCTTGAATATGTAAATCAATGTATTTTCTATAAATTTGAGGTTTAGGTCACAATTTTTCTGCTCCTCTTTCCTCTTCTTCTGATACTTGCGTTATGCACATGTTGGTGCACTCAGTGGTATCTCACATTTCTCTAAGGCTCTCCATTTTTCTTTATTCTTTTTTTCTCTGTTCTTTGGATTGCGTAATCTCTGTTGCTCTCTCTTCAAGTTCACTAAATTCTTTTGCCAGTTCAGATATACTTTTGAGCTCCTGCAGTGATTTTTCATTTCATTTATTACATTTTTGAACTCCAGAATTTCCTTTTGGTTCTTTTTTGTTTATTTTTAAAAATTTATTTGAATTTTATTTAATTTATTTTTTTATACAGCAGGTTCTTATTAGTTAACCATTTTATACATATTAGTGTATATATGTCAATCCCAATCTCCGAATTCATCACACCACCACCCCACCCTCCTGCCACTTTCCCCACTTGGTGTCCATAAGTTTGTTCTCTGCATCTATGTCTCAATTTCAACCCTGCAAACCGGTTCATCTGTACCATTTTTCTAGGTTCCACATATATGTGTTAATATACAATATCTGTTTTTCTCTATCTGACTTACTTCACTCTGTATGACAGTCTCTAGATTCATCCACGTCTCTACAAGTGACCCAGTATCGTTCATTTTTATAGCTGAGTAATATTCCATTGTATATATGTACCACATCTTCTTTATCCATTCGTCTGTCGATGGGCATTTAGGTTGCTTCCATGACCTGGCTATTGTAAATAGTGCTGCAGTGAACATTAGGGTGCATGTGTCTTTTTGAATTATGGTTTTCTCAGGGTATATGCCCAGTAGTGGGATTGCTGGGTCATATGGTAATTCTATTTTTAGTTTTTAAAGGAACCTCCATACTGTTCTCCATAGTGGCTGTATCAATTTACATTCCCACCAACAGTACAAGAGGGTTCCCTTTTCTCCACACCCTCTCCAGCATTTGTTTGTAGATTTTCTGATGTTGTGTATTCTAACCGGTGTGAGGTGATACCTCATTGTAGTTTTGATTTGCATTTCTCTAATAATTAGCGATGTTGACAGCTTTTCATGTGCTTCTTGGCCATCTGTATGTCTTCTTTGGAGAAATGTCTATTTAGGTCTTCTGCCCATTTTTGGATTGGGTTGTTTGTTTTTTTTAATATTGAGCTGCATGAGCTGTTTATATATTTTGGAGATTAATCCTTTGTCCATTGATTCATTTGCAAATATTTTCTCCCATTCTGAGGGTTATCTTTTCGTCTTGTTTGTAGTTTCCTTTGCTTTGCAAAAGCTTTTAGGTTTCATTAGGTCCCATTTGTTTATTTTTGGTTTTATTTCCATTACTCTAGGAGGTGGATCAAAAAAGATCTTGCTGTGATTTATGTCAAAGACTGTTCCTCCTATGTTTTCCTCTAAGAGTTTTATACTGTCCGGTCTTACATTTAGGTCTCTAATCCATTTTGAGTTTATTTTTGTGTATGGTGTTAGAGAGTGTTCTAATTTCATTCTTTTACATGTAGCTGTCCAGTTTTCCCAGCACCACTTATTGAAGAGACTGTCTTTGCTCCATTGTATATCCTTGTTTCATTTGTCATAGGTTAGTTGACCACAGGTGCATGGGTTTATCTCTGGGCTTTCTATACTGTGCCATTGGTCTGTATTTCTGTTTTTGTGCCAGTACCATATTTATTGTCTTGATTACTGTAGCCTTGTAGTATAGTTTGAAGTCAGGGAGTTGATTCCTCCAGCACTGTTTTTTTCCCTCAAAAGACTGCTTTGGCTATTTGGGGTCTTCTTTGTCTCCATACAAATTTTAAGATTTTTTTGTTCTAGTTCTGTAAAAAATGCCATTGGTAATTTGATAGGGATTGAACTGAATCTGTAGATTGCTTTTGGTAGTATAGTCATTTTCACAATATTGATTCTTCCAATCCAAGAACATGGTGTATCTCTCCATCTGTTTGTGTCATCTTTAATTTCTTTCATCAGTGTCTTATAGTTTTCTGCATATAGGTCTTTTGTCTCCCTAGGTAGGTTTATTCCTGGGTATTTTATTCTTTTTGTTGCAGTGGTAAATGGGAGTGTTTCCTTAATTTCTCTTTCAGATTTTTCATCATTAGTATATAGGAATGCAAGAGATTTCTGGGCATTAATATTGTATCCTGCTAGTCTACCAAATTCATTGATTAGCTCTAGTAGTTTTCTGGTAGCATCTTTAGGATTCTCTATGTATAGCATCATGTCATCTGCAAACAGTGACAGTTTTACTTCATCTTTTCCAATTTGGATTCCTTTTATTTCTTTTTATTCTCTGATTGCCATGGCTAGGACTTCCAAAACTATCTTGAATAATAGTGGTGGGAGTAGACATCCTTGTCTTGTTCCTGATCTTGAGGAAATGCTTTCAGTTTTTCACCATTGAGAATGATGCTTGCTGTGGGTTTGTTGTATATGGCCTTTATTATGTTGAGGTAGGTTCCCTCTTTGCCCACTTTCTGGAGAGTTTTTATCATAAGTGGGTGTTGAATTTTGTCAAAAGCTTTTTCTGCATCTATTGAGATGATTGTAGGATTTTTATTCTTCAGTTTGTTAATATGGTGTATCACATCGATTGATTTGCATATATTGAAGAATCCTTGCATCCCTGGGATAAATCCCACTTGATCATGGCGTATGATCCTTTTAATGTGTTGTTGGATTCTGTTTGCTAGTATTTTGTTGAGGATTTTTGCATCTATATTCATCAGTGATATTGGTTTGTACTTTTCTTTTTCTTTTTTTTTTTGCTTGCGGTAAGCGGGCCTCTCACTGTTGTGGCCTCTCCTGTTGTGGGGCACAGGCTCCGGACGCGCAGGCTCAGCAGCCATGGCTCATGGGCCCAGCCGCTCCGTGGCATAGGGGATCCTCCCGGACCGGGGCATGAACCCACGTCCCCTGTATCGGCAGGCGGACTCTCAACCACTGCGCCACCAGGGAAGCCAGTACTTTTCTTTTTTTTATAGTATCTTTGTCTGGTTTTGGTATCAGGGTGATGGTGGCCTCATAGAATGAGTTTGGGAGTGTTCCTTCCTTTGTAATTTTTTGGAAGAGTTTGAGAAGGATGGGTGTTAGCTCTTCTCTAAATGTTTGATAGAATTCACCTGTGAACTCATCTGGTCCTGGACTTTTGTTTGTTGGAAGTGTTTTGTTTTTTTTTTTAAATAAATTTATTTTTATTTATTTATTTTTGGCTGTGTTGGGTCTTCGTTGCTGCGCCCTGGCTTTCTCTAGCTGTGGCGAGCAGGGGCTACTCTTCATTGTGGTGTGCGGGCTTCTCATTGCAGTGGCTTCTCTTGTTGTGGAGCATGGGCTCTAGGTGTGTGGGCTTCAGTAGTTGTGGCTCGTGGGCTCAGTAGTTGTGTCTTGCGGGCTCTAGAGCGCAGGCTCAGTAGTTGTGGCACACAGGCTTAGTTGCTCCACGGCATGTGGGATCTTCCCAGACCAGGGCTTGAACCCATGTCCTCTGCATTCACAGGTGGATTCTTAACCATTGAGCCACCAGGGAAGCCCTGTTGGAAGATTTTTATTCAGAGTTTCAATTTCCTTACTTGTGATTGGTCTGTTCATATTTCCTATTTCTTCCTGGTTCAGTCTGGGAAGGTTATACCTTTCTAAGAATTTGTCCTTTTCTTCCACGTTGTCCATTTTATTGGCATAGAGTTGCTTGTAGTAGTCTCTTAGGATGCTTTGTATTTCTGTGGTGTCTGTTGTAACTTCTCCTTTTTCATTTCTAATTTTATTGATTTGAGTCCTCTCCCTCTTTTTCTTGATGAGTTTGGTTAATGGTTTATCAATTTTGTTTATCTTCTCAAAAGAACCAGCTTTTAGTTTTATTGATCTTTGCTATTTTCTTTGTTTCTATTTCATTTATTTCTGCTCTGATATTTATGTTTTCTTTCCTTCTGCTAACTTTGGGTTTTGTTTGCTCTTCTTTCTCTAGTTTCCTTAGGTGTAAGGTTAGATTGTTTATTTGAGATTTTTCTTGTTTCTTGAGGTAGGTTTGTATTGCTATAAACTTCCCTCTTAGAACTGCTTTTGCTGCATCCCATAGGTTTTGGATTGTCGTGTTTTTGTTGTAATTTGTCTCTAGGTATTTTTAGATTTCCTCTTTGATTTCTTCAGTGGTCTCTTGGTTATTTAATAACGTATTGTTTAGCCACTCTGTGTTTGTGTTTTTTACTTTTTTTCCCTGTAATTCATTTCTAATCTCATAGCGTTTTCTAATCTCATAGATTATTTTAAAAATAATCTCTGTATCTTTATTGATATTGTTTATTTGATGTGACATTGTTAACATGTCAACTTTTCGTACTTTAATCATGGTTTCCTTCTCTGAACATATTTATAATAAGACTTTGATCTCTTTGTTAAATATGACATCTGATCACTCACTATCACAGGCAGTTTCTATTGCCAGTTTTTTCCTGGTATATAGACATACTTTCTCATAATTTTTTGTTGGAAACTAGACTTTTTTGCCAATGCATTGTAGTTCTGGGTTCTGGTCCTCCCTCCGCCCCCACTCATTTTAAAATTTGTTTTGTGGCTAGCCAGATTAATTTAGTGAACTTCCCCACCTCTCCCCAATAGTGTGAAGCCTCTGCTGCAGTTTCTCTGGGGATTCAGCATTGGGTATGCTCACAGTCACTCTGGGCTGACAGTGGTTTGGGCTGGACTCTCTTTGACTGTCTTGTTCCATATTTAGCTGTTAAACTCCACTAGTTGCTAACTGGATTACTCTATTCTCAGAAGAACCCTCTGGCATAAAATGTTCCAAAAGGCTGATCCAGTCAAACTCAGGCTCTTTTGAAGAGGTACTTCCTGAGGTTTATAATTGAGTTTGTTCTGACCCTAGGCAGACTTCTTCTAGCTTGGTTCTCTGAGACAAAGAAGCAGAGTACAGTTTAGCCCGTATCTCCAGTGAATCTACCAGTTAACCCCTTGCCTTTCACTGCAACATCCACTGTTTTTGAAAGTGCCTTTAGGCTTGAACTCCTCACTCTCCACACTCTGTTGCAAATGAAGTCAGTTCCTTTGGGAAGAGGTCTGCAGCTCTCTCTATTCCAATCTGTTCCTCCCACCTCTGCTTCAAGGCAGAAGTCCCAGAGTCACAGCTTTGGAGCTGTGAACAATGGCGCCTGCTTTATGAATTGAGCCCTTGGGGGAGGGGCAGTAGCCTCAGGTCTTCTTGGTTTGCCTCTCCTGGTGGTGTGGGACCTCTGCCTTTCAAAGTGGCAGTCAGGGCCCTAGTAGTCTCTGTAGCACTGTGTAGTTTCCATCCCAGAAGTTGGGGCTAGGCATAAGAAGGGAGCCACCCCACCTCTCAGCTGTATTTGTCTGTAACTTAGCCTTTGCAACAGGTAGCTGGAGCCAGGATGAGAATTGCTGATACTGTACTCTTTCCGGGAAGCCAGCCCACTGACTGTCAGCTAATGGGGAGAGAGGGAGGCCTGTGTTGTTTGTTGCCTTCATTTGAAGTAGTGTTTCTGTCTGGCTGAGCTAGGAGTTGGGAGAGAGTGGGTCATGGTGCAAGTACCACAGACACTCTGTTCTTAGTGAGTTTTAGCAGATTTTCTTAAAGAAATGTTATCAAAAATAGTGTTGAAAAAGTAAGGTAGCAATGTCAGGGCAGGAAAAAAAAGTAAAGTTTTTAAAATCAGCAACATATAATTAAACATTCAGGGGGCAGAAAATGTACCAAATTCCCAACTGTTTGCTTCTCACTTGGGAGAGAGTTGTTCTGAAAAGCCTGATTGACAAACTTCAGTTCTCTGAGTGGGCAGTACAGGATGTTGGTTGAACTGGAAAATGCCCTGAGGCAATGTTGATGGAGTGATGGGGTATTATTTCTTATGTACAAATAAGGCTTAAGGGAAATTGATAGCTATCTGCAGATGTTTGTCTGTCATGTGAAAAAGACTTAGATTTGTTCTGCATTACTCCAGAGAGCAGACTCATGAATCATGAGCAAAAAGTACAGTGAAGTATACTTTGGCACAAAATATAGGAGGATTTCAGAGGTTCTGGAAAGAGGAATAGGCCATTTCAGGAGGCAGTGAATCTGTTCTTGATGCTGGCTGAGTTTCTGCAGAAGAGGACTGGCGATTGGTTTCTGGGTATGGTGGGGTGGTACAGCCACTGAGATTTTCTACAACATCAGTGGTTGCTGGTTCTGACTGCATCAGAATTACAAAAATATGCGAATTGGTTGGCTTTACCTTTGGGTCTTCTGATTCCTTGAGTGTGGGGCTGGGGCATCTACATTTTTACGGGTCCTCCAGGTGATGCTGCCAGGTTCGAGATATGCTGCCAGGTTCGATCTTGATAGTGCTTTCCAAAACGTGTCATTTCCTGTGGAGAAAAAGAGTTCATTTGTGCTCAACTTTGCCTACTTAGTCCCCCATCTTTCTCTCTTAGCTGCCTCCTGTACCCCTCTCCTACCCTAGCACAGGTGCACTTTGAGAGAAATGCCGCTACTACCCATCATTGGGCAAAAAGTGTTAAAGGATCTCTTATGTTCGGTAGTGTTGAGGGTACTCATTTGGAGAGCTGTCTGGTAACGTCAGTGACAATTTAAACTGTTTTTACTCTTATCCCATCAGTTCCAGTTTTAGAGATTCCTACTGAAGAGCCATTCTTTTTTGGGACTGTTTGGCATTTTGTTTGTTTTGGTCCATCCGTGCTCATGTATTGTTTTTATTAAACATATTTTAAGTCTGGTTAGATTTGGTTTTCGTTTGCTTTTAAGAGCCATAAGATGTCTCAAAATTAGAGTGTATCTTTTTTCTGGCCCAGAAAGACCAAGGGATTCCCCTAGAAATAATCAAGCTTTTGATTATGATTATGATTATTAAAGCATTCAGGACTCATATATTTACACTTTATTTTAGTTGATAATTTTAAGGCATAGGAAAAATAGAATTATTGATTAAAACCAGCTCCGTGCTCACTACTAGAAGGCACAGCCTGGTTAACACCCTTTCATGAAAGACTGATTGAAAACTGTGCCTGGCATCTTTCCTCAGCTGCCCACCTCAGCTCTCCCTTCAGAAATCTTGCCCTTGCTACTTTCATTGGAAAGTAGCATATCTTGTCCTTTATTACCTCCTTGGATTAAAAACTTAGTGATTCTTTTATTTCTTTCTCTTTATGGTTGTATATTGCTGTATATGTCAATGCCAGGTGTAACAAATCTGCAGTTTCTTAATGGTAGATCAAATAAAAGTACTTATGTACTTAAGTTGTTTTAAACTAATCTTGTGACCAAAAAATTACGTAATTTCAGAAGCAGACTGACTGGGAGAGTAGTATGTAAAAGAATTGAAGAAGGAAATTTGAATTGAGTGTTATAAATGGAGTTGAAAGAAACATGAATGTTCTGGCTGTACCTAATGCATTATTGCCCCTTTGTTTCCTGTCCATGTTTCCTCATGAACTCTTTTGCCTTCCTTTTTTGTTAGCTTCCCTCTTCTTCAACATGGGGCCAGCAGTCCAATACGACAGCATGTCAGTCTCAGGCAACGCTATCATTGGCTGAAATCCAAAAACTAGAAGAGGAACGAGAACGGCAACTTCGAGAGGAGGTAAATTCTAAAAGTAACAGTGATCTAGACAATCAGTGTTTCGGAATAGTTAGTGTGCATCATGGATGAGTGGCTACTAAAGATAACTAACTATTATTGTCAGAGCTACCTCAAACATTTTAACCATAGCTCTTGAGAGAATAGCTCGTAAATAAAAGTTACTTGGGTGTTTCAAAATTGGGGGTGAGTTTTGTGCAGATATCCTTTTGTAAATTTGATGCTTAGAATGCAGAATACTTTTTTCCCTAAAGGGTATTGGGTTTTTTGACTAACCTAGAAAACCTTAAAATACAACAGAAATAACGCCTCTCTGCCTGGAAGTCTATATCCTGTAGTTCCTCGTTAGGATAGGAAGGATACAAAAGAGTGAAAGGGGTTGGGGGGCGGGCAGCAGAACACAGTTCTTGAAGAAAAGAGAAAATAAGTAAAACGGTTTGGCTCAGCATGCCATTAGGTGCCATATTCACCCACCCATCCATCCATCTATCCATCACATAGTTGCTACTCTGTTACAGTTTTAGTCTGGGGCTATAGCTGAGTCTAAAACAGACAAAATTCTCTGCCTTCATAAAGCTTACCTTTAGTTGAGGGGACATGGACAATAAAAATAAAACATGGAGTTCTAGAAGGCAATATGTGTCAGAAAGAACAATAAAGTGAGGAGGGGCATAGAGAGAGGGTTGGGAGTTGGGGATAGTATTGGTAGTGCTAGTGATTGTCTAGTTTTAGGTAGTGCTATCTGGGAAGGCCTCTCTGAAAAGGTGGCATGAGGTAGCAAAGCAGAGTCTTGGAGAAAGTGCTTTATGTGGATATAATTTGAGGCAGAGCAGTCAAGTTCACGAATGCAAGCTGTCATTCTGGTCTGGGTGGCGTGGTTCACTGAAGGCCATGGGAATTGTCTGTACAAGTTTACCATGTAGTGTGTGTGACGTCATCTAGTAGGTTAAAATGTTGCTTCACCTTAAAAATTACTTTATTTCCCACCCACTTTAAAAAAAAAAAAATAGACTGAGCTTTCTCTCAAATCATCTCTCTTTTCTAAAAGGTTAACAGCTGAATGCAGAGCAGAATATATCTTCCCCCTTCAAGGCTAGAAATTGCTCCAATAATTTTGGTCTCTGCTTAAAAATAATAATAGTGGCCAGGTCCCAGCGGCCTGAGGTGGGGGGAGAGAGCGTGGTTGATTTTGCGATGCAGCTCCCACAGCCCCCGTGGGCGGGGGTGGGGGGAGGGGTGTAAAGCGGTGAGGGCGGACAGCGGCGCATGCTCAGTTGCGCGCGTCCACGCTTTTTTCCCCCCACGGGCTGGCCCCTAGGACCGCGTGCGGTGGCAGTGGCTTGGGAGGAGGCTCGACGGGGTAAGGACCGCGGCCGAGCGCGGTGTGGAGGGCTTTTACTTTCTACTCGTTCTCCAATCTCCAAGTGACACATAGATAATAATATTCCTTCCCCCGTAAGTAACTATTGGCTTCCCATCACGGGTAAAGCAAGCGAAAGGCCTGGCCTACATTCGAGGGACCGGACGCGGGATGGAGATGTGGCGACTGAGAAACTGCCCTACTGGGCCCCAGCTCTGCCGCAGGCTCAGGACCTGCTGCGTGGAGGAGTCACATACTACCTGTGAAGTGGGTGGCGGAAGAGACAGAAATCTTCATGAGTTATCAGACGGCTGGCGGGAGCAGCCCATCACCTATCTCAGGGCGGAACCCGTGGTTACAAAGCAGGCCAGCAAAACAAGGTCGTGGGTGTACATTTCACAACCCAAAGTCTCAGTCGGAGGCTGCATTTCTATGTTTGTCTGTCCATTTAAGGCTTTAAGTGTGAAGTATTTCTGTTAACGTATATCATTTGATGCAATTTTAATTATGGGTCTGTTACTGCTCTGGAACAGGTTTTATGTTGGGTTGTAGGAGTCAGGTTAAGTTAAATGCTGTAATTTCATTCAATATGAGAAAACTATCTTATTTGGTACGGAATTTTCTAATAACTAGAGGGAAGATGCGTCTTTTCCAAGGGCGAAACCAAGTGCAGGTGGTTTTATGCTGCTCTATATTTATTGGAAGTTGTGGCAGCTGTGTTTAGATAGTCTACTTAAACAAAAACTGCCTAAATCAGAAGAGTTTTGACTATCTTTTGTTATTATGTATTGCAAGAATTCTTCATGGAAATGTTTATTTTGGAGTTTGGAATTTAAATGAAGATTTGGCTCACGTGCAGGGTATATAACAGACGTTCAAGTGATAAAGAAGAATCTTAGCAATTTGCAACTATGTTCCTTGAGCCTTACAAGTTACCCGTTTCTTCTAAAACCAATACGCTGATCAGAAAGTTTGGCTGACAATGAGAAACTGCATTTCTGGAAATAGAAATTCAGCTGAAGGGTGGAGGTGAATTGCCAATAGAAGTATTTTGTGTATTTCCCTAGAAAAAATAAAAGTAATTTCTCAAAAAAAAAATAATAGTGGTCATCAGAGTTGAAATCACAGGTCTTTTCTTGTTCATATTTTTGTCTGTTAGAAGTTAATAATTGCCTTGTGTTTTTATTTGATTAATTTTCTTTGAACTCTTAAGTCTTCCTACACTCTTCAAAAGGTATAAAATGCCACTCCATAGATATTTCTCACATAGGGAAAACCTATGACAATTCTGTTTCATTCTTTCCCTGGAGGTGTCCTTTCCAGGACACTGTAACCTGTTCAGATCTGAACGCGCTTGGCTTGCTGCACAGGTGCTCTGTTTTTCTCGAATTTTTGTCATCTGCATGTTGCCCTCCTGGACTGATTTTGGTTTTTCTCATATTTTCTCTCCCGCTTTCCGTCTCTGTCTTTTTTATCTTTTCTGATGGGGTATTTCTTCAGTCCTATCTTTCAGTCCTTCTATTGAACTTCTAATATATGTTCTCTTATTTTGAAGTTCTGAGTCCGTATGTTGTTTCTTTTTATAGCCTCTTATTCTTATTTTGCTGACTGAACTATCTTACCTCTAAAAATCTTACTTACTGATAGCATTTTAAAAAGCTATCTCCTATTTTCCCTTGTCTTGTTTCTGTTTCCACAGAATTTTGTTTGATTTGGTCTTTGGCTTTCATCTTAGAAGCTCTGTCAAGTGTTTCTTAATCCTGGGCTATTCGTTCATATTCAGGAATAAGGCACAGAAAAGCTGTTTGGAGATTCTGGTATATACAGCACCTTGCTGGGCTTTGCTGTAATGGTCTCTGTAATGGTCTGTTCTGTTGGAGTCCCACCATGTGTTGGTATCTGTAGGTGTATTCTCTTGTCCTGGGTCAACTTTCCTATAGACTAATCCGCTAATCTGGTTCAGCCTCTTTAAAAAGGGAAGTTTTAATTTTCTTCTGGGGAGAGAGGGATAGCTGTTAACTGCTTTGGGTTGGGGAGGTAGTCAGGGTCTCCGTGCTGCTTTTTACAGACCTTCAGCCTGTCTTCTTCTATGTGAGATACCCCTACCTCGAATTCCTGAGCTTTCTCTGTTAATTGGCCTGTTTCTGAGCTTCCTTTACTTAGGTTTCAACTTACTGGGTCTGTTATATTGGCTATCTTTATCTGCCTGCTTTCCAGCTTTTAAAGTCTATTTTATTCTCTTTGTCCTTAAGGTTTATGCTTTAGAAAAAAATTTTTTCTGTCATTTTGGTAGAGCTTTGGAAGTAAACATATATTTCGCTTTTATGCTTAACCAAAAGCCCTACTTAATTTTTAAGAAGTAATTCTCAATTTCTTTTTATTCTCCTGTTAGTACTTCTGGCAGTTTACTTCTTCATTTGCAGTAGAGGAGTTACGTCTGTCCTGGTGTTTAATCTTGTAGAGCGGCTGTGTACTTACATTCCATTTAGTATACTGGACGTTTGTAACTATTTTTTTAAACAACGGAATCCTGAGGTGCCTTCTGTTTCTGTGCTTGCAGCAGAGGCGCCAGCAGAGGGAATTGATGAAAGCTCTCCAGCAGCAGCAACAGCAGCAACAGCAGAAACTCTCAGGGTGGGGGAATGTCAGCAAACCCGCAGGTACTGCAAAATCCCTTCTGGAGATACAACAGGAAGAAGCCAGGCAAATGCAGCAGCAGCAACAGCAGCAGCAGCCCAGCAGAGCCCGGAATAATCCGGTGGGTTCATTTTCCTAAGCAGTCAGTGTATGGGCTGGTGTTACAGGTTAGGTTATCTTTCCTAACTTTTGTGGGCTCCCTTTTTATCTTTTTAATATTGTTAACTGTGTGATTATTTGTCTCCTTTTCTTTAACAGCATTCCAACCTGCACACCAGCCTTGGGAATTCTGTTTGGGGCTCTATAAACGCTGGTCCCCCTAACCAGTGGGCATCTGACCTAGTCAGTAGTATCTGGAGTAATGCTGACACTAAAAACTCCAACATGGGATTCTGGGATGATGCAGTGAAAGAGGTGGGACCCAGGAATTCAACAAACAAAAATAAAAACAACGCCAGTCTCAGGTAGGGCTCAAAATGATCAACCTATGCTCTTTGGTGGGTTGGGGGAAGCAGCATGTGAGGAGTGGGATATGGGGTGGCCAGAGAAAGGTAGTTATTTAGTTTTTACTTATTTTCACCTATATCCTACCACGTGAGGTCATAGTTTGATGATTGCTTTTCTTTCCTGTGGAAACACATCTATATTATTACTAGGAGCTCCTTTGGTTGCTGGACACTTAGTCCATTGCCTGTCCCATGGTAGCCACTTAATATTTGTATTATTGCTGTGGAATATTTCACCAAGGTATTCTCTCTAGATTTTAGCATTTTTCTCTAAATTTATATTTTTAAGTTACTTATACTCTGAGTATTATAAACACTAAAACCATTTTATTTTTATGATAAATTAGTTACATTTTACATTCATCTTTCTTTCCTCAGTATACAGTTTTATTGAACGAACATGGGTTTTAATGTTAAATACATGAACTCAAATCCCAGCACTACCACTTATTAGCTGTGTGACCTTGGGCAAGAGGGAACCTCTTTGAGCCTCAGTTCCCTCATCTGTAAAATGAAGATGATAACTTCATGGGTGTGGTTCTGAAGGTAAATAAATACATGTGGAGTAGTTAGTAAAGTGCCTGGCACATAGTAACTACTTAATAAATGGTAGTGTTGTCAGAATATTTCTTCTTGATTGAGGGCTTAATGTGTTATGAATAGGACACTAAATAACTGTCAGTTTATTGAACATTTTTGCCAGGCACTATGCTCTAGGCCTTTGCATGTAGTATCTTTATTCCTTTTGATAACCCAAAGACGTATTAGTACCATTTTACAGATGAGGAAACTGAGGCTTAGCAAAATTTAAAGTCTTACTGAAGGACATGTAGGGGAGCATTTAATAATTTCTCTGAAAAGAAGCCCTGTATTCACAAACTAGAATGTATTAAATGAGGCTAGATTTTAAGGGGTATTGAGTAACCCCCCTCCCCCACTCTGTCCCCCCACCACCAGTATTTCAGTATTTTTGTTTCAGGTTTGTTGTTGTTTGTTTGTTTTCATTTTTGGAGCCAAGAATTGGATTGCTGGACAGCCATCCAGTGTTGCCAAGACATTATCTATTTATGGTGTTAGAATATAATCATATAGTAACAGTTTCTGGGAATATAATATCGCCCTATTGTTTTGCTTTAGTAAATCTGTAGGTGTGTCTAACCGGCAGAATAAGAAAGTAGAAGAAGAAGAAAAATTGCTGAAGCTCTTTCAGGGAGTAAATAAAGCCCAAGATGGATTTACCCAGTGGTGTGAACAGATGCTTCATGCCCTTAATACGGCAAATAACTTGGATGGTAAGAATTGGGGAGGGAAACCCAGCATGTGGAATGGCAGAGCAGGACCCACCAAAAGTTACAAAATTGGAATGATGACGGGCCAGCACTCAGGAGGTGAAATCTGATGGAGGTCAAGTCCTGCACCTACCATAGGAACTTGACTCTTCAATAGTCTTATAGAAGAGTTCTGTAATACTATACTGAAATTGGTTATCAGTGGTTACCAAAAAGTAGATGCTATCTGAGGCTGTCTTATGATGTCCAGGGCAGAAGAGGTCATAGTTCCATACTGCTTATTTTATGGGGGGCATTGTCACATGGACAAAGGACAGTAACTGTTATAGTGGGGACAGAGGTCAGCCTGGGCAGGAGAAGGCTGAGGTGATGTGAGGTTTTTCCCTTCCTGCCTTTGGGGGCAGGGGTGGGAATCATGTGACAGAGCAAGTAGACTTATTTTGTGTAGGATAAAGCTAAGACCCATAATGTATGCAAGTGAAAAGATTTCAGCGCAATTTGAAGAAAAACTTGCTAATTGTTAGTTGTTCACAAAGAGAATTATCAGCCTTAGATGGAAGTGAGTCTTTCCCTTACCCTCCAGCTTGGTGTGGAAGGGATTCCCATAGCTCATGGGCTTTGTTGAACTAGTCCACCTCTGATGTCTTTGCTAAAACCAAGAATCTTTTAAAAACAGAGCAGTAACGGAATTGAAGGGTTCCTTTGTAGCATTGTAACAATAGCTAATGGTCCGCTCGAGCCGGAGAAAACAGTAGTGAAAAATAGCAATGGCTACCATCCATTAAGCACCTACCATGTACTAGGCACTTTCTAGGGGTTAACGTGTTATCCTAGGTATCTAATTTTTGCAGTAATTTTATGATATAAGTTTACAATGTAGGTGATGTTATCCCCATTTTATAAATTAGGAAACGGAGGCTCAGAATGGTTAAGTAACTCATCAAGGTCACACAGTCAGCAAATTTCAGAATCAGGTTTTAAACCCATGTCTGTCTAACTCTGATACTTGTGCTTTTCTCCTGCACCACACTGCTTCATGTTCTGTTTTTCTTGTAAACTTAGGATTTCTCAGTGAAGTGAAAGGAGGCTGTGCCTATATCTTCAGTATCTGTTGTGGTGCAGCCTCCACTTTATCACACTTAATAAATACTGATTGAATTTAAGGAAAAAAGAAATGAATCCCCAGATGACTTTAGCCTTAGGCAATCAGGTGTTTCAATCAACATGACTTTTAGTTTCTACCAAAATAATGTTTAGTGAAACTAAACATGCATGGTATCTTTGTCTCTGTGCTATTTCAGATGATTTGGGACATTGCAGTGATAGTGGGTCCCCCCCACTACTACTCCAGAGGAGACTGAAGAATATTTAACATAATAGCTGCATGCCTTTCAAGTTTCCATCATTAATGTTTGTATTAGGTGTTAAAATATATTAAAAACCGAAACTGATCTCTTCTGTGTGATATTTCATTGTTACTCTATGTCTTGTTCCCTCTCATATTACAGTTCCCACATTTGTTTCTTTCCTGAAAGAAGTAGAATCTCCTTATGAGGTCCATGATTACATTAGGGCCTATTTAGGAGATACCTCTGAGGCCAAGGAGTTTGCCAAGCAGTTCCTTGAGCGCCGCGCCAAACAGAAAGCCAGCCAGCGGCAGCCGCAGCAGCAACAGCCGCCGCCGCCGCAGCAGGTATGGGGCAGCAGAGTGAGCGCAGCGCCCTCGTGAGTGTTAATGTCTTGAAATGTTGAGCAGCCAGAGAAATGAAAGTGAGAACAATGTTCCCAGTTTTGTACGTCACATGACTGGAACCTTGTAAAACATGGTGGACTTGATATTTTCAAATTCAGTGTCCAGAAACCTTTCTGAATTTCCCGATTAGCAAATGTAGCCATTCATTCTGTTAGGCATATCAGCCCCATTGTTCTTGGTTCATATAAGTGCCTCTGTCAAATTGCAAATTCCAACTTGTCATAGACCATAAATTTGGTTTTAAATAGTTAAAACTTACCAATGTTATAGCTCTCTGCTGCTCAGGATCTACCGGTACCCAGTACTGACAACACTATAACCTGCCAGACATTTCACACATTGCCGACGGGCCCCGGAGAACAAAGGGACCTTCCACTTTGAGTAGGTGAGAGGTGTGGATCGCCAAAGAGCCAATTCTTAGTGGGTGATACAGAGTCAGTGTATATCTGGAGAGGTTTTGACAGCTGTGCTGTCACAGCAGTGTGGACACCTGGAGTTACTAGGACGGGCCTTGTGGAGACAGAGCTCAAGTGGGATGTCTGAATCTAAATGAAGGGAAAGCATGGCTCAGTGGACTGTTCTTAGTTTCGTTATTACCAGAATCCACGGTAGGCTTTCTGTTTTTAAACTCATCCTTGGTAAGGTGAGACCAGATGGACCATTTCCTTAGGGTGGGCCAAACCTGTATCCACCGTGTAACCTCAGTTGTGCTATCTCGTTTTACAGGACTCTGTGTGGGGGATGAACCACAGTGCACTCCATTCAGTATTTCAGACCAATCAAAGCAACAACCAACAGTCCAATTTTGAAGCTGTACAAAGTGGCAAGAAGAAGAAAAAGCAGAAGATGGTCCGAGCAGATCCGAGTTTATTAGGTGAGCACAGGCCTAATGTCTTAGCTGGGTGTTGGGGGGAGATTATATGTGAGTCCCATGGTAGAATGTTTTTCATGAAGGGAAATACTTCTTATAAAAAATAAATGTTTTTGACCAGTTCAAAATTAGTAGTCAGTACTTACTGGGCATCTCAGTGCAGGAGCTATGCCTCATGTGCTATAGGGAGTAAGAAAAGTAATACATTGCGTGGTGCCTTCAGTTTTAAAGTCTTTTTTCATATCTAATATGAATTCCTTTAAAAAAACCTTTCAATTTAGTTGGAAAATAATGCTAATGGACAACAGAAAAAGTTGTTTAAAATTTAAAAGGCTGATTTATGTGGAAGCAGACCATAAATCCAGTCAGATATTCACAGAAAAGAACCAGTATTTGTTGACATTCACTGTATATATAATACAATTCTCATAATTCTCCTGCATTAGGAGGTAATGTTCCAGTTTTACCAATGAGTGAACCAGGGCCTAGAGGATTTAAGACATTTCCCAGAGTCACACAGCATTTGGCAGTGCAGCTGGGGTTTCAGAGCAGGCCTGTTGTCACTCTTCTGTGTTACCCACGGCTACTCTTACCTAACGCTGAGGGCCGGTGTCTTCATACAGGGCGGCCAGCCTTGGGGAAAAGGTGACACCTGAATTGGGGCTTTGAAAGACAAGAAGGACAGGGAGTGGTGTTTCTGGAATAATAAACAGCATAGGCAAAGCTGATGGGCCACCTGTGTTTCTTAAGTTGGCCTAACCTCACAGGCAATGATGAAATTAAACTTATTCTCTATTTATGAATGTAGAATAGGCTATTGTAAAACTGTGTTGTCTGGAATAGAATGGTTATATTGGCAAAGGTGGCAGATTGGGAAGTCAGGCAGACTAGTTAGGAGGCTGCAGTATAGACCAGGTGAAAGATACTGGTGGCCTAGAATAGGGTGTTTTGGCAGTGGGGATGGAGAGGAGTTAGATGGATTTTAGAAATTTAGGGGAGGGACAAGGAGAATGGAAAGGTTTGGGCAGCGGATGAAGAGTTGCCCTTTTGCTAAAATGCTGAGCCCTGGAAAGTGGAGCAGGCTTGCGGGGGAATGAGGCAGTGTTTCAATGTTGGGTAGATTGAGTGTGAAGTGACCAGGAGGCATGATACAGAGATGAAAGAGCTGATAGCACAGCAAGAGGTAGATTGCTCTGCCCTTGGTAGGATCCGTACTTCAGAGGTTTCCTGCACTGGAGAAATCAAAATATCAGCAACAGAAACCCAGCTTTGAGGATTGCCCTCTGGAACCGGTGCCCTGCAAGCTGGCTTTGGAAACCTAGAGATCTGGCGAAATTTTGTTTTCTTCTGCATGTCTTGGAAGTTTATGTTAAGGATGGATGGAACAGTCCAAAATTTTATCCAGTTTTGACAGAGATAGGTGAATGTAGATTTAAGAGTGTTCCTTCAGTTCTGGTTGTGAGTTCTAGCTAAGAATCCCCCGCTATTTAGCTGTGGTACTTGGCGGTGGGAGGAGGGGGAAATGTTCTCAGGGAAAAGGTTCCTCTGAAAATGAGGTAAAGGTTTTTGGATAAAATATCTGATCTGACCCCATCTCCTATTATAGACCTAAGAAAGAAAGGGACTTAAAATCCCCCTTCAAGGGAATGAGACATAGGTCATTCTAGGAATAGAGTTTTAAGGAATATATATCTTGAAAGGGAAGAAAAACAATTAAATATAAGGGAACAAAATACTGAAGAAGCTCACTTGGGTGGGCTCTTGGACCATTTAATGAGAATCTCTGCTCGACTAAACTTTCCTCTGGAAATTCCTCTGATAATTTCTGCCCCTTACCTACTCGTATCCATTTATTATTGTTTTTAATTGATATATGCCTTATAGACTTATAGATTAGGAAAAATTTACAAATATCCATCAGTCACAAGTTCCCCATGCACATAATGGGAAAAGAGGTTCAAATTTGACCCTGAAGTATCCATTGAGAAAGTGGTCGTTGATCAAAAGAGAATTTTGCTTCTAAAACAAACCTTCAGAGAGATCCCAGCTTCATTTTAATGATCATGTCCTCCATTGTACTCTTGTGTTTTCCTCTAGTTTTTAGAACTACCAAGTGCCATTGTGAGCCAGCATCATTGTCCAAGTTCTGCCGCTTTTCATGTGCTGTAAAGGCCAGTCCGATCTACCTCTTGAAATGTGTTTCCTGCAGTTCTGCCTTGCGTTCAAATCCTCTTCATTGCCTTACCTCAATATATTTTTGGACGATAGTTAATCATTTAGAACTCTGCAGGTTTGTGAAGTGCAGTACAGGCCAGCCTCCTGTACTTGGATATGAGAAATACACACACACAACACAATACCATTTTTTTCACCAGTCATAATTTCCTTATAGAAACAATCTCCCAAACCTTAAAGAAATTATGTGAGTGGGAGTCTGTTGTTCTGAACCTAATATAGTCTTTTGAGCTGGGCATATTGGCCTTCCCTCCTCATTTGTATTGCATGGGGTCTCATTATATCCCAGAGCTCCCCCTTCTGTCCAGTGGGGAGGAGACGTGACTTCCTTACTGGTTTTTTTGACAGGTAAATGAGACCATGTCTGCTAAAAGCCCAGCCCGGTAATCGTCATATAGCAGCGACTTCTTTACTTTTTTTGGCCCCAGGCTTCTTTTTCCTTCCTGTCTTTGTATGACTAGAATTGTTTTAGTTGGTGTTTTTGTTGCATTCCCACTTTTATTTCATGTAGCTCATTATTGTTTTTATCACATTTCATTTGTTCTTGAGATATATGTGAAGTCAAAGAAAAACCTGCTTCCGAATAGAGTAATAGTTCATTTCATAAACTGTTTGGTCTTTAGGTTTTTACACTTACCTAATTAACTGTTATTTTCAAATATGAACACTAAGCCTTTCATTATTTTCAAGGGAAAAAAATCTTGCAGGTTATGGGAACACAGTTGAGGGGTAGAACTCAGGTTGGGATTTGGAATCCTGGCCTCTCCCGGCAGGAGGCCTTGTACGCGGCTTGTACCGCAGCTTCCTTGGTTAATAAATAGGCATGTTTATTTTTTCAAATCATGATATTTTGGAATCAAGAATGTAATGTAATTAAGCTATTTTTATTATGTGAGACTTTTTTGTTTATTATTGGTACGTTTAAAATGTGTATTTGAAAACTTGAACATTAAAGAACAAAAAGGAGGGGGCAGAACACTCAATATTAACAGAACTGCCTTTAGACCGGAGAGCATCGCCTGTTTACTTTTTGATATTCAAATAGCAGCTGAAACAGTTTGGGATTTCATTTAGGGTAGATGAACTGAACACTTTTTGAGAATCACTCATTCCAAAGAGGCCCTATTAATAGTACTTTTTATCAATCTCTGATCATGGAGTTGATTGAAAAATTACACGTGGCTGACGGCATTAGGTTTTCAAACCTCAGGAGTGTCTTTAAGTGCTGCTTGTTGCCTTCAGTGGCTGTGCTGGGACTGCTTTTTCTAACCCAGATTGCACTTCAGTCCGTTAATATTGCTAAATGAAATCCTTGCCTTTGCTGGTCTCCTCAGAGTAGATTGAGTTGAATAAAGTAGTTAATGTTTTTATGCTATCTGCTGTGTGATAGGAAGAACATCTGAGGGCTCTAAGGATCTTGTAGTGGGTCTTCCCTGGAGCCTCCTACCGCTGAAAGCAAAATCTCTTGACCAGAACTTTGACAAAGTTTCGGACCCAAAGTATTCCTGATAGCGAATGAGGCTGAGGTATTGGGTGGGCCAAAAAGTTCATTGGGGTTTTTCTATAACATCTTACAGAAAAACCCGAACGAAATTTTTGGCCAACCCAATAGTGTTATTCCCACTCACATTTCACAATCATTTGGTCGAGTGGTTACAGAGTACTTAGTGTGTTATTCCTGTCCTCCCCCTGCCCCATCTTTTAAGGTTCACCTTCTGAATGAACTTTTCCCCCAGCCAGCCTGGCCTTAAAACACACTTACAACCCAGGCTCTACTCAGGACTCTCTAAGGCAGTGGTTTGCAATTCATTTTAAGCAGTGGTGCTGGGTTTGTGTGTGTGTGTGTGTGTGTGTGTGTGTGTGTTTCCTCCCTAATTAAATTATATCAGAACCTTAAGATAAAACATATAAAAATAGAATGTCTAATTGGAAGGGCAAAAAAACCATTACATTGACTTTTATCCTTTCTTCTCCCTCCTTTTAGTATCCCTATTTGTGTGCCCCAAAACAGGAGACTAAAATTCCAGCTGCCTGCCTAGAATTTGAGCCCCATGGTTGTCTGGGTGTGGTCAGTCACTCGCTGCCGATTTTTCCCTGCAGGGTTTTCAGTCAATGCTTCATCGGAGCGACTCAACATGGGTGAAATCGAGACTTTGGATGACTACTGAGCACCTGCCAGAGCGGACTGGCCTTCCCTCTTTTCTCTGCTGACCATGGATTCTGCACCTTTGGACACGACACTTACTCACCATATACTCTTTATCACTGCAACAAATCACAGAACCGATCATCTCAGGCTTTTCCTTCCAGCCCTTTGTGTCCAAGATTCTTTAAACCATTTTTGTTGGTGAGCATCTCAGACTGTAGATAAGTGGACCAGACCCTGTGTCTTGGGGGTGGCAGTTGGGATTACTCCCCAACAAGGCTGATTTTGGGCAGACATGTTTACTGTGCCGTGATTTCACCTACTGTCTCCCAGAAAGTGTGTTGGGATCTGCCAATAGCAATTTACTCTCTCTTGTCACTTTTTTCCTTCTATTTTGTTTTTCTTCTCCTTCTCCCCTCCCCCCCCCCCCCCGCAAAAAAAAAAAAAACAAAACAAAACGGGCAAGGGGTCTGACTGGTGCAATCGTGAAGAGAGTTAATGGTAACAGACATTGGCCAGCAACAAAAACGCCCACGGACTGTGATTTGAGTGTCTGACAGAGACAGTGAGAGCTCTTCCAGTCTGAAGGTTGCATTGCCACTGCTAACTCTGGGATTGCATCCAAGAGGCCCTGAGTGGGATGGAGTTTAGATTGGTTGGTTTGATGTTGCACACCCCTCGCCTCTTCTTTCTGAGCATCCTTTCAGAGAAAGGATTCTTGTTTTTTCTCCATTAGATAGTGACTTCCAAGCAAGCTGACTTCTCCCCTGGCATACTCCAACCTGATTGGACAAAGGAATCCCTGTGGCCTGGGAGAGGGACTTATTTTTAATTTTTCTTTCTTACAAAAACGGATTTTTTCCCATAAATATTTTTACTTCAGAGGACTAGGACCAGTTTGTTTTGGGCCTTTCTGCTGAAAATTTGTCTCGTTTAAGAGGCAGTTAGGATCTTTACCATATGTATGAATTTGTGTAATTTCATTTTGGATAGGGATAAACTTCTGCTTCTGATAAAAGCCCGGAATTTCATCTGGTTCCTCAGAGCATTGCGTGTGTGTCTTGCTGTGGCCCCGAAAGGTTTTGTTTAAAGATTCTGGAATGGCAAGTTGCTTGCCTTTTCTGAAAAAAGAGCATACAAAACCTGACCATCTTTAAGACCTTCATCCATGGAAACCACTATACAGGAGATTGCAGTGGGATGGAGGGGATGGGAGAGAACAGGAGAGAGAAGCCTGGTTCTGGCTACTGGCTGTGGCCTCCTAATACCCCTTCACTTCAGATATAAATGTATTCAAGCCCTATTTATAAACAATCCTCTTCCTGCCTCTGCCAACCCCCCACAGAACATCACCTGGAATTGCCAATCACACTTTGGTCTGGAGCCTTTGGACCGTCCGTCCCTGTGCAAGAAGTGCTGTGGTTCGGGTGGCTCCTGGTAGAGCGCCTTTTCTTTCTGTCATCATTGCCCGAAGAAGGCTGGAGTTGCTCTGAGAGCAGTTTGGTTTTGGATGATTATTGGTTTCTATTTTTATTCTTTTGGATCACCATTCTCCCTGTCCCTTTTTGCCTCCCTCCCTCTTAAACATGTACAATAACTATACAGAGACTGCTACAGACTTGTACATAGTTTTTGGATCAAAATAGCATGAGGAGATGGGGAACCATTAAAAATTGGGGCTCCTGCTCTCCTTTGCTTTGTAAATTCAAAAGGGGGGGGTGGGGAAGAGGGATAGTTAAAATGTTTACAAAACTTTAAGCTCCCTCGGAACTTTTGCCAGTGTGGAGGAAAATAAAAAGGAACTTAAATAAAACCTGGTGGTATTCTATCTGAGTACACTTTTTGTACTCACCCTTGTCAAGGCTGAGTTTTCCACCAAACCATCTTCTTGGCACCATGGAAAAGCTCCAGACACGTGAACACTGAAGACATGGACGCAGCTGTGGCTTTCTCTGGCAGGCTATGGAACGCTGACTGGTTCTGTATTTGAGAATGTAGAGGTCAAGGTAAACGTGGGTAAGTTGATTAAATGTCTTTCCTCCTTTGCTCCTTTCTGCTAACCTGCAGATCGTCTCCTGTCCTCACAACACAGACACACACCCCTGAAGGTGCCCCCTCCAGAGCCTGCCCACACCTTCTAAGCTAGATTCTATTATATGCGTGTTCAGGGGAAATTTAAAAATAAGACACAAACATTTGGGGGAGGGGTAGGCAGATTTCAGGGAGCAGTGTCGTTTTAGTCATGGAACATTCCGTTTGCCTAACCAGGAGCATTGCTTCTACCTGAGGAATTTCCCACATGGTGGAAAGAAACCACTCTTCCCTAAGAATGTTTGTTTCTGTCTCGATTCTACCAGTTTTCACATTCTCATTTGCTCACTCTTACACTTCCAGCGACCACGTTCTTATCTCTTTCTGTGAACTTACTTGCATATATATTATCTAAACTCTTCCTGAGTTTTTAAGTATTTGTTTTGTACACTGTTTGCTTCCAGTTGTTTTAAGCCAGAGATTTAAAAACATACCCGACGGGGTAGTTTGATGATGGATACTTTGCCCAAGGAGTCGGTGTTCTGGTGACTGTTGCTACGTAACAAATCCCCGGCAAACTGGCTTGCAGCAACCCGTGCATTTTATTGGTAATTTTGTGAGTCAGGACTCTGTGGGGAGGGCTCAGCTGGGCAGTTCTTCCGTGGTGTCTCATCTGGTTACGGTCAGAGGTCAGCTGGGGCTGCGAGCTTAGGAAGGTTTGAGAGGTTGGGCGGCACGATGGCTCGCTCGTGTGAGTGGCAGGTGATGCTGGCTCTGGCCGGGGAGCTCAGCTGGGTTGGTGGCTGGAGGAGCTACGTGTGCCCTCTCCAGCGTGGCAGCTTCAGGGTGGACTTCTTGTTTGGCAGTTGGCTTCCCCCAGAACCAGGCCGAGGCGGCATCACCTCTTCTGACCTGGACTCAGGAGTCACGTAGTGTCACTTGGTGAAAGTAGTCACAAGCTCTTTCAGATTCAGGGGTTTGTTGAACATGGTCGCCTCCAACATCTCCCTTGATGGAATGAGTTGAAAGGTCACTTTATAGAAGAGCATGTGGGATGGGAGGTACTGTTGCTGTTTTGGGGAAATAGCTGCATAAAATTAGTTTATGCGTACACATCAAGGAACTTCAGTTCTTCCTTGGCTCTAAATTGAGGGATTATTTTTTTCTTTTTAATTTCAGGGTAATGGTACTTCAGGCTTTATTTTAAATAATACATGTAAACAAATATATACACACATAAATAGTGTGTGTGCCATTTTCTACACCCTATTTTAAATTGATCAGGTGAAGAAATTGAAGTTTATTTTATACAAAATGTCCTCTCCACATTATTAATGAAAAAGTGTGTGTATGATTCTGATGTGAAATGAACCTAGTTCTTTCCTGTGCTTCCATTCTGGGAAGTAGAGCTTCATTCAAAGAGCAACAGGCATGCACATTCTAAATAGAGTAAGGTGCAGCTGAGAGCACATTCCACATGGAAGTTGGCCTCATGTTAATGGGTTATTTGGGAACAAAAAGAAAAAAGCCCAGCTCTAGAGGATGGCTGTGAGCGCAGTCAGTTCCTGATGAAGCCGCAGTGCTTGCTGGGACCGTGGAGAGCCTGGGAACCTTGAGGCAGCCAAATGTGTGATCATTTTACAGACACTGTCAGATGCCCTGAGTATGACGGACCTGCATAGCTTTTGGTAGTGTTGGTTCTGGACAGGGCACCTGGAGCCTCTGAGAGACGAGTTTCCCTCCAGGGATTCGTCAGTGGGAATGTTTTGCAGCTAAAGTAACAGACACTGCTATGGTTCAATGTATGGGAGAAACAGCACATAGATGTCGGGAAGCAAGAGAAGAGAACCGGCCTCTTCCCTAATTGCAGCAACTGCCCTGCAGCCTAAAAGCTGCGGTTGCTTCCCCTTTCATTGCTGGCAAAGTGATGACATCATGGGGATGGAACTCACCTTAGCTTCAGCACTCAGCTCAGTCCAGCTGGTCTTAAGCAGAGACATCATTTCTTAAAGATTGTTTACTTATCCCCCCATATCTAGGAGTGGAGGATTATTTTCCCTTGGTAGCCAGTTGTTTTCTCCTTTGAATGCCTCCTTTAGCATGAGAAGTAATCCTGAAGGTCAGTGGGTCATTGTTAGGTTTGGCTGCGTATAATAAGATACAAAGTAACAGTGACTTAAACAAGATAGTTTATTTCTCAAGTGAAATCTGGAGGTCATCAGTCCAAGGCTGCTGTGGCTCAGGGACCCAGGTTCTTTCTGTTTTACCCTCCTGGTTGTGGCTTCCATTCTCAAGGTCACTCATGGTCCAAGGTGACTGCTAGAGCACCAAAGATCATGCCTGTATTCCAGGCAGGAGGAAGGATTGGGGTGAGGCTTAGGGAGCACACCTCCCTGTTCAGTCAGCCTTCCTTGAGGAGCTCTTTTGGGAGTTCTACCAATCATCTTAAGTCTTTTCAACTGCAATGTGGTTATGTAACTATAGTCAGTTCAAGAAAGGCTGGAAATTTGTGGGGGGGTTTTAGTTGAGTGGTTTGCCACCCCATATACCATCGGGATTCTGTTTCTAAGAAACACAGGGAATGGATGTTACATTGGCAGCACCCTCTACCACTGTCATTCTCTTCAGCCTGCTTTGAAGTTGGAAGAGTTTGGGTGGGTTGAGTTTCTGCACATCCACCATGGGAAAGGAATCCTAGTGGTTACCCTGATGAGGGGGCTCAGAACAGGCTCTGTGCCATTCTTGTGCAGAGCTGGGAACCTGGAGTGATTTCCAAGGGCTCAACCTGGCTGTGTCTAGCAACCCCCAATTCTATACAGGATCTAGGTTTTTGGTGTGTGTGAGTGTGTGTGTTTTTAAAGGTACCCTGTGGATGAACCTGTGAGTGGTTTTGTGGATGGGGGCACTGGAGTCAAGCTGTCAGATTTGAATGTTGATCCTGCTATCTCCTTCAGGCAAGTATTTGTTTTCCCCATCTGTGAAATGGGAACTGTGAGGTAGCTGTGATCAGTAACTTAAAATGTAATTGCATAGTACAATGCCCAGCACATAAATGCTTGATAAATATTAGTAGGCCATCTTGCAAGGGAGAAGGGAGTTTGTGGGCTCATGTGTAGGTGCAGTGGAACGTATTAAAAATGGGGAGCCTCCCTCTTAGACATCTGAAAATCGGTGTAAAGAAGTACCCCTCAGGGAGGTAATGTGGCGTGGGTTCCAGGAGACTGGATATCTGTACCAGCTTCGTTATTAACCTGTCCTTCCTGTCCTGTCTCTGGGTCTCAGTTTCCTTGCCTGTCAGATGAGGGGGTTGGCTCAGCTCGAATGATGAAACAAAAAGCAGTCCCTGAGCCCCATGTCCCATGGTTTCTAATTTAGGGTGGGGCCCAGCACTGGAAATTATTTTGTAGGTGCCCTAAGTGATCCTCAGTGGACAGCTTGAGTGGGGACCTACTGGCCTAGCTGATCTGTGAGGTTTCCTTCAGCTCTCACCTGCTGAGCGCCTCTGTGGAAGTGTGATGTGCGTGTGCATCTGTGCAGCATGTTGCTGACACTTGGTGTTTGCAGATTTAGCACTTGTGTTTTAGTGTGGGTCTTTGACAGATAACCTAAAGCAGACCCAGGTCAAAATGTAAGCATGGTGAGCCTCAGTTAAGGGAACGAGTCACTGACTTGGATTTTCTGACTTCTTCTGATAACGTCAAGTTAAGCCCTAAGCAGGTCAGGGTCTCATCATGAATCAGAAACCGTCCTAAATATTCAGTCAAGGGCTTCCCTGGTGGCGCAGTGGTTGAGAGTCCGCCTGCCGATACAGGAGACACGGGTTCGTGCCCCGGTCCGGGAAGATCCCACGTGCCGCGGAGCGGCTGGGCCCGTGAGCCGTGGCCACTGCGCCTGCGCGTCCGGAGCCTGTGCTCCGCAACGGGAGAGACCACAACAGTGAGAGGCCCGCGTACCGCAAAGGAAAAGAAAAAAAAAATACAGTCAAAAGAAATGTGGGCGGAGGGCAGGGGATTGGCATTGAAAGAGTAGGAAGAATTGGCGTTGGAAGAGTAGGAAGGTAAGTTTACTGAAGGATTAGTAACTAGGGAAATCACTGATACCTTATCTAATGGTCAGTCATCATATCCTTTTCTAGGTGATACTAATATCTTCACTTAGTCTCACCTGGATAATTCATAGCTTAACAACTAAATTTTATTATATATATATATATATATACACACACAGATATATATGAAAAATTGGTATATATATATGTATATATACAGCAAGGAATAAAATATACATCAGTTTTTGTTTCTGTGCCTTGTCGTGAGGCTGTGGGTGATATTTGTACAACTTCCTTATTTACTTCCCATTTCATGTTCTTTTTGCCTTCCACCAGCCCCTGAGCTGGTTGGGTGACTTAAACCTTCATTCCCAAGGGGTTTGAGTCCTTAACAGTACTGAGGTTACTGCAGCTTTCATCTTTAATTAGCTTTTGCCTGAGTTCAGTTTTTTTTCTTTTTAATTGAAAAAACGTAAGCATACATTGAGGTAGACTAGTGTCTTTAGTCTGGGCTGGGAAGTCCCACGATCTAGGTGCTGACAGATCAAGTGTCTGGTGAGTGTCATCTTCCTGCTTTGCACATGGCCATCTTCTTGTTATGTCCTCACATGGCAGAGAAGGAGATCTCAGGTCTTTCTCTTTCTATCCTATCTTTTTTTTTTTTTTTTTGTGGTATGCGGGCCTCACTGTTGTGGCCTCTCCCGTTGTGGAGCACAGGCTCCGGACGCTCAGGCTCAGCGGCCATGGCTCACGGGCCCAGCCGCTCCGCGGCATGTGGGATCTTCCCAGACCGGGGCACGAACCCGTGTCCCCTGCATCGGCAGGCGGATTCTCAACCACTGCGCCACCAGGGAAGCCCTATCCTATCTTTTTATCACTTAAAAATCATCTTTTTATCCCATTACGAGGACCCCACCCTCATGACCTAATCTAACCCTAACCACCTCCCCAAGGCCCCACCTCTGAATACCATCCCATTGGGACTAGGGCTTCCAACATACAAATCTTGGGGGGGACAACTTCAGTCACAGCGGCTAATGTAACAAATTCCTACCGTTTTACCAATTTTGTTTTTTTAATCTCACCTTTTTTCCCTTAGAATATTTTAAAACAAATCCTAGATATCATTGAGTCACTCGTAAATATTTTAATGTGCATGGTAACAAAGATACCTTTAAAAAAAGTACATGCCAATATCACATTAAGAATATTAATAGTTTCTTAGTATCTAAACCCAGTCTGTATGATTTTTTTCAGATTATCTTAAAGATGTCTTTAAAAAAGTTTGAATCAGAATCAAAATCAGAATGAGGTTCACGGATTGCATTTGGTTGCTATGTTTAAGTCTCTTTTAGTCTAACCAGTTTCCCCTCAAAAAAAAAAAAAAATTGAAAAAACAAGATCATTTACCCACAGAACATCCCATAATGTGGACTCAGCAAGGAGCGTCCTTATAGTGTCAATTTGTTACTCTCCCCCACATCTTCTGTGCATGAGTAGTCAGGTCTAGAAACTTAACTGGATTCGGACCGTCCCCGCCCCCTCCAAGAATACTTCCTTGCTGTACGTCCTGTCGCGGCACAGGCAGCCTTGTCTGGTTGTCGCATTTTCACTATGTCAGAATTCATCAGTCCTGTTGCTATCAGGTTGATTCATCCGTTATAAAAGTTCTGTTGATCTTTCATGTAGCAGTTTTAACATTCATTGATGATCATTGCCTAGGTCTGTTATTTCATTAGTCACTGAAATATAGTGATTCTTTTTGGGGAGAAGGGGGATTTTAAAATTTTTGAATAATTTCAGACTTAAAACATGCAAGAATAGTAGAAAACAGTCACCTTAGCTTCATCCAGATTCTCCAATTGCTAACATTTTACCATACCTGCTTTATTATTTTTTTCCTCAATAACTACACTCACAATAATGACTCGATAACTATTTTTTATGAATCACTTGAAAGCAAATTGCAGACATTATGTCCCTTATCCCTAAACATTTCAGGGTGTGTTTCCTTGAGACAAGGACATTTACATAACCACAGTACAATTATATTAAAATTAGGAAATAAAGTATATGATGCTATTAGTTAATATCCAGGCTTCATTCATATTTCACCAATTGTTCCACTAATGTCTTTTATAAGGAAAAACAAAAAGGTGCGGGATGCCATCATGATTGCTTTTTGTATTTGGATGTTACGTTTCTTGAGTCTTCCCTAATCTGGAACGGTTCCTCTATCTTTCATACCTTGAGATTTTTAAAGGACAGTTATTTTGTAGAATGTTTGCATTTGTCTGGTATTTTTCTCATGATTTAATTGAGATTATGCAATTGGGCAGGAATACTACAGAAGTGATGTTATGTCCTCGATGCGTCCTGTCAGGAGGTACGTGATGTCAGTTTGAACCGTTACTGGTGATGTTAACTTCAATTACTTAAAGATAGTATCTGCCAGGTTTTTCCAATGTAATGATTTTTCTCTTTATGGGAGATACTTTGAGACTATGTGAATATCCAGCTCTCATCAAACTTTTATCCACTAGTTTCAGCAGTCATTTGTGATTCTTGCTTGAACAATTAGTGGTTGTCAAGCTTTCCTGTAATTTATTAGTCAGCATTCTACTCTAAGGAAGAGCTTTACACAGACACGCACGCACTGTCGGTTATAATCGGATACTATTGTGCACAAATTGTCCATTTGGAGCCCCTCCAAGTTGACATTTGTGTCCTTTTGCCATATCCCTATCATCCTTTGAGCACTTCATGAGATAGTCTGGGTTCATCATTTACTTGTACTTTTCCCGGTTTGGAATTCGCCATTAACTAGGAGCTGCTTCTGCAGGGGAGGCCTGAGGACTTGTGAGTGGAACATGCTCAAACTTAGAGTCTGCCCAATACCCCCATTCCAAACCTCACGGTCTCCCTCCCACTCATCGCCATAAACTTCACCTGAAAGAACTGACGCAGCTGTGAATTCAGTTTGACTGTCACTTTGCAAGCCACACTTTCGTTCCCGAAGTTGCTGTGGCCAGCGCTACTGCTGCTGCCAGAGACATTGTCAGAAATCTGAATCGGAAAGAGAGGCACTTCTCTCCCGCCTTTCTTCTCCCCCCAGAGCAGATGCCAACAGGGCGTCAGCTGGCAAGAATCTCTCAGGAGTGTGATCTGGGAGTCTGACTCTGCGTGACACTGAGGGCACAGAAAGGTGAGGATGGGGGATAGAGCAAACGAGCAGCACCAACAAATGAGTGAACAAGTGAGAAGATGCTCGATGTTAATTCTATCCCAGAAATCCCAACTGATTGAATTCCAGTATTAAGTTCCTATCGTGCTAGGTTCTAGAAATACGTTGGTGAACTAAACACAGCCCCAGCCGCCTGAGACTTAGTCACAGAGTAGAGACAGACAACCAATGGACACTTGCCACTTAAAGGCACCATATCCTACATCTGACAAAGGATTTTTATCTGGGTACACACACCGAAAAATATCCTAAAGATAAATTCAACGTGATACACCACCCTAATATATCAGCAATAAAAACTGAGCAGACCTTTCACACAGGAGGATATTCCTGTGGTCAATAAATATGAAAAGGTGTTCAACTATTAGTCATGGAAGTGCAACCACGATGAGACACCACTACATACCTATCAGAATGGCTGGAAATAAAAAAGGCTGGCAATGCCAGGTATTGGTGAGGATGGGAGCAACTGGAACTCTCATACTGCTGGTGAGTATAATCGAGAACAAGCACTTTGGGAAGCTGCTCGTCGGCGCCTACAGAATCTGAACACCGTGCTCTGACCTAGCAGTCCTACCTTTAGATATATAACCAAGAGAACTTAGTGTATATGTTCACCAAAGGCGGGTTCAAGAATACCCACAGGAGGAGCTACATGCATAAAAGTTCAGACCTGGAAATAGCCCAAATTGACATAAATAAATGGATGAAAGAATGGATAAATTGTGGCATAGTCATCCAATTGAACACTGTTCAGCAGTAAAAAAGAATGAGCCACTGCTACTTGCAACAGTGTGGATGAATCTCACAGAATGTTGAGCAGAAGCCAGACACAAGAGTTCATGTCATATGGTTCAGTTTATTTGAAGTTCAAGAGTAGAGGAAGCTAATCTATGGTGATAGAAGACAGATTGGCACCTTGAGGGTACTGACTAGGGAGGGGCAGGGAGAATCCTGCTGGTGTGCTGGAAATGTTCTGTATTGATCTGGATGGTGTTTACAAATGTATGAAAGTTCCTCAAGCTGTAAACATAAGATTTGTGTACTTCACAATATATAGGTCATCCCTCAAAAAAAAAAAAAAAAAAAAAAGGAAAAGAGAGTTTCATACAAATATAAATGCTAAGAAGAAATTTAAAGCCATGTCATGGGTGGATGGGGGACTGAATGATCAGAGCTGAGACCCGAATGGTGATTAGGAGGTAGCCATGTAATGAGCGGAGAGACTGCTTTCTGGGAGAGGGGACAGCAAATGAAAAGGCCCTGAGGCAGGATTAAGTTTGGTGTATTGGAGGAACCTCGTCAAGGCCAGCAGACTTGAACATAGTGAGCAGGGCCAAGGCAAGTCCTTAGTTTGGCTTTTTATTCTAAGAGCAGCGGGAAACCATGAAGGGTTTGAACTGGGCCGGGGGGGGGTGTACTTTCTGAGAGCTTAGACAAGGGAAAGAGAGAGACCTCTGATGAATCTTAATTATGTGGCTACGACATCTGGAAGGTGGGGGGCTGGGATTTAACGACTGTGCGGGGCTGGAGAGGCAGTGCAGTCAAGGTTTGTTTTGGACACGTTAAGTTGGAGATGCTCGTTAGGTACCCTTGGGGCTGTCCGGGAGGCAGTGGGTGATGGGACTGAAGTTCTGGGCCAGAACTGGGTTGGAAATGTGTGTCATGAACACACAGGTGGTATTTCAAGTCCCAGGTACCTAGGAGAACAGAGAGCAAGAAGAAGGGACACTGGGCGTTTTATGACATGAGTTTTTCTGGAGAGACTAGAGCTGCCAGAAGGTTTGGATGGAAACTGCTTTAAAAGTGCTGCTTTAACAAGCGCTGTTGTGTGCCCACTCCCTGCCAGGCATCGAGAGCCCAAACGTGAGCAGAACCTGGCCCTCATCAGTGCTGCCAGCCTAGGGTTGGAGTCTCCCAAGCCTGGGCCTTGGGCACTAAAATGCAGATTCCTGGGCCCATCCACGACCCACTGAAACAGAGTGCCAGGGCCATCTGCATTTATCAAGCTCCCTGGGTGAGTCTTGCACATGGAGGTTGAGATTCTCTCACTTTCAGTGGCCCGTGTGTGTGTGTGTGTGTGTGTGTGTGTGTGTGAGAGAGACAGAGAGAGACGGGGGGAGAGGGAGAGAGAGAAGGAGAGAGAGAGAGAGGAGGAGAGCGGGAAAGAGAGCAATTTCCTCTTTCCCTCTCTTGAGGGTGGGGCTGCTCCAGAGTTCAGGAAAGCAGTCAGTTCTGTAAGCTTTGCTGTGTGTGTGTGTGTGTGTTCATGTGTGGGGGGCGGGCACGGTGTCCCAGGAGGACAGAGTTTGCATTGATGAAACCCTTCCCGGCCCTTTGATGCCTCTTTCCCTCTGCCCTGAAGTTAACAGCTCAGTCCTCCGTGCAGCCCGCTCGCCGGCCGCGCTCGCTCACGGGCCAGGATGGCATTCTGTCCGGCCCTGCGCATGGCGCTGCTCCTCCTCTCCGGGGTCCTGGCCCCTGCGGTGCTCACAGGTAAGGTGCTCCCTGGGCTCGGCCACCCCCAGCCTCCCAAGGCTAAGAAGTACCTTAGGCCAGGATCTCGAATGCCCACAGGCAAGGCCATTCACAGGAGACGGGGTGGCAGTTTGGGGTGATTCTGTGAAGGGTTCCCCCAAGACAGGCTGGCAGCAGCTGTGTCAGAGGCCTCAGGGAATTGTTAGCCGTGGAGACGGTGACCTCTGAAGTAGGAGGGTGACTTGGGGAGCAGGGCCAGGGACATTCGCTGTCTAGGGGGCATGGAGATTACTCCGGCACCCTAAAATCTGAAGGCCTTCAGATCTGGGAGTCAGGCGGGGGCACCAGGCCCCTAGATGTAAGACCACAGAGCCCTACCATTTATTTGTCAAGCCCTGCAAGCCCTTCTCTGCTGGTTTTCTGAAATGTCCTCTGAGAGTGAACACCCAGGTACTGTTTCCATCTTGGGAAAAATTCCAGAGGGAGCACAGGGCTAGAGACCCCTCTGTAAAACCATGAGGATGCTGGACTGAGGCGCTGCACTGAGGCTGGAAATGGCCGGGTCTGGGGTCCGGCGAGAGGGTCCCAGCAGGCTTGGGTTGGCAGGCTCCTGGGACCTGAGCCCCCGTCCTGGGCACAGCTGTGGGGCTTCAAAGCCTGAGCGAGAAAAGGCTCAGACGGGTCATGGGTGGTCTTTCTCCTGGAAGAAAGCCATCTCTGATGGCCGTGAGGTGGGCCAAAGGGAGGTGGTTCGGGGCTCCTGGGGCAGTCCTGGGGCTGGAGAAATGTGCGGGTGGGGGGCCCCTGGAGACCCTCCGCAGCATGGGTTTCAGGGGAGTGTCTGGATCTGAGGGAGGCTGTGATACCATCGTGTGGACGTGGTGCCGGGAGAGCTGCTGGGGGATGCGAGGCCTGGGGGAACCCTTACGGTCACACACTCAGGCACGAACACGGGAGGAAACGGGGTGGGGTGGCGAGGAGCCTCCCTCTAGACGCCCTAGGAAGAAGCTTGCAGGCTGGCTTCGTTTCTGGCTTTGTCCTCCTCGTCGTTTCTCAGCCTCTCTGTGGCTCTGCTCTGCTGCACCATGGTGATAACCAGAGCGCCTCTGCCTCTCTTGCAGGAGACTGTAGGCCTGCCAGTTCACACACGTGAGCTTTCAGGACAGGCCAGGCAGCTGGTGGCGCTCAGCGCATGTTAGGAGAAAAACATCCCCAGCCGCTCTGCTGGGTGCAGGGTAGCCTCAGGCAGAAGCACCTCCTCACGCCGCTGGGAAAGCACCCAGCCTCCCTTTTGGTGGGAGAGGGGCCAGCTGGGCAAGCCAGGGGGCTGGTGTGGTGCCCAGGGAATTGGGGCAGTGATCTCAAGTGGGGTCGCGACTCCCGTGGCTCCCTTATACCCCACCCATCCCAGTGGAAAGCTTGTCCCGCCTGGTGGTCAAAGTGGGTGGAGGTGAAGGTGCTGGCGTCCGTCTGCCTGGGGTCTGGGGCCGTGTGGGCAGCTTCTGTCCAGTTTCTTGGTCCCCATGCAGTCAGCCCTCCCAGCCAGGCTGCCGGCCAGAGGCGCTGGATCTGACTGTGCACACACAGCCTGGGTGGGTGGGCTGCATCTGCCGCCGCAGGAATGCCTGGGGACAGCCTCGTGTCTGGCGGCAGCAGGACCTCACCTGGCCTCACCTCCCGAGTCCCCTCCATGTGTCCTACCAAGGGCAGGCAGGCCAGCCCCACCCCGGAGTCTTTGGGGTTCCGGCTGGCTGTGGGTCGCCCTGCCGCTCTGGGAGGGAGGGGGTTCGGGAGGCTCCTGGCCGCCCCACGCCCGGCTGGAGGCCCAGAGCAGGTGTGCAGCAGGCCGGCCCGCTGCTCCCTGGGCTGGGGTCCGGAGCAGGCAGGCGGGGAGGGAGTGGCCTGCTGCCCTCCCTGCGGGTCGCCCGTGGCCACAGCTACCGAGGCGGGGGGAGCAGGCCAGGCTGAGCGGGCGGGAGGCCAGGGCAGGGATGAAAAGGCCCTTCATGGCCGCACAAAGGCCGTCTGTGAGCTCGGGCGCCTGGCCTCCGGGCCCAGTGGTCAGACTGAGCGTTAAACAAGCTTTTTGACTGAAAGGCGCTGGGGCTGGAGGAGAGCCCACGGTGCCCGGGCCTGGGGCAGGGTCGCGGGGCCCCCACTTCTCCTGGTCTTCCCGGTCGGAGAGCGGAGTCGCAGGTCCTTGTCCTCCCCCCTCCGTCCTCACTTAGCACCTCTGCTCGCCTTCCACGCCTGCCCTCACACCAGGCCCTCTGCCTGGCGTTTCTTTCCCCCATCTTTTCCCTCCTCAGATGGGGCCTGCTGTGGGGAAGCTCCCTGATGACGGCTTCTGTTCATGGCTCCCCAGAGGATAGATTTGGGGGATAGATTGGTTTCCCCCTCTGACTACAGTAAATTGAGAGAATACGGAGGCACGTAGGTGAGGACAAGAAAATGCCTGGCCCTCCTTGGCAGCTGCACTTCCTTTGCCGGAGGGCCGGTGACTGAGCGCAGGCTGTGGTTCTGGCCCATGTGTGCCACTGCGGCACCCGCCTGGACCGGCAGGGAGCTGGCTGGCCCCTGGGCCCTGGCTGCTCGGGTGCAGATCAGCCTCTGGGGGTCTCCTGGTGCTGGTCAGCTACAGCAGCCGCAAAGCCCGCAGGGTGGCAAGGGCCACGGCGCCCAGGCCAGAAAGGCCCTAGGGCAGATGCAGCAGCTGACGACGGCCTTGACAGCACAGTCACCACCTTGGGAGGGCTGTGAGAGGTACGGTCCAACCCCCATTCCAGGTCGGGAAGTGAAGGCAGGCGGCGAAGTCCGCCCGCGGTGGTCCCAGGGTGAGGCTGTGATGGAGCCGGGATTTGGACCCAGCCCTCCTGATTTGGAAGCCGATGGATTCAGCCCCTCAAGCTTCAGAGACCGGCTGAGGCTTGAAGGGGCGGGAGGGGTGCGCACAGCAGGGATGAGGGGGCCTGGGCTGGTGTATCTGGCAGGGAGGGTCCAGGCTTCTGTGGGGAGGAACAGTGAGGCTGGGTCACAGGGGGCAGACAGGGAGAAGGTCTGGGTGGGTCTCCAAGTACCCTGCTCAGAGGGCTCTTCTCCCCCAGAGATGGCTCCCAGGCTCTGGCAAAGGGCAGAGGGTGACCACTAGTTCCTGGGAGTGAGCCACTGCTCTCCAGGGGATGTGGAGCCTGTCACTCCTCTTCCTGAGCTTGGGGCTGACTCCTTGGACGCCACCAGGTCGGCTGGCCCTGATACCCAGTAGCCCTGTGGTGGCCTCTCTGGCCAGAGGCCTGGCAGTTGGAGGTGAGCTTTTGGCTGGTGGTGGTAGGACAGGGAGGTGCCTGGCTGCCACTCTGTCTTGGGTGTGTGGTGAGCAAGTGGGGACCAGTGGTTTGTTCATTTATCTGGGAGACAGGCAGTCTGTGAGCCCTAGACCTCAGGGCCTGCCAAGTGGTGGGTAGACCCAGGCGTTTTTTCTGCTCAGCCCCAGAGAGCCTGAGGCAGGCATGCCCGGGGCCTGGAGCCTTCCATGGCAGCTGCAGGCTGCAGAGCCCAGCCCTCCCAGGCAGCGACAAGGGAGGCCTGACGGGAGTCACTTTCCCCTTCCTCACAGGGAAGTCTTTGAAGTTGGTGGTGGACCAGGGTGGCCCCCAGACACCAGCACTGCTTCAGCCTGGGCCCTGGGAGAGGGAGGCTTCCACACAGTGGGTGCATGGGACTTCCGCCCCTGAGAGGCCTCCTTGCAGGGGTGTTTCTGAAAAGGGGCACAGGCCTGGGCAAGCCCTGGGAATATGACAGCGGTCCCTGCCTGCAGGCTGAGCCTTGGAACTGATCCAGGTGAGGCCTGGGAGAGGCACCAGGGGCAGGGCCTGGGAGCTGCGGACCTTGTAAAATTTTATCATGAAACAATCTGAAGTTCACAGAAAAGTTACAAGAATGATCCAGTGAACTCCAGTAGGCTCTTCACCTGGATTCACCGACCGCCAACATCTTGCCATATTTGTTCTTCTCACCGTCTTCCTGTCTGTTTACTCATTTACCTGACTGCTGAACCATGACAGTAAAGTTGCAGACATCATGCCCCTTTGTCCCTAAATACTTCCTAAGGACAAGGACATTCTCTTACATAAGCAGAGTCAGTTATCCAAATCAGGAAGTGAAAACTGACGCAGTACTATCACCTAAACTACAGCCTTATTGATAGCGCACCAGTGGACTCCATAATGTTCCATCCAGGATGGATGTTCTTCACACGGTGTGAAGAACCCTGGAAGTACCTTTGTGTCTTCCCAGAGCACACCCCTCTCCAGGAGCTGGTGAGCCTGGAAGCAGGGTGTGGGTCTGGCTTGTCTGTGCCCTGGGGGAGCTCTCAGGGGTGGAGCCCCCAAGTGTGAAATGTGCCCCAGGGACCGCAGGTGGGCTGGCCGGGGTTGTACTGGCGGAACCACAACTTTCCAGGAAGTTTCTCGGGAAGCACAACCTCTTCAGGGGCTTCAATCCCCAGCAGCACCTAACTGCCAGCGCAGCGCCCACCTCAGCTTAACCTGAGCCTTGGTCTTCCTGGAAGACCACAGAGCAGCTGGTATCAATGAGACCGAGTGCTGTGATGCCCAGTCAGCCCATTCTAGCATCCCTGGATCACAACAGACATCACTCAGGGCTGGGGTGTTGCTGCGAGGCTCCTCAGGCTAGGATCCTTTACGGGGGAGCAAAGTTGGTGTGGGCTGCCTGGGGTTACCATGCAGGCCTCTCAGCCTGTCCCTCTCGTTCTCTGGGGCCCCTGGGTACCCTAAATCCTGCTAACCCGCAACCCATGAGCAGAGAAAGGCTCCTGCAGAAAACGCTGCCCGGAGACTGATGTGCTGCGGGGCTGAGGGCTTCCCCTTTCCTGGGGCTTCCCTTACACTGACCACAGACACCCCTGCCCACCCCTCTGGCCCTGTTCCGTCTGGAGGCAGCAACGTGCTGGCATCAGTTTCTTAGGCTAGAGCGGCCCCTGCGCTAAAGCCTCAGACACTCGGGGGGCGTGTGGGGGCACGTGCAGGTGCTAGACCCCAGGCCCTGGGGGCTGCTCCACTCTGCCCAGGTTAGGGCCCAGGAGCAGCAGGGCCGGCTGCCCCGGGGTGTGGGGCGGGCCTCTCCTCTCCACCTCCTGCAGCAGTGGGCCCTCACCTGCCGGGCTGGGCAGGAACCCTGGTTCCTGGAGAGGGCACTGCCTCACCCTCCTGGCGCCTCCTCCAGGGTGAAGGCGGCCCTGGGTCTGCCCTGTGCGGGTGCGGGGATAGGACCCTTTACAAGTGTCACTTCCCCAGGACCCACAGAGCCCAGCAGTTCAGATGGGGGGCCCCAGGCTCTGCTGGGAGTTGAAATGCCCTGCCTCCCCCCGGCCCCCCTGCCCTGAAGTTCGCTGCCAGCCCGAAGTTCTTCCAGCTTCCTCCCGAGTGGGCCTGTTGGTCCCTCAGTGCCCTCCTCCCCCATCAACCTGTCCTCTCATGGCAGGGGCGGCCTGACCCCAGCGGGGGCTCTGGGGCCACACGTGGGCCACTCAGCCTCCGTCGCCTCACCTGCGAAGCGCGGCAAGCACCGCGCTGTGCCCCAGAGCCCCGCACTCAGCGCCCCTTCCCAGTCGGTCAACGGCGGGGGCGACGTCCCCATCGGCCCTGCCGCCCGGGCCCCCACACCTGTCCTTGGCCTTGCAGCCGAGGGCCCGCAGGAACCCGTGCCCACCCTGTGGAACGAGCCTGCCGAGCTGCCATCGGGAGAAAGCCCCGTGGAGAGCACCAGCCCCGCCCGGGAGCCGGCGGTCAGCGGCCCGCCCGCGCCCACCGCCACGCCGAGCCCTGAGGACAGCACCGCGCGGGAGCGTCTGGACCAGGGCGGCGGTACACGCTGGGGCGCGGGGGCCGGGAGGGCCGGGAGGAAAGGGTCGGGGGGCGCGGGCCGGGCCTTGGGGCTGACGCGGCCCTCCGTCCTCCGCAGGCTCGCTGGGGCCCGGCGCCATCGCGGCCATCGTCATCGCCGCCCTGCTGGCCACCTGCGTGGTGCTGGCGCTCGTGGTTGTCGCGCTGAGAAAGTTCTCCGCCTCCTGAAGCGAATAAAGGGGCCGCGCCCCGGCCGCGGCGCGACTCGGCGGCACCTCCGGTGCGCGCCCCCGTGTCTCCATGTGTCCGCGCGTGAGTGTGTGGGTGAGCGGGGTGGTGGAGGGGGAGGGCGACGTGCACGTGCTCGGGGCTCGAGGCGCGCGAGCGCGCGCACACGTGCGCGTGCGTGAGCGCACTGCGCCGGGGCCCCGCAGGAGCGCGGGTGCGTGCGCGATGCGCGTGCGCCGGAGGCCGCCGCTGTGCGGGAGCGGGGCTTGCGGAGGTCTCTGGGCAGAGTTCTCGGCGAGGCCTTGGGAGCGCGGAGTGCCCGTGCCGCAGCTCCCTGCTCGTCCCGCAAACTGCCCGGGGCCTTCCTTCTGCCGTCCTCTCAGCTCCGGCCCTGGAGCGCTGCGAGCGCGGGCCGGCGTGAGGCCCCGAGGGCAGGAAAGGCAGCGGCCTGTCCCGGGCCCGCCGCCCTGCTTTCTGCGCCTCGCTGGGTGATGGTGGGATCCGCGGGACCCTCGGCTGTCCCGGCTCCCCAACCAGAGGCCAGTGACTTTGGGGGTGGGGGGCGTCTTCTGACTCTGGCAGCCAGCGCGCTATTTGCGGGCTCTGAGCCCCAGACCTGCACCCTCAGGACCCCTGGGGGCCCCTCTACCCCGGGGAGCCCAAGGAGCGAATGAGCAGAGGGGTGAAGCCCGGGTGCTGTGGGCCCCTGTCCTGGCTCCCCAACCCACAGCCCCAGACCGCCTCTCTCCCCTGGCTTGGGTAAGCTTGTGCAGGGGGCTTCACCGAGCCTCTGGCAGAGCGGGCAACCCCACGCAGGACGGATGTTTGTTTAGAGAAAGAAAACAAAAAGGCTTTTCAAGCTCATCTCTTTTCACTTCAACCCTGAAATTATGGCAGGTGAATGAGGAACCACCCAGCCGTGCCATGCCCCAGCTTGGCCCTGGCACTGGGTCCTTGGTCATGCCCTCTGTCTTCCATACTTCCCAGGAAGCCTAACTTTTATCATTTAGAGAGAGGGGTTTAAAATAGTGGCTTACCTGCTCTGGGTGCAGCAGGAAAGAAGCTAGAACTGCGTCCTGTCCCCATCCTCCAAGGGCCCTTGGAGTGAGGACCCTAAGGCCTAGAGGGGGCGCTGTCTGCAAACCCCAGTGATGGCTTAACACCTGGGCCACAAGAGGATCCTTTTGAGTGCGTGCTGGCGGAGTGAGCTTTTCCTTTTTGTTCACCATTGTCTCTAGCAACTGTTTTGGCCTCCTTGGTTTCTCTGGGCTCCAGACTACCTGTTCTGGCTAAGACCTGTTTTCTCCTCCTGGATACGCCAGGTAGCCACACGTGGTACCCACTCACACTCCCCAAAACACATCATGGCTTAAGTTTCTGCTTAGAAAAGACTGTTATGAAACTGACTGGTTTTCATGAAACTGTTTACATTATTACACATAACCTGCAGTAGCCGAAGCCTTTCCTTAGAGCGGGTGACCCAAGTCAGTATGCTGTTTCCCAGCTACAAAAAAGAAAAGCGGGGTAAGGGCCAGGACCAAGGGCTCCCCTCCCCAGCCCCACCCTGCAGAGAGCAGATGGGGCTCGGAAATGGTCCCACTCCCCGTTCCCTCACTCCTGGGAAACTCAGGTGCAGGTACTTCCCCTGGGGTTGCAGCAAGGAGGCCCCAAGAGCATCAGCCCTTCACTGGGACCAGGGGGGGTCCCTCTCCAGTTGGACCAGCATGTTGCATATGTATGCATCTTCCAGGGATTCATCCAGTTCTCAGAGGGTCTGAGGTCTCAAGAACGCCAAGGGCTGTGCTGTGGCCTGTGGGAAGATGCTGCGACGTCCCACTTGATCTAAATCCTGGGCTTCTAATCTAAGTGTGGCCTGGCAGAAAGGGCGTGGCCACAGGCACGCAGGGCTGGGCGGGGTGGGACTCAAGGGCCTCCACATTCCAGGACAGAGCCGGGTGTCTCCGAGGGCCAGCTGCAGCCTCCAGTGACTGGCTGCTGCCTCTGGAGGTGGGAGGAAGTGTCCCAGGCCAGTGACTGGCCAGGTGGGAAGCCGCAGTCCCAAACCTGGTGGTCAGATCCCTTATGGGACCACCACCCACTGACACCTCTGTGCCACAGTGTTCAAACCTGCCTTCTCAACCTGCAGAAGGGTGTCCCCCACTGCCTCAAACAGCTTATTCGGTTTCTGGAGTCCCTCCACAAGTGGAGGTCCAAATCCACTCCCGTCCTGAGGCCCCAACCCTGGCTGCTTTTTCCTCCACGGGAAGCCTCCTTAGCCCTTTCGCTGGGACACACCTCCTCCAATGGGCTTGAAGGGGGCTCTTCTCTCGCTGCCAGACCGAAACACCTCATTCTTGTGCGCGCGAGGGTAATAAAAAGTAGACCTTCCTTTTATTTTATACATGATGCTTCTTTTAATGCAGCCAGAAATGATTTTTGCTTTTCTCGGAACCATAACCCATACAGGATGCAGTGACCAAGTCATTTCTTATTTATAACACCTGGGCTCCGGAAGGGGCCAGAAGATACAAGTTACATCCAGCCAGGGAGCCAAAGGCGGCGTGGGCCCTCAGCCAAGCTCTGGTGGCCGTGAGGCGGGCCTGGCCGTGCAGCCAGAGACTGGCGGAGGCTTGGGGCGGAGGTGGACAGAGGCGGTCGGTCTCTCAGTCCTTTGAGTCGGAGACCAAAGGGCGCTCGTCAAGCTCATCGGGCAAGGGTGGTCCATCTGTGCACCTGGCCGATTCTAACAGCTTCCAGGGGAGCGGACACGTGCAGGGGTCATGACATCATCACCTCTGCACCTGCCCTTGGCCAGGGACACCCTGGGTCTGGGGCCTCTCAGTGCCTGGGAAGGGCCCTGGAGCATGCCCGTCCTCTCGCTGTCCCTCCCAAGAGACAAGAAGAAGAGGTGCTGTAACACTGTTTAAAATACACTTTTTCATTTACAAATGCAGCAGAGGAGAGACGTGGGCACCTTTTCTGCAGTTCGTGAGCGAGGGGCCAAGACACACGAGCACTAACCATGTAGCAGGGGCGAGGGGTGGAGGCGACTCCTGCCAAGGCGCCCCAGGTCACACCCTGCCGCCTGCGGCGGCGTCCGGCCTTCCCGCGGAGCCCCTCCGCTGTCCGCTGGGGGCCGCCCACCCACACCCCTCGGCCAGGCCGGGGGCCAGGGGTCACTGCCGATTTCGGCTGCCCAGCTTCCTGCGGTCCTTATTCTGGCTGCGCTGAGGGTCATCCATCTTGTGGACACGGAAACACTCCTTGAGGTTCTGGGACCGAATCTTCGGATTCAAGATCTCCTCAGTCATGTTGCTGGGGAACCAGCCTCTCTCCTGGTCATGCAGACGCTCGCCAAAGATCCACCCTGCGTAGGGAGGGGAAGGGGCGGGTCAGAAGCTCTCCAAGGGGCGCGGGCTGGGCCTCGCCCCGGCCCGTGTGGGGAGCAGAGGAAAGGGAGACGCAGGGGTCCAGCCGGCCTTTCCAGAGGTCCCCTGCCCTCAGACGCACTGCTGGAAATGCCCAGACCTGGTTTATCCCCCAAGAGCTGGGCGCGTGCCGCCCTTCCGGGGAGGGCAGCGTGTGCACAGGGCAGGGGCAGAACCACTGCGTGTCCCGGATGTATTGACTTTGGAACCCATTCCCAAGCTCTCAACCATCCTAGGCTGCCCCACGTGAGGCCAGGAGACCCCAGGGGCCACCCCCAAAGCACGAGGCACCGAGGGGCCGGTGGGGTGGTAGCTGACTGTGTGGTCCCCTGGCCTTGAATGCTACTGTCACCCTCTGGTTGGGCAGCCCCTCCCGGAGCCTCAGCCTCCTGGGAGCTGGGTGGTCAGCCGAGGGTGGCCGTCACGAACTGGCCGAGTGCCCTAGCTCTCTACCCCCCCCACCCCCATATCAGTGTCTCTGCTGGGGGCCTGGGGGCCGAACCGCAGGTCCAGCTGGCAGGTCCTGGGGCAGGGCTAAGACCTGGGGCCTGAGGGCCAGGGGCGCGCCTTCTGCAGGCCACGTGGGAGGGGTGTCAGGCTGTTTATATTTTGCGGGGGGAGGGGGAGAGCAGGAACCACTGTTCTCCCAATGCTGGGTGAGCCCCTAGGGTTTGGGAAGGGTGACCTTCTCTGGAGGTCACCAACCTGAGCCTTTCCAGCCAGGGTCTTGAAAAAGAGGAGGAACCTGGGTTGGGGGAAGATGCTTTGTGCACTTTTGGGGATTTATAGAAATAAGGAATCCATTTTTCAGGGGAGGGGAGTGAACCTCTGGCACTGACGCCAACAGCAAGAGAGGGCGGGCGCCCCGGCGGGTGGCTCTCCGGCCCGTGTGGGGCTACAAGCCTGGTGGTCACAGGCTCATCTGGAAGCTTGTTGCAAATACGGGGACAGGGCGCTCCTGGCCATCATCCGTCCCAGTGTGATGGGGGCTGATGCCAGGGCCGGACGAGGGGAAGGGGACACGGAGCCAGGTGCCCGGCTGGGCCGCGTGCTAAGTGGGGCAAGGCGGACCTCACAGCTCCGGGGACGGGGAGCGGAGGCACTGGGAGAGAGGCCTGCTCTGTGCTGAGGAGAAGCCAGTGGAAGCCATGAGGGACCGAATGGTCTACAGGGGCAGAGAGGCAGCAGGCCCTGGGCTCCGCCTGCCTCTCCGCCGGCTCTTCTGTCTGCTTCTCCACTGCATCCCTCGGGCTGGGCAGGGCCCCAGGAGGGGGCACAGGGCGCCCCGAGTGCGAGACGCACCCGCCCCGGGGCCTCACCATCCTCTGTCTGCTCCAGGATGTTCAGGATGTCAGCCAGCTCCAGCGTCAGCTCGTCCGGCTGCTGGGCCACGTATGGGTGCACACACTGGACCTGGGGGCAGTCTGAAGTGGGGAGAGAGGGGGGGGCATGTCCTCATCACCACGGCACCGCCCTGGTCCCCCACGGCTGCCTCAGCAGTTAGCAGGGACCCGCTGCCTGTCCAAGAGACGACGCAAACTCCCGCAGCAACTGAACGAGGGCTCATTCCAGGGAGGGGTGTCTGGCTCCACAGAAAAGGCCGTTAAAGCGCCAGGAGTTCTAATCAAAAAGTACGTAGATACAGGGCTTCCCCGGTGGAGCAGTGGTTGCGAGTCCGCCCGCCGATGCAGGGGACGCGGGTTCGTGCCCCGGTCCGGGAAGATCCCACATGCCGCGGAGCCGCTGGGCCCGTGAGCCATGGCCACTGAGCTTGAGGGGCTCTTATTGAGACCTCAGAAAGAGCTGCTTGGCCCTCGGAGAAGTTTGGGGACAGTCAGGACTCGGTGAGCTCGGTCAGGATGGCAGCGTCTCTATCAGGCAGCTGCACTTGTGGTAAGGTTTTCAGACAGCTGGCCACCCCAGAGAACACTGGCGTTTGCCATCTGGGCCCAAATTCTTCTTGGTTTCCTTGTGGTATCTGTCACTTATGACCCAGTGGCTTTTATTTCTTCATTAACCATTAAAACGTTTGCAAAGCTCAAGCACACCCGTGTCCTCCTTGGGGTACTAAGCTTGCACTGGGGTGCCAGGGATCCCCGGGCCGGCGAAGCAGTCTTCCCAGTGGCCCCGCAGGCCCTTCAGGCGGAGTGCAGAGGCCCCCGAGGCTGACGCACCTGTGACAGGCAGGACCGCCACGAGGCTCCCTGGACCCTCCCCTGCCCCACCAGGCAGGTGCCCCCTCCCCAGGGGGCCACCTACCCAGCAGCCGGGACGTGAAGGAAACAAACTTGGTTCTTCGGTTGGGGGCCAGCGAAGTCATCCAACGCTTCATCTCGCTCCTGGGACAGGGAAGAGGACAAATGCCCCAACCGCAGAGCAACGGACCCCATGTGAGGGGAACTGCTGCGCCAGGCATCCAGCAAGCTGGCCACTGGGTCCCGGGCCTGGCACAGGGCCGTGGCAGGACAGCGTGTACGGGGTCCGGAATCCAGCAGCAGGATGGGGGCGGAGTGCTATAGAACCTCCCTGGTACATCTTTAAAGTCAGTGGGTGAGGGTGAGCCCACGACACCCCAAAGTTAACCCAGAGGCGAGCCCTCAGCTGCCAGCTGCCCCGAGCCATGGTCCGTGGAATCGGGAGAGGCTGACGCCACCCCTGCCCCAGGCAGTCAGAACTGGACCGCGATGTGCAGGGCAACACCTGTGAGTTCTGGGCTGTGGGGTGCTGGGCACCGCACAGGGGCT